>NC_137862.1:43274615-43322115 GCF_963924005.1 Protomyctophum bolini | reverse complement strand
CATGGATTTATTAGTACACACCTGGTACACATTCATGTATGAGTACACACCTGGTACACATTGATGTATGAGTACACACCTGGTACACATTGATGTATGAGTACACACCTGGTACACATGGATGTATGAGTAGTACACACCTGGTACACATGGATGTATGAGTAGTACACACCTGGTACACATGGATGTATTAATACACACCTGGTACACATTGATGTATGCGCGTACACCGCACCTGGTACACATGGATGTATTAGTACACACCTGGTACACATTGATGTATGAGTAGACACCTGGTACACATGGATGAAACCGCCATGCGTCCTCGTATACCCATCCAGCAAGAGACAGAGCTGTGATGTCATGACACCTTTGTTCTGTTATGCATGATTTAAATTGCAATGTCAGCACATTGCATTTTAAATCATGCAGTAGCTTCAGGTCACACACACACACGCACGCACGCACGAACGAACGCACGGACGCACGAACGCACACGAACGTGTGTGTGTGTGTGTGTGTGTGTGTGTGTGTGTGTGTGAAGTGTACATGTGTGCGTGCGTGTGAAGTGTGTTTGAAGTGTGTGTTTGTGTGATGTGCATGTGTGCGTGTGTGCATGCGTGTGAAGAAAGTCCCCCAACTCCTGAAAAAGAACGCTCAATTTACGCTTGATTTAAAGACCGTCACATTCTCTTGAGGATGATTCATATGGTGACATAAGTAACCAATGGTCCGGGGACAACCAGTGGTTCTTGACGGTGTTCCAGGCGATGCTAAAAGATAGAGAGTTGATAATCAAATGGACCGTTAGATCTTAAACTCTATAGAGACTCTAAAATGAAACAAAATGGACCATTTGGTTTAATTTTACACTCTGAAGAGGTAAATAATTGTGAAACATCTGCATTACTTAGTTTACAAGACGTCTACGCAATTAGAGAATGTATAGAAGTATTGTTATTTTTGATAAACGTTTGCCTGTTATCTCTCCTATAATTGTTATATTGTAGAGGCTAAATGTCATCAAATGGTGGTTCCGTGGTTCAAATGCAGAATAAATAGTGGGCCTTGAAATGAAAAGGGTTGAAAACCACTGCCATATAATGCAAGGATGTGCAGTAAGTGCTTTCCATATCTCTCTAGAAAAGTGTCCAAAATGTTCTTCTTCTCACCAAGAGATTAATTTGAGCTTCAGTGACATCATTTGGCCCATCTTGTGTTAATGGACCTTTTAGAGCAGTGGCTTTCAACCTATTTCCCATTACGGACCATGACCATTCGATGACATTTAGCCTCTCAGACCCATTTGAGCCACGGACCACCATGTGATGACATTTAGCCTCTCAGACCCATTTGAGCCACGGACCACCATGTGATGAGATTTAGCCTCTCAGACCCAAAACTGGAGAATATTTAGTTATCCTAAGCTAAGATTTTGTCCACAATGCTGTTGGTAAACGGTGAACAAAATAACAATTCTTCTACATTCTCTATAATTGTGTATACTTCTCGTAAACTATAAGTAATGCAGATGTTGAACAATAATGTATACTCTTGAGAGCGTACACTTAAACCAAATGAAACCGTCCATTTGGTTTAATTTCATATACACTCTCAAGAGTTAAAGATTTATAATAGCCTACGGGTCCATTTGTTTATAGCTGGGGACCACCTGGAACCCTGGCCTCCAAGGACCATACTGTACAGTCTATAGGGGACCACCTGGAACCCTGGCCTCCAAGGACCATACTGTACAGTCTATAGGGGACCACCTGGAACCCTGGCCTCCAAGGACCATACTGTACAGTCTATAGGGGACCACCTGGAACCCTGGCCTCCAAGGACCATACTGTACAGTCTATAGAATAGGGGTGTAACGATACATTTTAACAGATATATCACGATACATGCGGTTGACGATACGATACATGATTGACGATACGATAAATGGACAATATTGTTTTTTTAAGGGAGAGAAATATGTATTATTATGGATATAAATAAGTAAACATATAGTGATTCTCGAGCAAATAGATGGACATTGTATTCGAACACATTATGGACACACCCACGCCTTGACATGAACACAGAGAATACACACATTTATCCATAGACCAAATATGGAATGGAAAAGTAGCCTAATTACACAATTTTTTTATTTTTTCATTCTTAGAATTGCTAAATACAATGCACAAGTATTGATACAATTTATTGTTTACATTGCGTGACGTCATCATACATTCTTGCAGCGCTCGCTATAAGATAAAGTGTGTAGGTCTAGTGACGTCATTCTAGGTGCAAACAAAGCCGCCTGGGTGTTTTTTTCAGCACCACAGTACCCGGACAGCTCCTCTCCTCTGCCTCGCGCACAGACAGACACCGTTCATTCCAAGAACGAAAAACAGCGGAAATATAATAAAGCATGAAAGGAGGAAACGTTTTATGGGGAGATGCAGGTCACTATATGCTCTAAATAAATAGCATTCATGCGTTAATTGCGGATAACTGGATGTTATTTGAATTGGCAGCATTCGCTGATGTGCACACATTTCACGAGGAGATGCACTTTTATTTGCCTTTGGTGTCTTGTTTTCTACATGTCCGGATGGAATGTACTCGGATCAACTTTGCCTTCATGGCAGCCTCGTGGTTTTTTCTGTCACTTTGACGGCCTGGGCGAGTTTATTGGACTACTGTGTGGAGCTTGAATTCCTCTCCTCTCGGGGTGGAGAGAATGAATGAATCTCAGCTGCCGTGGTGTGACTTTATGCGTTCCTTTTCTGCTGCTGGGATTGTAGCGACAGAACAGAACAACGTCTGGAATGCTTTGAGATTTGAGATGATCAAGTGAATTCCTTCCGTTTTTTTTTAACAATACCAAAAGGACCGTGTCGTGTGGGGTGAGTCAGAGTCAGTGTGATTGTTGTGACTGTGCAGATGCGGTTTTGGAAAAGAATAAAAGCACAACGTATTTTTTATCCTGCCGCTGTAGTAGGGTTGTGTTTCTTTTTGGAATGTGTTCCCACTGCGTTGCTACAATGTTTATTAATACCCAATACGTTTATGTGTTAACGCCGGGACGGGACGTCTTATTAACAAAGACAATGATTCATCAGGACTGGAGTATATCGGCCACTATAGCCGAAGATTTACACTCTCGTAGATGTATTTCTATTGGTCGATTCTGACATTTTCTGTGTCCCGACTCCCTAAGCATCATGTCTGTGAATTACACAGAAACAAATTAAACCAACAATGCTTTAGATTGATTTTATTCTACATGATACAGCGTGATGTCTAACATGCAAATTTAGAGATTATGACAATATATTTGACTTCATATTAATTGAATAGCTATTTATTGCACTGCAAAAAAAACGACAGTAAGAGGTGCTCGTTATATTCAGCTGCCAATAAAGCTCCTATAGGGGAAAGCTTAATTCTAAAGGTCGGACCGCATTCCCTCGCAGCCCAGACCCGAGCCGACCGGCATGCAGCCACCATGGACCCCCTCCCAGAATACTCCTCCTATGGGCAGTGGTTTTCAACCTTTTTCAAAACAAGGCCCATATTTATTCGGCATGTGAGCCACGGACCACCATTTGATGACATTTAAGCCTCTCGGACCCCCCCAAAAAATGTTTTGCTGTCGTTGGATAAGATTTTGTTGTATTGATGTTGGTACCTATAGGAGAGATAATAGGCAAACGTTGTTCAAAATAACAATTGTAGACTCATGGTCAATTAAGTAATGCAGATGTTTAACAGAAATTGAACTATTGAAAGTGTAAAATGAAACCAAATGGACACTTGCGGGTCCATTTAATTTTAAACTGTCAATAGTTAAAGATAGGGGTCTATTTGTTTACCTGATCTCCATCATTTAGCTGCATGGGGACCACCTGGAACCCCCCTCCTCACCACTGGTGGTCCCCGGACCACTGGTTGAAAACCACTGTCCTATAGTGAAAGCTCCTAAAGATCGGACCATAGTGTATAACTTGCTCCTCCAAGGGAGCTAGCTCTCTTGGCGCCGTGGCTTGTTGCCTAATTGCTTGCCTGGTCTACTGAGTTGGAGATTTGGGTTCGACTCCAGCTCAAAAGGGTGCTAAACGTTACAATATCCTCCGCAGCCTCGCAGCCCGACGACCATGGAACACCTCCCGGAATACTCCCTGTTCCTGGTGCGTATCTTGGAGGAGTTGGACAGCAACCACAGCTCCATGTCGTACCAGGACCTGTGCAGGTCGCTGTGCGCGCGCTTCGACCTGGCGCACCTGGCCAAACTGCGCAGTCTGCTGTTCCACACGGCCTGCCTGGACCCCGCGTTCCCCGCTGAGCTGTTCCGGGACAAGATGCGAGGCGGCTGCGGCCCCGCGGACGACCAACAAGTAAACACTGATGTCCTGTGTGTTTTAAGCTGTTGAACTTTAGCTGTTGGAAAAATAGCAGATCTACAAGCTCGTAGTAGCGCACTCTGTGCTAATATTTTTGAAAAATCATAAAAATGTGGCACAAATCTTTGAATATGTATTCTTTTAAAGCAAACATTTTTAACTCATATGCTTCTGGGGGTCCCTGGCTGGAACAACATATTTGCATGGGGTCGGCGGCCAATTGATTCTGTGGGGTCCTTGACATGAAATAGTTTGAGAACCAATAGAAACAGGTTTTTCAGAAAACTGAAAATTGTTTTTATTTTATTTTGTTGAATCGACTTCAGACCTAAATGGTTTAGTCATTGTATTGTTTGGTAACACTTCCTATATGAAGCTTTTTAGATAGCATTTTTCGAGGGGTGCTAGGCCCTCCTATATTCAGCTTGTAGATTGTTGTCGTATATACGCAAAACATTAAATTCCCATTGACAATGAATGGAGAATTTACGTCATATGTGGACGAGCAAATCGGCTATTTAGGTCCTAGATTAAATTCCCATTGACACTGAATGGAGAATTACGTCATGATGTACGATGATATAAGAGCGCCCCTCACTTCACACAGGTGTGATTTTAGATAGCACAGTGTACACTGTTAGACGGATAGGTTCTTAGATTATGATCCCAGATGTATTTTCCAAGCCCCACCCGGCTACGCAATACCCGTTGTACCCTTGTCAGAGAGTACCTGTTCGACACATCTGTTGTGTCCCTTTTATGCCCATATATGGAGATTTCTGTATCTGTCTCTCTTGTGACTCTCTCTGGAGTTCCGTGTCAGGCTTGCCCAAATATGGAGTGTTGTGATGTCAGAACAGGCCAGCTCCATATATGGAGCCTGGGTAGGGGCCCTGTCCAGAGCCCTGGCAGAGGCCTTTTGTGGCAGTTCTGGGGAACCGTGGGTCCGACCGACTCGACACCGGGCACTGCACTCCCTGTGGTGGTGTGGAACGTGTGGAATTACCATGTGTTGTTCTTGCTTACTGTATATCGTGCTGGATTCATTAATCTGCTAAATGCTTAAATTGTTAATTAACCAACAGTCCAAGAAGCTGATGGTGGCGGCGGACATCGTGACCATGTTCAACCTGATCCAGATGAACGGAGGGGGAGCCAAGGAGAAGCTCCCCGCGGTCCCAGCGCTCCCCGCCATCCCAATGCTCCCCGCCATCCCAACGCTCCCCGCCTCCCCCGGTCCGTCCCGCCCCACCGTCGCGGTCCCGCCACGAGCCAGTAAGTTCCACAAGAATCTGTCCTTCGAGTCGTGTCGGTCGGATACGGACGCCTACTGCGAGAGGAGGCGGGGTTATGATGAACACACGGACCACCACCACAGAGCAGGACCCTCCAGACACCCCCCCCACCAACCCCCCCACCCCCACCACCACCATCACCAGCACCACCAGCACCACCCCCACTCCTCCCGGCATCGACCCGCGTCCCAAAACGTCCCTCCCCTTCCAGGCGGCCCGATAACGTCAGACTGCAACAGCTGCATCCAGCCGTTCGTCCCCTCCTCGGACCCAAACTTTCTTCTGGGCGTGGTCGTCAGCAAGGACTTGAAATGTAGGGCTTCGTCACTGGATAAACTCCACCATCTGCCCCAGTACTCCAGCGGAGGTGGTGGGGGTACCAGCCCGCCCTCCCACCACCACCATCTGCCCCAGTACTCCAGCAGAGGTGGTGGTGGTACCAGCCCGCCCTCCCACCACCATCTGCCCCAGTACTCCAGCGGGTGCAGCCCACCCTCTCCGCTGCCCCCCTGCGAGATACAGAGCACCTACTTCCCTGTGCAGGACATGGACAGTGAGTCCACCACGGACCAGGAGTCCATGCAGCACGTGGTCAGAGAGCCGTTCTCAGTCCACTCCTGCGTCCAGAAGAGGAACATCTTCAAGGAGGACTTCCACTCACAGGTCTGTTTGGTTGTCTTGTTTTATATATCTATAAATAGACAATGAGGTGGATTGTGTTGTAGTCACAATGTTTTGATTGAAAACAATCAGGATTCATCGCCATGCCGGCTTTTGGTGGACATTTTGTCAGAATTCTATTTTGGAACCATGTACACTCTCAGAGTTAAGGTGGTCCTTGAAAAAAAAAAGTTAGAGACATCATAGTAATGATGTACAATGAAGAATAAGGTTTACCTTTCTATTGAAATTACGTACAGATGTGGTAAAAGTCAGATTTGTAGTGATTCATATTCATATTGGAATGTCTCCAGTGACACAGTGTTGACATTGGTGTGTCGGTGTGTTCACCGCTGTGTCGTTGTCTCTCCAGGTCGTCACCACAGACAGCAAACAGGGCGGCGGTAGCGGCGATGCCGTTTACCACCACCGGAGGGAGCTCCACAGGCCACCGACCTTCTTCAACCACAGCTTTGAACTGCCGTACAACAACCCGTACTTCGAGACCACCCTGAACTCGCCCATTCAGGAGAGGCGGCGCGCCAAGCACGAGAGTCTGGACGACCTGCAGGTAGGCATGGAGCTCGATAACCGATACCCGAATAAACCCTATAACAAGCTTATTGAGTACCCGGTATGAATAATCTTTGGGCTTGTTGAGTACCCGGTATCCATAAGCTTTGGGCTTGTTGAGTACCCGGTATCAATAAGCTTTGGGCTTATCAAGCCTGTTATCGAGCATAGCGGCCCATGACGTCATATTTAAACAATCAAGACAAGAGGCGATCAAGAAATAAATCTAATCATCCATGCTGGTACAAACTTGTCGGTCTAAAAGTGTATTGATACCTGCCAACCAGCGCTGCCCGGGTAAACAACATTACGCTTTTAAAATGACAGTACACATATTAATATTATTTTATTGGTAAAAAGGTAAATTGCCTCCCGGTGTTTTTGAACTTGTACTGTATTTGAAGGCCCTAGTAAAAGTTCTGTTCAGAATGTATTTATTGTCTCCCGTCTTTCCACAAAATAAAAATGTTCGATAGTGGGCTGGATAAGAACCCGGCTTGATAAGCCTGATCGATAAGGTGCTCGTTATCAATACAAAGTAACGAGATTCATCCCTACTTGCAGGCCTCCACCTACTTCGGTCCGACCACGGTGTCCGAGTGCGTGAGCAGCAGCGTCAGAAGGAACGCCAACAGCAGCAGACCGGGGGGGAACAAGCAGCCATCTTGGCCCGTGAAGAGCCTCAGCCTCAATGCGGAGGAGGGGGGAGGACCAGGACCCGCCGGGGATTTGTTCGAGCGGTCGTTTCTGAACAGCAAGCCGCTCCCGCTCAAAGACAACCTCCACCACCGTCACAACGAGGCCAGCGAGCGGAACTTCCAGAGCCCCATGAAGGAGAAACCGACGGCGTCTTCTCCCTCTGCGTTCGTAAAGAAACCCAACGGAATAAAAGCCAAGGAGGTTGCAACGTCGATGGCGTGCGACAAGAGAGAGGCGGGGAAACGATTCAGGGACAAGACGAACATCACGCACAGTTCGTCCTTCCAGGGAGGAGGAGGTAGGTGTGAGGAATATCTTATTGTGATAAAATATTGTGATAAAATGCCGTATCAGAGAAATCATATATGTCGTGATAACAGTGAATGTATATTCTGTGATTTCCAGTTCCTACTTAATTTATACTTTTGTAGAACAGACATAAGTCTAAACGTTCTATTAAGTCAGTTTGTGTTACCTCGTAGGTGGTCGTACGTTTAAAGTAACTTCAACAATAACCATAAAAAATGTTGTGATAACATCATGTATTGTGAAGATACTGCTTGAAAAAAAATATTGTGATATTATATTAAAGCAATATTACACCTGAGGGTGTGCGTTACTATCACTAATGGCCAACGAGTTCTGTAAGCAGCACAGAAGTGCCATTAATGACAGTAACGCACACCCTCAAGTGTAATATTGCGATTATACAACTGTTACCCATAAAACTAATTTGTCATTTTTTTAATGACAGATGAAGGCAAAGCCACTACAACCACAAATGTCTCAAGAAACTAGCTAGCCTAGCCACCCAGTCTGCTGCGCTCTGGGAGAACAGAAACGACCTAGCCTAGCCACTCAGTGTGCTGCGCTCTGGGAGAACAGAAACTAGCTAGCCTAGCCACCCAGTCTGCTGCGCTCTTGGAGAACAGAAACTAGCTAGCATAGCCACCCAGTCTGCTGCACTCTGGGAGAACAAACGGCTGAATTCTTTGTTTTGATTAGGTGTTCCATGATGCTGGTTTGAAGCTAGAAGGCTGTTTCAACCAATCAGATTGCTTCCTCGAAATGACCTGTTGTATATGTTTCCATATCGCCCACCGCTAGGAGGGGGAGGGGCCTCGGACAGCTCGTCCAGCGTGGGAACCCAGACGGAGAGGACGAAGGCGGAACAGAAGAAGAAAAACGAAAACGAATACCTGACCAAGTATGGTGGCGAGAGAGACGTGGCGCGCGCCTTCAGACACTCCTCCGACGAGGAGGAGTCGGAGATGGTCAGCGACGACATCAGCGACATATTCCGCTTCCTGGACGACATGAGCGTGTGCGAGTCGTTGGGCGTGGTCCCGCCCTCCTTCTACAACAGCAACGGGTCACTCTCTCAGGTCAGCGTTGATGTCGTCGACTATAAAACAATGACGGAGAATGTTCGTCGACTTAACGCCTTTCACTGACGAAAAACTAGATAAAAAACAAGCTACGATGACTTCAACAAAGACCCGCCAAAATACATTGTAGCCGACTCGACATAAGACTAAAAGCTAAATCCAAAATGTACTGTCACAAACAGGTCACTCTCAGGTCGGAGGAGGGGGGCGACAGCTCGCCCGAGCAGCGGTCAAACAACGACACGGTCAAACTGGCCAAGTCCAAGCTGGACCGCCTCTTCCAGTCGCTGGAGACCGCGGGCACGGACGACGAACTGAAGGCCAGCGTGTTCAAGCTGGTGATGAGGATCGGAGAGATCGAGAAGAAGCTGGAGTCTCTGAGCGGCGTGCGCGGGGAGATCTCTCAGGTAGGGCTGTGCAGCCTGTGCCGATATGTGACCAGATTTGACTGAGGGACTGTCAACGTGCAGCCTCCAGCTTTTCACCAGAGGAGAAACACATTATTATTACTTTTTATCCAAAATGAGTTAATAGCACAGTCAGACAATTCACATACTAGAGCATGTCTGAAATAAATGTCAGAGCTGAAATCGACTTGTAAATATGAAATACATGCTTAAACATGTAACTAGGTGTATTGTTAGAGTCCACAGAAGTGAACCTTTTAAGCCTGTTTTCTCAATTCGCTGTTTGTCTGCAAGACATTACTCTATAAGCCAGAACTGGTGCAGGGTCAAACTGAACAACCAATGTCAATTTGAAGCTATGATTCCCTGCTTTCATATGACATGAAACGAAAATTAATCAAATCCAATAACATACAATTATATCGATATTGTCCTCCCAATAAAGTGATATTGATTATAGTTAGTACTAGTAGTAGTAGGCTACCCATTGTTGTGGACAGACAAGTTGTGGACAAGTTGCAGTCAGTGTTTTACTGTTTGGAGGAGGCAGGATTCATGTACTTTTTGACCAGTTTGTGGCACAAAATATCTTATTTTTTTATTTTCAGCTACAGATATCGTGATATATCGTTGACGGAATCTCTCGAGGGCCTAATATGGCCACAGATATGGTCCGGTGAGGTACTATAGTATACCCATATCGTCCCTCCCCTCTACTCTCAGGTGGCATTACACCCATATCGTCCCTCCCCTCTACTCTCAGGTGGCATTACACCCATATCGTCCCTCCCCTCTACTCTCAGGTGGTATTACACCCATATCGTCCCTCCCCTCTACTCTCAGGTGGTATTACACCCATATCGTCCCTCCCTATATACTCTCAGGTTGTATTACACCCATATCGTCCCTCCCCTCTATACTCTCAGGTTGTATTACACCCATATCGTCCCTCCCCTCTATACTCTCAGGTGGTATTACACCCATATCGTCCCTCCCCTCTATACTCTCAGGTGGTATTACACCCATATCGTCCCTCCCCTCTACTCTCAGGTGCAGGTATTACACCCATATCGTCCCTCCCCTCTACTCTCAGGTGCAGTATTACACCCATATCGTCCCTCCCCTCTACTCTCAGGTGCAGTATTACACCCATATCGTCCCTCTCCTCTATACTCTCAGGTGGTATTACACCCATATCGTCCCTCCCCTCTATACTCTCAGGTGGTATTACACCCATATCGTCCCTCCCCTCTATACTCTCAGGTGGTATTACACCCATATCGTCCCTCTCCTCTATACTCTCAGGTTGTATTACACCCATATCGTCCCTCCCCTCTATACTCTCAGGTGGTATTACACCCATATCGTCCCTCCCCTCTACTCTCAGGTGGTATTACACCCATATCGTCCCTCCCCTCTATACTCTCAGGTGGTATTACACCCATATCGTCCCTCCCCTCTACTCTCAGGTGGTATTACACCCATATCGTCCCTCTCCTCTATACTCTCAGGTGCAGGTATTACACCCATATCGTCCCTCCCCTCTATACTCTCAGGTGCAGGTATTACACCCATATCGTCCCTCCCCTCTACTCTCAGGTGCAGTATTACACCCATATCGTCCCTCTCCTCTATACTCTCAGGTGGTATTACACCCATATCGTCCCTCCCCTCTATACTCTCAGGTGGTATTACACCCATATCGTCCCTCCCCTCTATACTCTCAGGTGGTATTACACCCATATCGTCCCTCCCCTCTATACTCTCAGGTGGTATTACACCCATATCGTCCCTCCCCTCTACTCTCAGGTGGTATTACACCCATATCGTCCCTCTCCTCTATACTCTCAGGTGGTATTACACCCATATCGTCCCTCCCCTCTATACTCTCAGGTGGTATTACACCCATATCGTCCCTCCCCTCTACTCTCAGGTGGTATTACACCCATATCGTCCCTCTCCTCTATACTCTCAGGTGCAGGTATTACACCCATATCGTCCCTCCCCTCTATACTCTCAGGTGCAGGTATTACACCCATATCGTCCCTCCCCTCTACTCTCAGGTGCAGTATTACACCCATATCGTCCCTCCCCTCTATACTCTCAGGTGGTATTACACCCATATCGTCCCTCCCCTCTATACTCTCAGGTTGTATTACACCCATATCGTCCCTCCCCTCTATACTCTCAGGTTGTATTACACCCATATCGTCCCTCCCCTCTATACTCTCAGGTTGTATTACACCCATATCGTCCCTCCCCTCTATACTCTCAGGTGGTATGACACCCATATCGTCCCTCCCCTCTACTCTCAGGTGGTATTACACCCATATCGTCCCTCCCCTCTATACTCTCAGGTGGTATTACACCCATATCGTCCCTCCCCTCTATACTCTCAGGTGGTATTACACCCATATCGTCCTTCCCCTCTACTCTCAGGTGGTATTACACCCATATCGTCCCTCTCCTCTATACTCTCAGGTGCAGGTATTACACCCATATCGTCCCTCCCCTCTATACTCTCAGGTGCAGGTATTACACCCATATCGTCCCTCTCCTCTATACTCTCAGGTGCAGGTATTACACCCATATCGTCCCTCCCCTCTACTCTCAGGTGCAGTATTACACCCATATCGTCCCTCTCCTCTATACTCTCAGGTGGTATTACACCCATATCGTCCCTCCCCTCTATACTCTCAGGTGGTATTACACCCATATCGTCCCTCCCCTCTACTCTCAGGTGGTATTACACCCATATCGTCCCTCTCCTCTATACTCTCAGGTGGTATTACACCCATATCGTCCCTCCCCTCTATACTCTCAGGTGGTATTACACCCATATCGTCCCTCCCCTCTATACTCTCAGGTGGTATTACACCCATATCGTCCCTCCCCTCTATACTCTCAGGTGGTATTACACCCATATCGTCCCTCCCCTCTATACTCTCAGGTGGTATTACACCCATATCGCCACTCCCCTCTACTCTCAGGTTCTCTCCAAGCTCAACAAACTGGACGAGAAGATCCAGGAACCGTCGGAGCCGCCCAACAACGATGGGAGGTCCAGCGGGGAGACGGTGCTGGGCGCCACTCCTGACCACGCCCACAACAACCACGCCCACCCCGCCAACCCCCCCCACGTGTTCCAGTGCCACACCACGGGCCACAACGTCAAGGTCAGTGTTGATTTCGTGATGAAAAATGTTCGTCGACTACCTTTTTTTTTTACGAAAACTAAATGGAAACTAAAGCTATGATGACTAAAAGGTCCTTGCAAACTGGATGCGTTATTTTTTCGGGAAAGAAACACTGCTAAAAGTCATAAAAACGCAGCAGTGTCCTGTTGCAAGTTGATGATGTCATATGTCCATGTGTGGTCTAGCCTTATGGAATGCATATGCTAATAAAAAACAACGTAATACTTCCTAAGGATAATATGAGCATCAAAGCAATATTTTAAATAATTTGTATTTGCATACGCATTGCATATATTCCATAGGGCTGGACCACGCCAGACTAAACCAAATGACATAAGTTACAATAGTGGCGCTTTATGTGTTAAGGTGGACACCGGTGGTGGCAGCGGTTCGGGTTCGGGGGGTGAGTGGTGCTGCTCCCCCGACGGGACGATGACGACGGGGAACGGCCACGGCGAGAGCCTGAGGGTGAGAGCTCTGAAGAAGAGCGCGTTCACGACACGCAGGTCGTCGCGTTCGCTCAACGAGGAGAACGACGCCTGCACGGAGCCGAAGGTCGCCAGCGTCACCAACTCGCCCCGGGACTGGAGGACGGTGTCGTACTCGTCCCGTCCTCCGGGGGTGCTGCAGGTGGACGAGGGGACGAAGGACAAGGAGCCGTGCAGGGCGGACAGACACAGGAGTAAAGCCAAAGAGGTAACGTTTTGTTTTGGCGTCCCTGGAACAACATCTTTTCAGATGGGGGTCCGTGGCCAAATATAGATAATTCTGGGCGTCCTTGACATGAAAAAGGTTGAGCACCACTGAAATAGAAACGTTGCATTTTTCCTTGATTTTGCATTTGGCCTTCACGCTTCCGTCAACAGTTTGTTATGACGATGTTATTGGCTGTTTTCAGCCGGACGATCAGCTGTATGCACTGATCAGCTGTAAAACCCTTTGGTAAACGGTCTCCAACCGGGCAGGTCAGGTTGTGGCCTCCTGGTGGCGATATAATAGGCCAATGTGAAAAGGGTGCCATTTCTTCTTACCTCTTGGATGGCAATTGGATGATTTGAGGCATTTTGTTCCAAAAATGTGTTTTGTTCCAAAATCCAGCCTAGTAGGAAAGTCTATGAAAGAGTTCACATAAATTGCACGCTGCATTCATGATTTGAGGCTTTTTGTTCAAAAAGGGCCAATCCTGCAAATTTGAAAGCCAATGTTAGCCAATTAGGATGGAATACGAAATATCCAGATCCGTCTTGAACACAAGACTATAGAGATACTGTGTAACGATTTACGGGATTTTTGGACAGAGTAATATCCAAAAATGTGTTTTCCAAAAGTCGGCCTCCTGGTGGCGCGATAACAGGCCGTTCTGGAACATTTGGGGCATAGGTTCATCGTTGGCATCTGGGAGTGTGTGTGTAAAGTTTGATCGGAGTTGTCATAACTCTGTATTATATAGCTCTGGGCTGCCGTAGTGAAGTTAGGATAGTGTGTTCTGCTGTCAGCTGTCAAGTGGTACGAACCGGAGGAGAGCTGGGGAGAGAGAGAGAGAGAGAGAGAGAGAGAGAGAGAGAGAGAGAGAGAGAGAGAGAGAGAGGAAAAGGGAAACAGCTTGCATCTGAATATAGCTCTGGGAGTTGTGAACACTGTGCTGAGGCAGACTGTATGGAGAGCATGGAGACATGAGGCAGACTGTATACCATGGAGAGCATGGAGACATGAATGCTGAGGCAGAGTTCCCTCCCCCCCCTTCTCCACCCGCACTGTTAAACGGCTCGTTAAGACATCAGTCACTCTCGGCAGGTGTTTAGGTGTTCCCGCCCGCTGACCTTTCCCTGAAGGAAAAGCCAAATGGAGTGTGTGTTCATTGAAAAGGGCTGTGACCTTTAACCCTGAGTTGTCTTCTGTCGGTGACAACCGCCCCGCCTGTTATTCCACTACGTGTATATGTGATCATCTCTCTCTCTCTCTCTCTCTCTCTCCCCGCCTTCCACTACCCCCCACCCCCCAAAACCGGGAGGCATAATCTTCCGTTCTTACCTCGCGCTGGTCACGTTAAAGTCTCTGTATAGAAGCGTTTATATTCCAAGCGAGATGCTAGGTCACAAATGAAGACAGAACATCTGCGTTTGTTTTGATCAAAACCATGGAGAGCGCCGTAGATTTAGATCAAACAGACCCTTTAGTCGGGGCCGTAAACAAGGATGTGAACGGCTGTGCGCAGCTTGAAACAGGTCTAGGATCGCTGAAGAATAACATAAAGATCTGTATACATGTCCAAGGACCGCTACGGCAACTACCTGCAACCATCATTCCCAATGGCAACTACATGTATAGTAACTGCATCGAAAAATCAAGAATCGAAGTATATCGAAATGAAAAAAATTGACTTTGTATCGCATCGTATCACTTTGCCATGGAAATAATCGGTATCGAATTGTTTTGCTATGCAATTCATTGATTGTATCAATGCTACTTTTTTGTGTGAGGTATTTAGCAATTTCTAGAAGAAAAAGGAAAAAGAGGGGTTTAATTACTTAATTAAAAAAATGTCAATGTATTTTAATTAGTTACTGTATCAATTTTAAATCATTGAATGGTACCGTATAGTATCGCCATAATGAACCAATATCGTCCATGTATCGTATCGTCAACATGCATCGTGATACGTATCGTTACACCCCTATACCTGCAACCACCCCCCCCCCCCACGGCAACTACCCTGTTTTGTTGCAAGCAGTTGCGAGTAGTTGCAAGGAGTTGCATTGGTGTGGTTTGTTTTGTTGCAAGCAGTTGCATTGGTGTGGTTTGTTTTGTTGCAAGCAGTTGCATTGGTGTGGTTTGTTTTGTTGCAAGCAGTTGCATTGGTGTGGTTTGTTTTGTTACAAGCAGTTGCGAATAGTTGCAAGGAGTTGCATTGGTGTTGTTTGTTTTGTTATTAGGAGTTAGTTGCGAGGAGTTGCATTGGTGTGGTTTGATTTGTTGCAAGGAGTTGCATCTGGTGTGGTTTGGGGCTAAGTGTGTAACAAATAGAGTTTCATTTTCAACAACAGTGTTGTATTTTATCTCTGTGTCTCCAATGTTGGAGCTTGCGCCAACATGGAGTGCAGTATCTCCTCTCTCTCTCTCTCTCTCTCTCTCTCACATGTGCCTCATAAACAGAGTCATGCAGTATTTAATTTATTCATAGCTCCTCCCCTGTCAGTAATTGCTTCTTATTACGTATATGCGGCGGTAAAATCCTCACTCTTGTTAATTTAATTAATGGTACGGATGGTACAAAATAGACCTGGATTTGGTGAAGTACCATTTTGTTTTTGTAACTCTCGAGGTAAAATCAACGCTGAGGATTTCACAGTGTGTACTCTCGGCCAAGCCTTTCTCATAAAAACCTCAGACGCCAGGGATAGAATTTTACGATATTAGGTTCTGGCGGGCGACATTATCAATCTTTTGTTCGGCTATGACATTGACGAGCTCACAAACCTTTATTTATTTGAAGAGTTAAATGAATGGAAAAGTGAAATGCTCACGTGCAAATGTTGAACGTCGCTACAGCGGACAGTTTGTGCTGCAGCAGTGCTGTAGCATTCATGTGTGCAGATTGGTGGTCATTGTTTTTTAATAGCGCTCTGCGCTGAAGGTCAACGGGCTTTGAAGTTCAGACAGCCCTGATATGAAAGGAGATGTCAGGGTGTCGATTTAGCCGAGTGGTAATTGGAAGGTCGCCTGTTTCCCTGGTTGTCAGCCCAGTCTGTGGGCATGTGTGCGTGTGTGCGTGCGTGCGTGCGTGCGTGTCGAAGTGTCACTGAGCAAGGCCCTGGAAGGCCTTGAACATGTAGGCTACTCATTGCCTTGGTAGCATCGTTACTTCTAATTAAAAAAGTTTGGAGCACCGATATGTAACTCCCAGGTTCGATTCCCACTGGGGACGCTGTGGGCACTGGAGGCATGTTCTCTCCTCCGTGTCATCAGTGCCCAAACCCTAGGTGGGGTTGGCCTTTCTGTGTGGAGTTTGCATGTTCTCCCCGTGACCCCTAGGGTAGGTATCCTCACAAAAACATGCTAATCTATACTGCCTCCCCTGGCCAGACTAATGTGGAATAATGTGTTCCTTCCATGCGTTACGTCCAACCGGTGAAACTCCTCCCCTCTGTCCGGTGATAAGAAGCGGCCTGCTCACTCGTGCATTGAAGGAAGCATGAGCTCAGTTCGGGGCTCTCCCCAGGTTGGCAGAGGGAGAGTATAGGTGGGATTAAAAAGAAGAAGAACTGTATAGTATAGGCTATAACAGTATCGGGTTTACAAGTAATAATATAAAATGGTGAAAGTGACTTTAAAATGCATGGTACTCGTGTATTAGGCCACCACTGTGGCTTTATGCAATATCCTGGGGCCAGGATTTTTACTTCTATTCATTTAATTTATTTATTTCCCAGGGACAGTGCTCATTAATCAACATGTCAGCTTTCACGGCTATGCAAATGAGTCAGAGTTAGCCAGAAGGTTTTCACATCTATGTAAATGAGCCAGAGTGAGTTAGCTAGAAGCACATTTTCATGTGTAGTCGCTGAGCAGAAGGCTGTTAAAAGAAGTAGTGATAAATGTATGCATAGAAAAACAGACATATCATTATTACCATACAAGACAAGTAGACAAAGCACAGGAGGCAGAATAATTAGACTAAACTATGAGAGATGACAGCAGTGACAAATGCAGCCGATAATTACCTATGATTGATTGATTGATTGATTGATTGATTATACATTTGGTTTGCTTTAAGCCAAAGCGTAAGGTTATATTTGAAGGTCAGATATTTGGAAGTCTCTCTGACATTCACACACCTTTACATAAATTGTGCATTACATTCACACACACACATTCACACACCTTTACATAGATTGTGCATTACATTCACCCATTCACACACACACACACACACACACACACACACAGACACAGACACACACACACACACACACACACACACACACACACACACACACACACACACACACACACACACACACCTTTAAATAGATTTAGCATTACATTCACCCATTCACACACACATTCACACACCGATGGCGGAGGAAACCATGCAATGTAATGTAATGTAATGTAATGTAATGTAATGTAATTTAATTTAATTTCCGTGTCTCCCAGTTGCTTGGGCAAAGAAGTATGTAATGGATAGTTGTTGTTTTTTTTTAATCAATTTTAAAAGTACCGGTATTATAGGTATAAAGTTATTCTTACATTCTCTAAAGAAAAAAGTGTCGCCTATTACACCAGATAAAAATAAGAAACCAATTATTGAAGGAAAATCAAGAATGTATGAATGCCTGGACATGTCTGTTTGCTTTCACCACCAACGCTGCTATACTCCATCTGCTCTGAGAAAACAGCAAACAACAAGAAAGTAATGAAAAGTAAAGAATATAATGAAAAAACAGGTCAGCCGGGTACACGCAGGAGATTAGAAGTTTAGAACATCTGGAAAGTGAAACAGCAGCTAGCTCTGTTTCTGTGGCAAAAATAAAACTTTTACAAAAATGTCCACCACACGCTGGCATGGCCATGAACCCTGTCAGTGAGGTGTTGTATAGACTGTCAATGCGTTCACACACACACGCACGCACGCACGCACGCACGCACGCACGCACGCACGCACGCACGCACGCACGCACGCACGCACGCACGCGTCGAGAGAGAGACGACTGCTCGCGCACGAGACAGAGGCAGAGAGAGAGGCAGAGAGAGAGAGAGAGAGTCAGTGGTCAGTGACAGTGGATGAGTGGAATGCAAGCAGCGTAACAAGTGGAATAGCTGCCATTTTTGTCATCATGCTAACACAAACTATTAAAAACCACGCCATCAAATAATCAAATTAAATATGGATTTCTCCCAATAGGGTATGGGAGTTTGTTTTTCCTTTAGTCATGTTTTGTGTATGTGTCTCTGATGGCTTGCTCATTCCCTGATGGATTGATCGAGGGTAGCTACTGGGACGTAAATCGGGATTTGATCAACCCCGACTGGGTCGCCTGAGTGAGGGGTATGATGTTGGTAGACCGAAACCCAGTTGACCTCAGGAAACATCACTGAGGATACGTCCCAGGTGCATCCATGCGATGTATTTTTTAGTTATAGTTATTCTATTTATAGTGACTCATAGGAATAGACTATGTGACAACCGGGTATAGTCTGGTGACCACCGGAGAGACGGGTGACAGCCGGAATGTAGACGGCACCCGGGGGAGCAGTATGGGTTAGCGCCCCAGCCTGTGTCCTCTGTGAGGAGGAAGCCCAACAAACCTGGGTGAGGCCTTTAGGAGGGCCATTATAATCCACCACTCCTGAATGGAGTGCCTGGTGCTGGGAGTCTGGTGCAACGCACAGGTCCTGGGCCTGGTGAGAGCAGGAGTGGACCTGGTGAGACGTAGGAGGGGCCCGGACAGGAGTCAACCCACAGAGCCTAGTCCTTCAACGCGCCAGAATGTGGTTCTCCCAGTCCCGGCGCAACGGATTGTGTGGCCTTGCTCATTCCCTGATGGACTGATCGAGGGTAGCTACTGGGACGTAAATCGGGATTTGAACAACCCCGACTGGGTCGCCTGAGTGAGGGGTATGATGTTGGTAGACCCGAAACCCTGTTGACCTCAGGAAACATCACTGAGGATACGTCCCATCCATGCGATGTAATTTTTAGTTATGTGTGCAGTGGGTGCATAGTCTGTCTTCCCTCGGGAGTGAGTTCTGTCAGTGAGGTGTTACATAGACGGCCAATAAGACAAAGCCAGGAATAGATTTGTCACCATAATTGTCCGACTCCTGACGATGGCAGTTACTCGTAGTTGAAATAAAATATAATGAAAATAATACTTTTTAAAGATGTGCGATCTTCATAGAGGCGAAATGGTACACAAAGCCTACAAATGGTCTCCTAAATAAAGTAGGTGTCATGGTTTGCTTCTCCCGACCTTCCCACCACCCTGACAACAACACTGACGGAAATCAGCCCCTATCAACCAAGAGTCTAAGACAGTTATGGACAATTATATTATTATTAAGCATTGGAACAAAAATGTTATTTCACTTTTAATAATTATGTCCATTCATTTCACGTTTCAATATTCACATATTCTCATCTTAAATATGGGGCCAGAGCCCACTATGTGTCGTCCGTCAAATTGCAGATGGACAGAGAGACTCTTCCGTACTCTTGCTGGGATAAAGAAAGGTCGATAACAAAGTAGATTTTCTCCTGATTTGTCTCGCTAAAAGAAGCCATTGTATGAATTTCTTTGAAATATTATGCATGCCTTGTGGTGATTGGGTCCAGTATTTAGTTCAGTGACTATGGAGCTAAAGAATGGATCATAAGCTGTGTTCACGTTCATTCTCCCATTGGAAATGAATAGACTCCAACATTCTTCTTGTCTCCTACTAATGTGTCCGCCCCCTTCGCACAGATACAGGAAGTAATGCCCCCCTTGGCCCCTTGGCCCCTCTTGCTATTGGCCTCTTGGGTTGAAAGCAGCCGGTTGTAAACTGCTGTAAACTGCTGTAAAGCTGTAAACTGCTGCTAAAATAAAATCAATATACAGTCAATGTTGTGTGACGATAGTTTAACATTAAAATGTTGTTTATCCTGCTTATTCGGAAGAAATAACAACGCATGACAAACGTGAAGAATGTGCAATTATGCACAAACATTTGCTGCTCCTTGGTAATCAATTTAAAATAATGTAGAAAACGTGGCTTGTAGCGTAATGAGTTATTGTTGAATTATGATCGGCAATAGACACGGCTATGAACGGTTCCCACGGAGTGCAGTGGAATAATTACATATGATAATAATAATTACATATTACGGTCTTCATCAGGGCAGGTTAGGTTGAAACATGTTCGCAGTTGCCTTTTTAATTTAATAAAGGCTTTCCTCCTCTTTTTAACTTTGAGTACCCGGATCGTCTCTTTTTTCTTTATGCCTTGATCCCGTTTGATCCGTGTGAGCACCTTTTTATTATCATCGCCTGTTTATA
The DNA here is from genome assembly GCF_963924005.1 of Protomyctophum bolini. NCBI lineage: Eukaryota > Metazoa > Chordata > Actinopteri > Myctophiformes > Myctophidae > Protomyctophum > Protomyctophum bolini. The sequence continues at coordinate 43,301,460 of NC_137862.1, read as the reverse complement.
TCTATAGTATATAGTTTTTCTTCTTCTTCTCTAGTTTTGGGTCTGAGGGGCTAAAAGTCATCAAATGGTGGTCCGTGTCTCAAATGCAGAATAAATAATGGACCTTGACAGAACACTGAAGGCTTATTCATACTTATTCAACGTCATGTTGTAGAAAACTACAACATGACGTCACTGAGCCGCGGTGGTAAGAGACTCACCGCTCACCAGAACACATCTCTCTGTTTTTACTAAAACTACAACATGATGTCACTGAGCCGCGGTGGTAAGAGGGTGACCCAAACACATCTCTCTTGTTTTTTACTAAAACTACAACATGACGTCACTGAGCCGTGGTGGTAAGAGACTCACCTCTCACTCTCACCCAAACACATCTCTCTGTTTTTTACTAACCACCGTTTTGGTGGTCTGCACCTTATCACCTAGAACCAGACTATGAATAGGCCTTAGGTTAAATTTGTCTTTGTTAGTAGGATGGAAAGAAATACACGTTTTATTTATTTCCCTCCTGGCTGGTATGAGCAAGCCAGATTATATTTAAAAGCAAATCTTTACTCTGCTATCAGATATTGGCTGCCTTGTGTTTTTCCAAATGAACTGTTCTCATTTAAAGCTGTGTAATCACAGTGAGTGACACATGAAGCGATATGCTGTTCTAGTTTATTCCCATATAGTGTCCCAGCTCTTTCACAGAGGGGAAACAAAACACCTTTTTTCCAGACTGTAGAACACAAACAGAGGACGTATACACTGCATAATGCATCATACAGCACAAGCTTTCATCTCTCAGGAGAAATGAGGTTACTGTGTCCGTCTCTAAATCCCAGCGGTGGGAAGTAACTAAGTACATTTACTTAAGTACTGCACTCAAGTACAACATTTTTTTTACAATTTACAATTTACAATACTTTTACTTCTACTCCACTATACATCTCAGATCCAAATATTGAACATTTACTCCATTATGTTAATTTGAAGACTTGAGTTACTATAGTTAATTATTTTTGCGCCAGGTCCGTATAATTATATCCGGACCCCGCCGCTATAGGGGACAAAACTCCTTCTCCTAAAGTAGACGCTGATGGTGGCACTGGGAACTGGGCTTTATGGTATCAGCTAGCCGCAATGAAATAGTTAATTTGTAGATTTTGATTATTATTACAAACCATGCATTAATGTCTTCAGACCTATACATTTAAATACCCTTTGAAAATAGCAGATCTACAAGCTCACAATGCGTTGCAACGCGATGCATTGTGAGCTTGTAGATCTGCTATTTACATTACTGATACATTTGAAACCTTGTCAGCATTTTCTGCATAGTGTGTACTTTCTCACTTTTGTTACTTTAAGTACATTTTGATACCAATACCTTTGCACTTTTACTCAAGTAGATTCTGAATCCCGAACTGTTACTTGTAGTAACAAGAGTATTTTTACTCGGGGATGGGGGTCCGCGTTCAAATGTGGGGGTCCTTGGTGGAGAAAAGTTTCAGAACCCCTGCTCTAATCACTGCTCTAATCACTGCTCTAATCCCCCCCGTTCCTCTCTTCAGGAGCGGACAGAGCGCCTGTACGGTGAGGTCCCCCACCGACCACCCAAACCCCCCAAGGACCCCTCGTCGTCCTCGTCCTCCTACCTGATAGAGCAGGTGTTCTCGCCCCACCCCTACACCCCCAACGCCACCAAGGCCCCCCCCCACCACGTGAAGGGCAGCCCGCTGTACACCGACCTGCGGCTCAGCGGCCTGGCCGAGGCCAAGCGGGGGGCGGGGCAGCCCTCCTGGACCATCGACGAGTACAAGAGAAACTCTGGAGGAGAGAAGGCCAAGCAGCTCAACGCCATGGAGCTGCAGGTATACCCGTCTGTCAGTCTGTCTGTCTGTCTGTCTGTCTGTCTCTCTGTCTGTCTGTCTGTCTGTCTGTTTTTCAAAATGTACTTGAGTAAAAGTACAAAAGTATATCAGCATCAAAATATACTTAAAGTACGCAAAAGTCCAAGCACACATTAATGCATAAACAGTTAAGCCACTACCAAGGGACACGGGTGAAACAAAAGCCTGCCTACCTAACTACTCTAACCAAAACTTAGTTCAAAATACATGTGGCGGCAACCACCCCTTACTTTAGTGTGCTTAAGTACAGTACTTAAGTAAATGTACTTATAGTTACTTTACGCACGCCACTGCTGCAGCTTGTGTAGACTGCTGACATCCCAACACGGAGTGGGGGAGGGAGGGGTGGAGGGGAAGCCTGGCTCTGTCTACATCCTTCAAGTATTACAAGGCAAGCCAGTGTTGCTTACTTGCATGAAATGTGGATTTGTGTGTATGTGCGTCCTTGTTCCCCTGTGAGACTGTGTGTGCGCGTGTGTGTGTGCGTGTGTGCATGTGCGTGTGTATCCTTGTTCCCCTGTCAGAGTGTGGATGCTTTGCTTTGTTTTTCTGCGGACTCAGGTTTTTTTCCACCACCAACGGGTTGTTGTTTTGACACATGCCTTCTTCTCTCGCTTCCGTTGTTGTTCGCCAGAATATTAGATTTTGACGCGGTGTGATGGACAAGACGTATCGTCACGTTACGGTAACCTGCCTGGAGACTGTAGTATCATTATATATATATATATATATATATATATATATATATATATATATATATATATATATATATATATATATAATGGCGGCCTGCTGTCATGCGACATCCCACAATATATATGACTATATATGATATGATTATATCCAGTGTAAAAAGGAGGAATCAGTGTATTTTCTCAATAAAACAACAGCATTGAATTGATAAAGGTGTGTCCACTGTATAATGTTAAACATTAGCTACTCATTTAACCATTTTGATTGATTGATTGATTGATTGATTGATTGAAGTATTTATTAACAGTTTGCAGAATGGGTACATTTCAAACAAAACCACAACGACTGTTACTGTGGACGACACACTGATAGAGCATTACACTTGTTTACAACAGGGTCCACCATTTTAAATTCATCAGAACATTTAGAAACGTACAAATATATAACAAAAAACAGGAAATCATCATATATTTGTTTTCCTTTTTACAAAAGGAAAATACAGTAAAGGGAAAAGGGGGTGGGTGGGGACTCAGACTTTATTTACAGGGGCCAGTTTGGAATTGCAGCCGTCCGTAGGTGCTCTTTGAGAGCGGTTTTGAAGGAGTCAAGGGATTCTCATGTCTTAATGATTGTTGGTAGTGCGTTCCACATTTTGGTGGCATAGGAGCGAAAATAATTTAGTCCCTTAATTGTTTGAGCCGAATCTGGGTTGCACATCCCTCTGGTGTTGTGGGTGTGGACTTCGTTGACATTGAGGAAGTATTTAGACCGGTACATGGGTATCTTGGTGAAGTATTTAGACCGGTACATGGGTATCTTGGTGAAGTATTTAGACCGGTACATGGGTATCTTGGCGAAGTATTTAGACATGGTACATGGGCATCTTGGTGAAGTATTTAGACAGGTACATGGGTATCTTGGTAAAGTATTTAGACAGGTACATGGGTATCTTGGTGAAGTATTTAGACCGGTACATGGGTATCTTGGTGAAGTATTTAGACCGGTACATGGGTATCTTGGTGAAGTATTTAGACCGGTACATGGGCATCTTAGTGAAGTATTTAGACAGGTACATGGGTATCTTGGTGAAGTATTTAGACAGGTACATGGGTGTCTTTGTGTTGTAGCAAATATTGTGGACCAGACCCATTGCAAGATGCTGTACTCTGTCGTCATTTGTCAACCCTCTCAACTCTGTCGCAGATCAGGGGGGGGGGGATCAGGGGGGGGGGGGGGGGGGGGCAACAGTCTCAGGTGCGGTACGGTACTTGACCTTTGGTTGGCTTCACTGGACCCGAGGGAACGGACGCGAGGTCCCAGAGCTATAGGAGGGAGTCAGGTTATTGAATGAGGTTCCAGAACATCGCAGAGCTAGCTGCAGCTAGGAGGGAGACAGATTATTGAGTGCCTTAATTAGGTGGTGCAGCAGGGTTTTCTAGTGGCTTCTATGTCGACAAAATATAAAGGTGTAGAAAGTGTGTATAGAAGATGTTATTGCCTATATAATGTAGAAAGTGTGTATAGAAGATGTTATTGCATCCAGACTTTAGTATCATTCCAGAGTACACATTCAATAAAGTCTGTACAGGTTATAGTCACATGGGTGTCCCGTGTGTGCGGCTTGGTGTGTGTGTGTGTGTGTGTGTGCGTGCGTGCTCGCGTGCGCACGTATACGCATGTGCGTGTGTGTGTGTGTGTGTGTGTGTGTGTACGATGCTACAGTACGTGCAGAGACATGGGAGGAAAGTGGGTCTGTAAAGCTTTGATGCAGCCAGAGTTCTGTATTATTGATGTTTGCTGTGTGGCCTTCACACTCTGCCAGAGAGACTTATACAGATCAGATCAAGTCACATTTCTCACCACCAGCCTCTTTCCAACATGGCAGAGAATGGGTTGTTATACGTTCAGCCACATTTTAGTCATCTGAAATGTTTTAGTTTTGGTGTAGTTTTTAGTCGACTAAATCTACAGTTGATTTTGTCGACAAAATATTATTTTGGCGGTGCCTTGAAGGCGTCATAATAGCTGATTTTACACTTCCATGCTGGAAATAGCTGATCGTTTCAAGAGCAACAAAAATTAAAATGACTTGTCTTTTAGTTCTACTGGATCTCTCACTATTCCCTCACTGACATTTTAGTCTAAGTTTATTTGTTGACAAAATTGTCAACAAATAAACTTAGTCATTGAGACACTTCAGCTCAGATTGACCATGAACCATATATTGCAAAGCTATTGCATGTTAGTATGGCGGTGTGGCTCTGCTCATGTGATATCAGATGTGATCAGATCATCTGTGTACCGAGACACGGGTCTGATATCAACGACCCTCCAGAGCCAAAGATACAATACTCCATGAACAAAAATACACAGTAATAACACATCAACACGTGATTCAACACAATGCATCTACACAATCGCAAACAATACAATGATATCCCATAACCCCTGTACTAAGAACTACAGGGAGGAGTCACGCAGACGCCGCACAAGCTGCTTGACAGCTCAGCATGGAAAAAAGAGTAGTGAGCTGAGGCTGCTTAAGTAGGCCGCCTGAATTGGTTTTAGGTTTAGGTTTATTTATTTAGCACAAAAAATAGACAATAACATATCGAAGAAACAAAAATACAATGCAAGGAAAGGAAGAAGCCAGCTGGCTTATTTGGAATCCTTTCCTGTATGGAAGAGTCCAATAAAGAAAGAAAGAAATAAAAACACAGACTGCACAAAAAAGGGAAATAAATTGTGGGAATGAGGGCGTGGCCTGGAGAGGCAGCTGATGAACTAACGCTACGCTTGATTTTTAGTCATCATAACTTTGTTTTTGTTTAGTTTTCGTTTAGTTTTCCACAGTGAAAAAAATTAGTCGTCAAACATTTTTAATCATCGTTTTAGTTGCTGAAATGAACACTATAGAGTCAAGGAAAGCGAATGACTTCACGTTCCGCACGTAACTTTATTATCGGTGCAATCAATCAATGTCTGACAGACAGCCATTACTGGCTAATGGGCTGACACTGCTGGGGCGTCCCGTTTCCTTTGGTCTTCTGTAAAATCACCCTGACGTGCTCATAACGTAATGCAAATTAAATAGCTTCAAATCAAGCCTTTATTGCGAGGTGAAGCGGTCTGCATTCAGGGTTCTCTCTGATTGGCTGAGTGAGGACAAAAATTGAGGACAGAAAAGTGAGGACGCCAAAAGTGATTGACCGGAATGTGATGCTGTTTGATGATAAGAGCGCCCCTCACTTCACACGAGTGCGATTTATTAACTCTATGGTCAGCCCATTGTAAATGATGTAACACCACCGAGCTAGCATGGTAATTAACTGCATGGACAGTGACGTGCATTAATTCCCCATGCACACATTCTTAGTAGCTGAGCCAGTGATGGACAAGACACGCAAGACCAGCTTCCCCGGAATCACTAAACACACCCTGCTGGTGAATGGGTCACCTTCAGAGTTATTGATTTCAGATGTTCTGATCGATGATCAATACTGAGAGAGTATGTATAGGTCCACACCAGGAGAGGAACAACCTGCTGGTGATCAATACAGAGTACGTCCACACCAGGAGAGTCAGGAACAGCAATCAGGCTAACCTTGGGCAGCTGCTGTCCTTCAGAGACACAGGATTAGACTCTGACTGCACTGCACGCCACGGGGTGAGCGGGTGCATATGCTGGACCGCTGCCTGGCAGGCAGGCATGCAGGCAGGCAGGCAGGCATGCAGGCAGGCATGCAGGCAGGCAGGCAGGCAGGGTTCCATTTGTTTGGCACGATGTAGACAATAGCATTATGTACAAGCTCTGAACGCATCACATCACGATGCATTGTGTGAGCTTGTAGATCGGCTGTTTTCACTATCTGTTGTAGATAAGTATGTATAGCCTACGGGGCTTAAGAGCCTGCGGAGCCGCGTGTTTCTCCCGAACTCTAATCAAACTCTGTCATCACCAGTCATACACCAATAATACAGAAATGAATTGGTGTAGTAGATAAAAATCAATAACAGCTGCTTAATTGTGCGTTACTGCGATGTTGGTCCAGCACATCAATCTACTCCTACTGCGTCCAGTCCCTCAGTATTGCAGCGCAGCCACTCACTCATAAACACACTTGCAGGGATTCGTTTTGAGGGGACATTAACTTGTTGACTATTAACAACCTTGACAAGACTGTAGTGGACAGTTACAGTTTTATGGCTGCTACATGCAGTACAGTAGTGGAAGATTACAGTTTTATGGCTGCTGCATGCAGTACAGTAGTGGAAGATTACAGTTTTATGGGCGCTACATGTATACGAGGAGAGCTGTTCTCAGTCTCCAATAATAATAATAATAATAACTTGGATTTATATAGCGCCTTTCAAGAAACCCAAGGACGCTTTTCAAGACTAAAAACTAAAAACTAAACTAGTTGCCAAAAGCCAGAGTGAACAAATGTCTCTTCAGTGCAGACTTGAAAGAGTTCAATGTAGGAGTCTGGTGGATCTCCAAGGGGAGAGAGTTCCAGAAGGCAGGGGTTGCCACGTAGAAGGCTCTATCGCCGAGAGTCCGCCGTTTTGCGTGGCGGATGGTGAGGAGTTCCATGTCCGAAGACCTCAGGTTCCGCTCAGGGGTGTAGTCTTTGAGGAGGTCAGTCAAGTACTGTGGGGCAAGGGCATGGAGGGGATTTGTAGGTGAGGAGGAGCAGTTTGTAGTGTATGCAGAACTTAACCGGGAGCCAGTGGAGGAGTTTTGCACGTACTGCAATCTGTCAAGGGACTTCTTGGGGAGGCCGAACAGAACACCGTTGCAGTAATCCAGCTGGGAGGAGATGAAAGCATGGAATAGGGTCTCTGGGAGTGAGGGGCGGAGTCTGGAAATGTTTTTGAGGTGGAAGAAGGCAGTTTTAGTGACAGATTTGATGTGGGATTGAAAGGAGAGGGTAGAGTCCAGGATGACACCCAGGTTGCGGACTTCAGGGGATGGAGAGATGGAACAGCCATCCACCTGGAGAAGAAAATGTCCAATCTTCTCAAGTTGCGTCTTGGGACCCATGACCATGAGCTCGTTTTTTTTGCTGTTGAGTTTGAGGAGGTTGGTGAGCAGACTCTTTATGCTCAGTGTGTGTCTTGTCCTTATTGGCTCCTTGTTCTCCTTGGCTTGGAGTCGAGTGTGACAGTTACACTGTGATTTTACACTGTGTCGAGTGTGACAGATACACTGTGATTTTACACTGTGATTTTACACTGTGTCGAGTGTGACAGATACACTGTGATTTTACACCGTGTCGAGTGTGACATATGTGAATCTTCCTCGTCTCTCAGGGACGATAATTATGGGAAGAAAAACATTAAAGGACCTATAACATAAAAATAAACTTTTTCAATTTAGTTTGTGTTTTTTTAGCTTTTCTATCCCCACAAATTTGCAATTTTGAACAATCAGGATTTCTCTTCATATAGGGGCTTTTATGGAAATTGCTCTCAGAAACAGCTCAACTGATCTGATTTCCTCACTCTCTTCAGTCTTCAGTTCCAAATTTGCATTTCCACTTTGTTTACAATGTCCGCCATTGTTGATTTTCCAAGCTGGCATGGCATGAAAACAAGCCTGGGTTTATCTAGCATCAATACTGCTAGATACTGTACATGACTCAATATTAAATAAGTTGCATATCAGCACCCCCACCACCTCAGGACAATGTGGTACTGGACCGCTTGCGTCCACTTTATGATAATCGGTTTCCTCCCCGCTGTAGCCCCATGCAAACACTCACTGTAACCATTGGCTATCATTAGCATTAGTGCACACTGTTTACCTGTTGCCAGAAACGTGTCTGTGAAGTTGCCCGAGGGCCAAGGCTCCAAAAACAGTCAGCGATGCTTTTTGGTGGCTTTTATTGCTCCCAACCTCCAGCTCCAGTGTAGATATTCACAACAGAAAAATCAAACAGCAAAAATAATACTGGCCAAAATACAAAACAAAGAACTCAAAACTACTTAATGTACAACGTAGGAAAAAGGAAAAATAACAAACTACACTAGGCTATGCCCATGGCATGGGCCCTAGCAGCTCTCTCACAGGGCTGTCAGCATGATGCCTGCCCCAGCATAACTGACTAGCTCTGCCTGCAGTCTCCCCTTTATAGGAGAGGATCCTACCACCCACAGAGAAGCAATTAAATATAAACAGTTGATCTACAAGCTCACAATATATCAGCTGAACCTGAATAGGTAACCCCACCCCTAGATGTTCTATTTTAGATTATACATCATATGGGGTTACCTTAATTTCCCCCGATAATAGACATACTTTACACTTGACATTGTGGAACACCCCTACTCCTCAACAGTACTTGGCACCTTCCCCCCTTAAAGCGCCAGCACTGGAAAGGCCATACAAACACTGAGGTTGCAATAAACACAGGTTAATAAACGGAATGTTTTCCCTTGGTGTATCATTTCATTTGTACATCCTGTAAATGCATACATCAACAGTATTGACATTATATGATATGATTATATGGACCTGTCTGCCCCACTAACCACAGTCTGTGTGGTGTGTGCGTGCGTGCAATGTCCTTAATCAGTGTTTGTGTGTATAGGGCACGGGCTGCCCCGTGACAGTGTCGATGCGAAACAAAGTCACAAATGACTTCCGAACTTTGAATGGCTGACGATAGTAGATTCCCGAGTTTTGGAGGTTTGAAAATCCTGCTTTGAACCGAGGTAAATGGAGAGAAGTTGTAACGCTCCATAGCTGGTGGTGACGGAGGCGTCGCATAGCAACCGGATCAATGTTAAAAGCTGCTGTGGGGCTCAACCACTATATAGTATACGGGGGGGGGGGGGGTAACCTGGCTGATAACGTCCCATAGCTGGGGGTACGAATATAATCTTGCAACACATTGAAGATCGGTGTGATTGAACTCTAGTAAACGTGCCGGAATCTAAGAAAGCATCAATTGGGACAAGACGTCTGGAGACCTATAATCCAAAAAGTGCTGTAACAGGACAACAGTGTATAGGGCGTAAGTGCTTAGGGTTAGAGTGCAGCAACTTGCAATGGGCCTACGGTAGATTCGCTACGCCACCAAGATACCCATACAACCTCTCAAAATACTTCCTTAATGTCAACAAAGTTCACACCCACAACACCAGAGGGAGTTCAACAAACTACGTGCAACCCTTACCCAGATTCGGCTCAAACAAGGGATTACATTTATTTCGCTCCTATGCTACTAAAATGTGGAACTCCCTACCAACAGCCATTGAGAAATGTGAATCCATTGACTCCTTCAAAACCGCTCTCAAAGAGCCGTTCCCCCCCCACCCCTTCTTCCCCATACTGTAGGCCCTACATGTTTCTCCCTATTTTTGGTGCACTCACTCCTATCTGTCCTCCTCACTACTTCATAGACTCTCCCGGGGAAGCAGAGAAATCTACGGCGCTCGGTAAGACAAGCCCATATTCCCTCTCATAAATAGCACGTAGTATATGACAAGATAGTAATTGTTGTTTTCTCACCTCACAGGCCGCTCTACTGCATGATGTGTGAAAACCGTTGGGCTCTGAGGCTATGGCACAACCCCCCCCTCCCCCCTAACCCCCCACCAGTGAGCTAATAATAGGAATATGTTAAACTCACCTGTTGTCTGAGGAGAGATCCCGGCATGTACCCTACGTATCGGTAGACGCTCCTCCTGCTCCCTGTAAGAAAGAGACTGTTATTTTGAGTTGATTAGAACACTCCTAATTTGGCAATATTGCAGAAGAAATTTGAGTTAATCGAAGGGAAGGAAATCCCTGAAACTAAACCCACTTACCTCACCCGGTCCTCCGCTGGTCCTCCGCTGGTCCGCAATGCACTTACCGTTGTCTGCACCATTTCTGTGAATAAAAACCGTGCCAGAGTTGGCCAAATGTGAAACTGCCTCCTGTGTGTCCTTGGCGTGAGAACAGCGCCCCCCACAATATGATGAATTCCAGTTGTAAACAAGTCTCAGTGCTCGTTCACAAAGTAGCAGTTTTTGTATTGACCTGTGCTTTTGATTGAAATGTACCCATTCTGCATACTGTGAAATAATGAAATGTACACATTCTACATACTGTGAAATGAAAAACAAAACGTTTCGAACACACCTATAGTACAATACAAGCATAGTTGTAGGGAAAAAAGTAAAGCTATACTTATTGTGTTTTGTCAGTGCAGTGTGTATTTTGGCATTTTTTCTTCGTTTGAATCAGTCTATCCAACAGTCTCTCTTCATCTTTTCGGCGTGTTTGAAATGTGTGAATCAGTTAACCCATTTAGGACTGAGACCAGATTCTACAAATATCTTCTAAATCAAGGCAGTTTTCTGTTTCTATGTCAGTGGTTCTCAAAGAATTTCACATCAAGGACCACAAAAAATATATGAAATTGGCCGCCGACCCCCATCTGAAAATATCTTGTTCCAGGGACCCCCGCCAGAAGCAAAGATTTGTGCCACATTTTCATGATTTTTCAAAAATAGCAGATCTACAAGCTCGTAGTGCTATTATTCAACAGCTAAAGTACAACATAATGTTTAAAACACCAAAAGGGGTTCCCGTCCTGAATTGTTTAAAATATCGATACCACATTACTCCCGTGGAGAATTGTCCCTACCGAGGCGGCGATAGAACCGGTTGAAAACAGAATCAATCTTTGCTGTTGCAATATTTCAGCCACAGCTCCTCCTCGCTGGAATCAATGAATCTTGACTTATTTTCTCTCTCTTTTGTAATCTTTTTCCTTTTTAAATTGCTGAGCTCCAAAACACACTGGTCTTTCCCTGGTCTTCTCCTTCTATGGAGCGAGGTTAGAAGAAAGCACACATTGTGAGCTGGTAGATCTGCTATTTATATTTAAAAAAATATTATTATACATTTGAAAACTTGCCCCTTGCCATTTTCAACTGCCCCTAAGCCATTTCATCCTGGATAATACATACCCAGCCGATCGCTTGCGCTAGTAATAATGATAATATATATATATTTATTTTTCAGACTCCAGAGTCGCTGAACCCCACCCACCTGGAGTACTGGATGGAGGACGTGTACACGCCGGGCTACGATTCGCTGCTCAAGAGGAAGGAGGCGGAGTTCCGCCGGACCAAGGCGTGCAAGATCGGAGCGCTGATTGCGGCGGCGACGTGCACCGTGATCCTCGTCATCGTCGTGCCCATATGCACCATGAAGTCATGATGATGTCATAGTGACATCACCACCATACGCACCATGAAGTCATGATGATGTCATAGTGACATCACCACCATACGCACCATGAAGTCATGATGATGTCATAGTGACATCACCACCATACGCACCATGAAGTCTTGATGATTTCATTGTGACATCACCACCATACGCACCATGAAGTAATGATGATGTCATAGTGACATCACCACCATACGCACCATGAAGTCATGATGTCATAGTGACATCACGACCATACACACCATGAAGTCATGATGTCATAGTGGCATCATGACCATAAGCACCATTAAGTCATGATGATGTCATAGTGACATCACGACTATATGTGTCATGAGAGAACCATACTCACCATGAAGTCATGAGTGATTGTTGTACTACCAGACTCCAGCGACCACGTAGGATGCAGCCACACTGTCGCGGCAGAAAGCGCAGAGAGCAGGCATCTCTTCCTGTTTTTTTAATGACGGTAGTGCGAGGTTTCAACTTGAAGCGTTGGCAAAAAAAACAAGGGAAACGCTTTGCCGACGCTGCAAGTTGAAGCCACGTGCGAGCGAACTTCATTTCTATCCACCAGCTGTTTTAAAAAAAAACAGGAAGAGTCGCCTGGACTAGGCGTGTTCTTGACGCCTCTCGTTACGATTCTCGATACGATTTCTGCAAGTACGGATACTACGTGATCTGATCTCACAGCTTTTGCTCCATCGTCTGACTTAATGGATACACGATTGTGTGTCCAACCCTTGGAGCGGGGTGGAACAGTTTACCCTTGGAGCGGGGTGGAACAGTTTCTGACAATTTTAAAGGTTTCATGACACCCAATGTTTTCTGGCCTCAATTATACCCCCCAAACCCCCCCCACCCCCACCCCCACAGGACAGGCGGAGCAGAGGCGATGATTGACGGGCGAAATCTCTCAACAGCGACACTTGCAGGCAAATCGTTCTTTTTCCAGGCCGGAGAGAGAGAGAGAGAGAGAGAGAGAGAGAGGGAGAGACCTGCCAGGACTCACTGGAGTGGATCTTTCAGTTGTCTGAAGGACCACAATAAAGACTTTTAATGTTTTGTAAATGCTTCGTGTCATCACGAGACCTTTAGGAGTTGAATGTTGCCATTCAGAAGTTTTCTTCTTTATTTTTATTTTGTGTTTCCAGTGGGGTCTATTATACTTCTGGTGGTTATGTTGGGTGTATTCATGGTTATAGTGTACAATATAAATTAATTCAGAAAGTACAAAATAATGTATATCTATCGTTTTGAAATTATAGTCTATATAGTATATTGTATTGTTATAAAATGTTGAGAATCATTTGATTTTTCTTAACTGTTATAACGTAAACAGTAAATGGTTGACAACTGGTTTACTTATTTTCTAGACAGTTTAATGATATTTTTTAATTTTTTTGTATAATTACTGTACAATGTATTTTGATGAAGTTATTTTTTGATGAATTATCTGGTCGAATGTCAGTTAAAACTGGGATTTATCTTTTATCATTATCGAAAGTTTCAAGTATAAAGGGACCTGTGCAACACATCTTTTTCTAAATAGAAATATATACATGAACTTTAGTTGAAATAGTGAAATGCCGGTAGATTGCAAGAAACAAAACAATTGAAGCTGAATGTATTGATGTTATTCATGATTTATGATATTATGATTATTTTTGTTTAGCAGCTCTAGTCTCACATAGTCAGACAAGTATTCCACAATCTCCGAATGCTAGTGTAGACTCTGGAACTACACCTCCTGAATGTTATATAGAGTCTGGAACTACACCTCCTGGATGTTAAGGTCTGGAACTACACCTCCTGAATGTTATATAGAGTCTGGAACTACACCTCCTGGATGTTAAGGTCTGGAACTACACCTCCTGGATGTTATATAGAGTCTGGAACTACACCTCCTGAATGCTATAGAGAATCTGGAACTACACCTCCTGAATGCTATATAGAGTCTGGAACTACACCTCCTGAATGTTATATAGAGTCTGGAACTGGTCTCCTGAATGTTATATATAGAGTCTGGAACTACACCTCCCAAAAGAGTAATCTCTTTGTCATTTCTGTTGACAAAAATATATTTTAAAATATGATTTATATTTATATTAGGATGAATTTGTGCGACTGTAAAGATGAAACGGAAGTGGGGAGGAGGCTTCACTTCCGTTTTATATTTTACTCATGATAGAACTTCCGTTGCTCCAGACTGTATGACGGAAGCATGTATATTTTACTCATGATCAGAGCTTCCGTTGCTCCAGACTGTATGACGGAAGAATTTATATTTGACTCATGATCAGAGTTCCGTTGCTCCAGACCGTATGACGGAAGCATTTATATTTTACTCATGATCAGAGCTTCCGTTGCTCCAGACTGTATGACGGAAGCATTTATATTTGACTCATGATCAGAGCTTCCGTTGCTCCAGACTGTATGACGGAAGCATTTATACTTTACTCATGATCAGAGCTTCCGTTGCTCCAGACTGTATGATGGAAGCATTTTGAACATTGCGAGGCAGCGGTCTGGCCATGTGAGACTAGAGCAGCTCTGACTTGAATGTTACCGCCCTCCCATTTTCTCCTGAACCAGCCATGATACATACCTGCTGCTGCTTTCTCCCTGAAATAGAGGTTGTGATCTCTGACTTGTTGTGTTTGTTGATTGGCAAATTATACTTGAAGGGGGACGGGGGACGGGGGGACTCAGCACTGTTGATCTGTGGTGGAAAGTAACTAAGTCCTTTTACTTAAATACAATTTTGAGGTATTTCTACTTTACTGGAGTATTAGTTTTACTGCTACTCCACTACATCTCAGAGGTAAATATTGTACTTTTACTACACTGCATTTATTTGAAAACTTTTGTTATAATAGTTACTTTGATTATTATTTCAAAACATATATTAAACACATCCTTATATACGTACATGTTGACCATTTGAAAATAGCAGATCACAATGCGTTGCGATGCGTTGCGACGCATTGTGAGCTTCTAGATCGGCTATTTTCTAAATATTTGTATACATTTGAAAACTTTAAATGGCAGTCAAATGGGCCAATGAAATAAACAGTAATATAGTGACATCACACTATCAGCCCCTCCCCTAACCCCTCCCCCTTTATCATACAACTACAGCTGTGGGTGCGGCTTCAGTTCAGGTGGATCACCACCACCCACCAGGCTAACCAGGCATAATTCATTAACTGGTGGGCGTGTCCACATAAAAGCATGATTTTAACAAATACTGTACACTTTTTGGAAAAAGTTCTTCCTCCTTATATTATAATAATACCTGATGATCATGTTTTAGGGTGGACAAAAATCGTGGCACAAAAATATTTGAGTACTTTTTACACCATGGACTGCTATTGATCGACGGGGTCAGCCTGACATGCGTGAGTGGGTGCGTGCTAGGATGTTCAACAGTGACACTTGGAGGTATAAACAAACATTATAACGCTATTTTGACCGTGCTCGGACAGACACGTACAGGCAGGACACATAGCTACGTGGCTGCACTAGTCAAAAAAAAAGAAAAAAAGCCCCCACCGGGAGGACATACTGTTGTATCCTACTACTGGCTCACCTGCCAGTGAGGAGCCCCCACCGGGAGGACATACTGTTGTATCCTATACTGACTCACCTGCCAGTGAGGAGCCCTCACCAGGAGGACGTACTGTTGTTTCCTACTGACTCACCTGCCAGTGAGGATTCCTCACCGGGAGGACGTACTGATGTATCCTACTGACTCACCTGACAGTGAGGAGCCCCCACCGGGAGGACATACTGTTGTTTCCTACTGACTCACCTGCCAGTGACGAGCCCCCACCGGGAGGACATAGAGCCTTCGTCCCCCGTCCCCCCAGGAGTTACGCGCAATGACCAGTATCAACATTCATTAGGCATTGGTCTGTTATAGACCTGATCGGTCATTATTACAGAATAACACACCGCCGAATGCAACGACTGACCAATCATAATCAAGCATTCCACCAAGCCGTGTAATTAAATGGTTTAATTAATTAGGACATACAAAGCTACGACATCAAACCAATGAATGTCTCTGTAGTGTTTTTTTATGAATGAAGTTAATTCCTCATTAAGGGACTCATGAAATCATCCGTACTGTGCTCTAAGGTTGATTCTTCATTCTAAAAGGAGGACTGCCTTAAAATAGACTGGAGAACTAGGCTAAATGCATTGCTTTTCAGGCCAGCCAGCCGTGATGTATACTTTAGGTTTGCTGAAACACACTTCACACGCTGGCTGCCAGTGCCGAATCAACCCCTTCGAGGGCCCTGGAGCGATACACCAAATCAAAAGGCCCCGTGCACGTGCGCTTCATGTGCGCGTAACACAATCAAAAACGGCACTTCTTGCGTTTGTGCGGCCAGTGAATAAACGCAGTGCCCTCCCACCGAGAGGAGACTCCTCCCACCGGGAGGAGACTCCTCCCACCAGGAGGAGACGCAGACTTTCTGGACGTTCTGGTTAAGAAACTGTTGGACGACCAAAAACACTAGCAGGTGTTCCTGTGCTGCGTTACATTGAAATTACTTGAATGAATGCGGTTTTGACGGAAGCAACAGCTGTAACTATGGAGCACAGGGCCATGCAAGCTGCGGTCCCTGGAGCACAGGGCCCGCAAGGTCCCAGGTAAATTCCATTGTTAATCCGGGCCTGCATGCTGCCCAATGTTCCTGCTAGCCTACTTATGTTGACAACTTAAAGTAGGACACAGAAGAGAAACCACAGCAAGTGAAGTGAAGTGACTGCTGTAGACAAGTGTTTTATTTTATTTTTAATGCTGGATTGCGTTTCGGCCAGTGTTCTTGACAGAAAATTGTGATGTAGTAAGGTAAATCTATATAGTCTTTTTTTTGTCTAGTTTTAGTTGACTAAATACCACAAGTTTTGGCAACAATAAGCCTTCTTCAGGGTGCGAGCACATAAAATGACTCCACTAGTACCTCCCTAACTTTTTAGTCAAATTTTTGTTTACAAAATCGTCAATATATTTAGTCATAGTTTTAGTCATCATAGCTTAGTCATAGCTTTTTAGTCGACGGAAACTAAAAAGTTAAGTGTTTTGGAATGCTGTATTGCGTTTCAGGCTTCGGCTATTTTTGTTTACTATGCTGAAATCTTACATGTCTGGATGGATGCTCCAGCCTGCAGGTACATGTCTGCATGGATGCTCCAGCCTGCAGGTACATGTCTGCATGGATGCTCCAGCCTCCAGGTACATGTCTGCATGGATGCTCCAGCCTGCAGGTACATGTCTGGATGGATGCTCCAGCCTGCAGGTACATGTCTGGATGGATGCTCCAGCCTGCAGGTACATGTCTGGATGGATGCTCCAGAGTCCAGGAGGTACATGTCTGCATGGATGCTCCAGAGTCCAGGTAGCCTATACATGTCTGCATGGATGCTCCAGAGTCCAGGTAGCCTACATGTCTGCATGGATGCTCCAGAGTCCAGGTAGCCTATACATGTCTGCATGGATGCTCCAGAGTCCAGGTAGCCTACATGTCTGCATGGATGCTCCAGAGTCCAGGTAGCCTACATGTCTGCATGAATGCTCCAGAGTCCAGGTAGCCTACATGTCTGCATGGATGCTCCAGAGTCCAGGTAGCCTACATGTCTGCATGGATGCTCCAGAGTCCAGGTAGCCTACATGTCTGCATGGATGCTCCAGAGTCCAGGTAGCCTACATGTCTGCATGGATGCTCCAGAGTCCAGGTAGCCTCCATGTCTGCATGGATGCTCCAGCCTCCAGCATCTTTGCCAATTAAGCCACAACTACGACAGAACTGCTCCGAATTCCTTTTTGCCTTTCAATCATGCATTTCCAACGAGATTGACAGAACCTCTTTTCTCACACCGAAAAGGCAATCACGAAACCCACTTATCACCTCCTCCTCCTCCTCCTCCGGAAAGAAAGGGCTTCTCTCAATCTCTATCTCTACTCTCTCCCTCTCTCACACGCTGGCTGCCAGTGCCAAATCAACCCCTTCGAGGGCCCTGGAGCAATACACCAAATCAAAAGGCCCCGTGCACGAGTGCTTCACGTGCGCGTAACAAAATCAAGGACGGCACTTCTTGCGTTTGTGAGGCCAGTGATTGAACACAGTGCCCTCCCACCGTCCTCTCACCGAGAGGAGACTCCTCTCAATTTACAGGAAACCGGTGGGTGGAAATCCGTGTTGATTTTGACAGAACATTGTTTAGAAAAAAAAATGTAGTCTTACGTATCTTATCTCTCTCTCTCTCTCTTTTTACCGCACTGTTTTGTAACACGTGTTTCACACAGTGCCATTTGACACGGGGAGAACACGTAAACTCCACACAGAAAGGCCCTTTCACCAACCCCATACCCATGGTATGGACACTGATGTGAACTCCACACAGAAAGGCCCTTTCACCAACCCCACCCAGGGTATGGACACTGATGTAAACTCCACACAGAAAGGCCCTTTCACCAACCCCACCCAGGGTATGGACACTGATGTAAACTCCACACAGAAAGGCCCTTTCACCAACCCCACCCAGGGTATGGACACTGATGTAAACTCCACACAGAAAGGCCCTTTCACCAACCCCACCCAGGGTATGGACACTCAAAGTCAAAGTCACTTTGATTTTGACTTTGTGCATAATGTGGTTAACCACCATTTTCACATTATTCCAGAGACATTTCAACACGCTGTAAACCAAAAAAACTGGAGCGATGTTTAGTCTAACAAGCAACATTGAAGACATCGTTTAGAGGTCTGTTTTTTCTTTTTCTTTTTTTTAAATAAGAAAATAGCGTAGATGACTGTGTGACCATAGCACTTAAAGTGTCTGTCATTACGATGGATGTTAGTGTTCTATTGTCTTGCCATAGTCCATTAGGCTCGTTAATGTTATAATTGTCCATTAAGCTCGTTAAAGTTTTAACCCATTCAGGACGGGAACCCCTTTTGGTGTTTTAAGTATTATGTTATACTTTAGCTATATTGAAAAATCATAAAAAAGTGGCGCAAATTCTCAAAGAATATATATTCTTTCAGAGCAGACATTTTTAATTCAAATCTTTGCTTCTGGGGGGGGGGGGGAGACACAACATATTTTCAGATGGGGGTCTGCCAAATACATATATTTTTGGGGGTCCTTGACATGAAAATGTTTGAGAACGACTGACAGAAACAGGATTTAGAAGGCATGTATAATCGTCCTCAGGTCTAAATGGGTTAATTGCCCAGCCATTAACTTCAGTAATGAGACGTCACCAGAAGTGCTTCCTTAACTTTTTTTGCTCGAGACCCAAAAGAGAAATGTCTCCCCAGGACCCTCCCTGGGACCCTGCATTAAGTTGAGATGAAGAAAATGCCAGCACTCATTGTGTCATTTTACATGATTTTATTTACCTCTGAGACTGAGACGCGTTTCGGCCTGTTTGGCCTTCCTCAGCGTTTGTGACAAGACAACAGGAAGTGTGGTATTTATGCATGAGTATGAGATAATCAACAGTAATTGAACACAGGTGTCAACCGTCATCTTACACAGTATCAATAAGAAGTCTCTATTTATGGTATACCAAGACAGGATAAATATCATGTAAGCACAGTAGAATAAATAGTAACATAAGAATAATGAAGTGTACATTACACTAATTCTTTAAAACATTTGTTTTCTAATGACATTTCTTTAATGTAATGTATTCTTTCAAAAAATCTTATTTATTTATTTATTTAAATAGTTTTGCTTCTTTACAAAATAGTAATGAAAAAGAAAATGTAGGAAACAAAATAATTACCATTCCCTGCCGTGATAATTAGATAGGGAGGGGGGTTGAAATAGACACTAATGCTTTCTACGGTGTGATTTGGGGCCTTAAGGATGAATATAAAATGAATATCAACATCCTAATACTGTCCAATCTTTAGATAGGGAGGGGGTGAAATAAGGACTGGCAGTTTCTGCAGTCAAAACATGACTCCCCAGTCAAAAAGGCTATGTGTATAAAATAGACACTATAGTGCTTTAGGGTGTGATTTGGGGCCCTAAAGATTAATGCAAAATCAATAAACATCTTGATACTGTCCAATACTTTAGTTATGACAGGCAGTTGCTGCTGTCAAAATATGGCTCCCCAGTCAAAATACACTTTTTGTTTGAGATAGACACTAATGCTTTCTAAGGTAGGATGTGGGATTAAGGATGAACATCCTAATACGGTCCAACAATTAGATAGGGAGGGGGTGCAAATTATGACAGGCAGTTACTATGTATAGCATTTAAGCTGCCCTGAGAGCAGCATGCAAAAGCTGCCCGCAGAGCAGCAAATGAACATTGCACAGTGGCGTACGTTCCCCATTTACTCGCTAACCATAAAGTTAGTCTGCGACTACCGAAGCAATTCCAATCCTGTGGGCTGAGGTCTACTGGTGGGCCGTCTTGAGGATATCACAAATAATTGACAAAACAAAAGATTTTAATTATAATATAACATTACATTAAAATAAATCTATTGATTGATCATTCTAATGAACATGCTCTGAAAAAACATGCATTGAATTTGAATTTCAAGTGGATCCTGATCCAGAAAAGAAAAACATCCTGATAGTTTTCAGATTCTACAAATGTCTTCTATGTTAGTGGTTCTCAAACTATTTCATGTAAAAAAGCTAAATGCAGTATTTTAAACATAAAGGCCTTGATGTTTAGATGCAGCAAAAAGAAGAAGCAGCCATCTGGAACAGGACAGGACAGCTAACCTTGGCTGCTGCTCACCTCGCTCTCTGAAGGACCACAGAAATAATGTGCACGCCACTAATCTCATACATTCTGAGGTGTGTGCAGAAATGCAGTGGTGGAAAGTCGAAGTACATTTACTCATTAAGTACTGTACTTAAGTCATTTTGAGATATTTGTACTTTACTTGAGTATTTCTAATTTCCAATACTTTTACTTCTACTCACTACAGGAAAATATTGTACTTTTACTCCATTACATGTATATGAAAACTTTAGTTACTGGCTAGTTTGGAGATTTAAATTTTGATTACAAAACATACATTAACCACTTCAACCATTCATTTCGGCCTTTTGAAAATAGCGGATCTACAATTAAGCTCACAATGTGTCGCGATGCGACGCATTGTGAGCTTGCAGATCCACTATTTTCAAAAGATTGTGTACACATTCTGAACACATTCTGCAATATGAGTAGGCTACTTTTACTTTTAGCACTTTAAGTGCATTTTGATGCCGATGCTTCTGTACTTTTACTTGAGTACATTTTGAATACGGGACTTCTACTTCTACATTGCAGTATTTATACTTTTACTTTAAGTAAAACATTTGAGAACTATGTCCACCACTGCTGAAATGAGCCATCTGTCCAAACTGCAGGGATGGGAAACACAACTCAAACAACACAATGTATACTCAAAATACAAAAAACGGCAAGAAACTAAGGATATAATAATAATAACTCAAATCCATAGCGCTAGACCATAATATGGACATGACATCATCAACTTGTGACAGGAGCAGCTCCTATTCACAAAACGAATGACTAAATATAGCTGCAAGCAGCGATAAGGCGGGACCAAGACAGAAGACAATACGCAATAAAAACAAATAAGAATCATGGGCTGAGTTGTCGATACCTGGATTTGAACACACAACCTTGTGGTCTAAAGGTGAGAGCTCAACCAACTGAGCTATCTGGACACAGTCAGTTGTTTCATTGTAAACAGTATCATTCAGTGTTTATGTTTTGGGCATGTTATCCATTTCTACAGTGTGTTTGATGTTCATGTTTTCACGTACAAACTTCTCTTCAACCGGGATATTACAACCGGATAGATTACTGTCTGTTGTAGATTAGCAAAAGACGGGGTTTCACTATAGCTGGATTAATTATAGCAAATCTTGCAATGCTGTTTCCACTACTCCGTGCATGCTCTCTCTGCACGGAGGGCACGCTGTCACTAGCCTGCTCCACTCTGGAGATTAGCTATCGGACAGCGGCCGGGGAATGAAGTCCTCGGGATGCCTTTATGCCGTCTGGCAGGAGCGAGGTGCGAGGCGGGCGACCAATGGCGGAGCGTCGGGAAAGCTCCCCACCAATGGCTGCGCTGACGGATCTGAAGGGAGGGAATAGGCAACGGGGCGCGCGCTGCGCACACCAATAGGCCTACAGCCTATAGGTAACAAGAACTATGAAATTATCTTTTTGTTTGCACTGTGGAATTGTACGTTTTAAAGAGGAATGGGAGGCTCTGAAGCCGTACGTGCCTATTGCTTCTTTTAATTTAATTGAACCCAATAAAAGTGACACCCTGCTGCCTTGTTCTCAAAGAGTGTTACTGTGCACAGTGCACATGGACACGCACGCATGCACACGCAAACTCTCTCTCTCACACACACACACACACACACACACACACACACACACACACACGTCTCTCTCCGTGATAATCGATGATGGGACATTAAACTTTCCCAGAAAACGTCTCTCTCTCTCTCTCTCTCTACTCTCTCCATCTCCCTGTAAAAGGTAATGTTCAATTTAAATGCAGCGTGCAACGTTATATCTCTGCAATGCATGCTGGGAATTCTACTGACGTTCCTCTACTCCAGGGGTTCTCAACCTGTGGGCCTGGACCCCCACATGATTTTGAAGGAGGGGAGGGGGTTCCCAGATGACAGGAAAATGACAATTTACCACCAATGACCATTAAGGTCTCTGCAGACTGCTGCCGTTTTTCAGATAAACGGCAAAAAGAAACGCTGACAAAAACCTGAAAAATGCATCAGTCTGCAACGACCTTCACTGCATCAAAGGAGATCAACAAACTACTCTATAAAAACTGGTCAAACATTTTGTCACATAATATAAGAAGAGGAAAAACATTTAGAAAATAGATGATCTACAAGCGTGCACGCCTCACAATGAGAGGCACTGTTGTGACAACTTGTGAGCTTGTAGATCACAATATTTATCTGTGCATGGAAACTATAGGTAAATGTAATGCCTCAACTCCTACAATTATGGGGGGACGGTGGCACAGTCGGTAGCACCTAGAAAGTCCTGGGCTCAATTTCCACTGGGGACGCCGGGGGCGCGCCCACACCCCTGCGCCACTAGCGCCCACACCCGAGGTGGGGCATGCATGATGTGTGTGTCTGTCCGTCCGAGCACGGAAATAGCAATACTTCCGTGCTTTTACTCAAGTCAGGTTTGAATTCAGGACTTTTAGAGCATTATTTCTACATTGCAGAGTATTGATACTTAAAAGTAAGAAATGTACATGATGGAAAAGGTTGTGACCTTTCTCAATCATTAAGACGTGGTGCTCGTGCATGATGTCATCAGACTGCACAATATAGAAATCCCTCATTTTTCACTAGCCTCCCTATAGAAGACCGTCTTTATCCTCTACAGCCTCCCTAAAGAACAGTTCTTTATCCAAAGCTGCAGCTTTCAATCACGGGGATTAAAATGGATTTCTGTGTCCTTGAGATAGATATTTTCATGTCTCCTAGTCCTCGTCCTGTATTGTATGTAATTGATACTTAAGCCTGTTTTGCCTTGTCGGACTGCACAATAAAGAAGTCTGTCTGTCTGCCTGTCTGTCTTGGAGCACACTTAAATCCTCACGGTCACGGTCATTTAATTCAACTCATGGTATAATTGCCTCCCTGCTTGGCACTCAGCATCAAGGCTCGGATTGGAGGGGTAAAGCCCCTGAGACATAGCAGCATGGCCATGGGGTGTACTTGTAGAACAAGCTGCCTTGATCACGCTACAGAAACGCACGCAGACAATTTGTTTATTTTTGGACCACAATCCACAAACGAGACGATTCTAAAATGACCCATAGAGACATTGAGTGTTTTGATCGACTGTTTGTAATCCCAAACACTGCCTGCATGCATGAATGACAGAATAATTCCACATAATAGTCTAGCCTATAGCTAAATGCCTAGTGCCTAAAAAGGTCACAAAAAAGGCAAGACATTTTTTCAGCCATAACTTTGTCAAAACTAGTCAAATTTGCTTCAGACAAAATGTTCTTTCTATAATCTAACCATTTACCAAACATCATCAACAAAATGGGAATGCGATCACTATGGTTTTGTATTTTCTATAAACACCATTGAACATGAGCAGGTTAATCTAAGGGTCACAGTTGTCCTGTTTAATGGCGTGGTTTGTTGTTTGCTGCGTTTCCTCCATCAATGATCATCCTTACACCTACACCTGATTCCATTTGTCTAATTTGGCTAATCTTTCTGTTAGCAGGATATATCTACATGTACGAAATGTACTACAAACATTATTTGCAACTGAGACAAGGAAGAACTATGATTATTGTTTCACACTGTTTGGCCAAAAGGGATGGGTAAGGCTTCTCATAAGATATCCAAATGAGTTTCAAGCCAACTCAAAAAGCAGATCTCAACAAGTCGACTCAATAAGCAGATCTCAACAAGCCGACTCAATAAGCAGATCTCAACAAGCCAACAAGCCCAATTTCCCACTTTGAGGCAAGGTGAGTATCAAGTACAGTATCAAGATGCATCTGTCAGATCTTTCATAATTATTCCATTCTGATTGGCGACTATTGGCTACCCAATAGCAAAGCAATTAAAGAATGCCACAAATCATGAAGCGATCTGCCTCGCATTTGAATCACACGTCGAGGGACCTCTAATTTGGCACGGCACCAAAGCGCTCACATTAGCAGGGTTATTGTACAGGGAACAAATTAATTTCTGCTGCACTCGCAACGAGGGAACTCTCTAGAGGCTAATTAAGGCTTTGTCACATGATGGCGTTGCTCTCTTCAGGCTGAATTACTTACTGTGCTGTTAGTCTAAAGTTTTTAAGTTCCACTACAACAACATTGTGGGACAAAGTATAAATATTAGAGGCTTTGATCTCTGGCCAGAGGATCAGACAGTTTGTGGGATCTCTCTCTCTCTCTCTCTCTCTCTCTCCTTGCCTGCCACCTCCACAGTAAAGCTCAGATGTTTTCCCCATGATTTTTAAAGGGGGTCATCGACATCAATGTCTGTCTGTACATGTCTGTACTTGGTCTTGTCCGTGGGAACATTTTCATTTAATTTTTTATGCACCGTTATAATGTTCTTATTTTGATCACAGGACCCATTTACTGAATGTCAAGTCTGTCCAGTTTTTCTTCAGAATATATGTGACACTTATTTACTACGACACTATGTAGGCTACTATCAAACTAGTGGTTCTGAACTGTTTTATTTGCATAACTCTCAGAGTTATGCAAATAAGACCATACCAAAGCACTCAAATACAGAATGTATTTTTTTGAGTGGTGCAACCACTCCCTTACGGTGTGTGGGTGCCTGGGTGGGTGGGTGCGCAACCTAACACACACACAAACACACACACATATTAACCATATATATGATGATTTCAGGTGTGCCAGTACAGTGACAGTACAGTAGAGGGACCCCCACACGGTCATTTCTTAAACACTGCGTCAGAATCTGCATCAGATTTCTTTCAGTGTGTAAATTATTTAGCTGATGTTAAGTTTCATCTCATCACTATTTTCTCACATTTCAAATCTTAACCACTGGAATTCAGATCACAATGTGAATTAAAATCCTACATTTGAATGAATACTAGGGGCTGTATCTTGCGTGTCTTAAGTACCTGGTCTTATTCCCTAACTTGAGTAAACTAAAGACCTGGAGGCGTGATCAATGCCATTTGGCTATTCTGAGTGGCCAAAGAGCATTGATCACGCCTCCAGGTCTTTAGTTTACTCAAGTTAGGGAATAAAAGGGATAAAAGGTTGACGATACGATACATGGACGATATTGTTTCATTATGGTGATACGATACGATTCAATTATTTGAGCAACTATTTAGCAAATATATTAAATATGTGAGAAACTTGTGGATAGTGCAGGTTTTTTTAAGGGAAATATGTATTATTATGGATATAAATAAGTAAACACAGTGATTCTCTGGCAAAGAGATGGATATTGTATTTGAACACATTATGGACAAACCCACGCCTTGACATGAACACAGAGAATACACACGTATCGATAGCGATATGGAATGGAAAAGTAATTAAACCATCGTTTTCCTTTTTCTTCTTACAATTGTTAAATACTATGCACAAGTACTACTTAGTATTGATTTGATTGATTCTTTCCATTGCAAAACAATACAATATTTTCTGTTTACATATCAATAACATTTATTCTTAAATTAAATTAGAGTTACACCCCCTAATCTATACATATAATTATAGCCTAACATTCTAGTTCTTATACATCCTGATCTCCTTTTCTTTTTTTTTTTATAATATTTGTTTTATTCGGAAAGTGCAGTATAATTGTACATATAGCATTTCTACAAACGATATAAGAGCAGTTCCCAAGATTTTCTTCTTTTCATTTTTTTCCCCACCCCTCTTCCCTCCCTCATCCCCCCTCCATGTGGCAACATCTCCAATGTCTCTGTATAGTATAGTCCTTTTTCTATATAAGACATCGAGTCCACACTCAAACAGAGACAGGCACGGCAGTAACACTTCAGGTGGTACATTTCAGGAGGACAAAGAAAAAAAGAAAGAGTGGGCGGAAAAAGACATAAGAAACAAAAAACAACAACAACTAAAGTATATACATTTATGCTGAGGGGGACAAAAACAATATAGCTTTGGTCTTCGACCACGAGAAGAGGAGAGGTGTCTTATACATTTTATATTTATACAATCATACAGCAGGCAATGAACCAGTGAGATTACACGAAGTCCGCTCTCAGGGGGGCAATATGCACAATCCAGTTGTTCCAAATTTGGTAGAAATTGTCTAATCTAGTTCTTAACATGTATGTTAATTTTTCCATTTTGAAGATATCTAGGACTATTCCATGCCAATCGTCCATTGTGGGTGTGATTGGGGATAGCCATCTTCTTGTTATTGACTTTTTGCTGGCTGCCAAGAGAACCTGCAGTAGCTTTGTGTAT
>NC_137862.1:43219615-43264615 GCF_963924005.1 Protomyctophum bolini | reverse complement strand
TCCCATAGCTGGTGGTGATGGAGGCCTTGCATAGCAACCGGATTAATGTTAAAAGCTGCTGTGGGGCTCAAGCGCTGTATGGACATGTTCGTACTGATAACGTCACATATAGCTGGGGGGTACGAATATATATATTCGAAACCTCACAGACAAAGAATTAAAGGACAACTTTGTTTTTGTTTTTTTCAACCAAGGTTCATGTTTTAGGTTGTTATTAGAGAAAGTAAAAGATGAGTGGTATTTTTTTCTTTTTCTGGTTTCTTTAGTTTTAGCAATTTTAGCTATTGGGGGCATTGAACATGGGTCTAATATGTATTTTTTATTGTATTTACTATAGTCCTTCTATAGACCCCAGGAGGGGGTTCAAATATGATATATATAATAACAACATTCTACATACTGTGAAATAATGAAATGTACCCATTCTGCACTGTGAAATAAAATGAAATGTACCCATTCTACATACTGTGAAATAAAATGAAATGTACCCATTCTGCATACTGTGAAATAATGAAATGTACCCATTCTACATACTGTGAAATAAAATGAAATGTACCCATTCTACATACTGTGAAATAATGAAATGTAATATTCTACATACTGTGAAATAAAATTAAATGTACCCATTCTACATACCATGAAATAAAATTAAATGTACCCATTATACATGCTGTGAATAAAAAAAATGCAATCGATCAAAACTTCCGGAATTGCATGGTAGCAAAAAATGACATTGGTGTCTTTGCCTTCTTTTTCATATACCTTGGGAGCACATGGACGCAGCATCCTCCCGTCCTGGCCATCGATTGGCTGAGAGGCAGCATCCTCCTCCCGTCCAGGCCGCCGATTGGCTGAGAGGCAGGCAGGCAGGCAGCATCCTCCTCCCGTTCAGGCCGCCGATTGGCTGAGAGGCAGCATCCTCCTCCCGTCCTGGCCGCCGATTGGCTGAGCAGCACCCCAGTCCCAGTCCCTGAGTCCCATAGCTGCTGCCCTGTGTGTGTCGTTAGCTAGCTTTCTACTTAGCATTATTCCCAAGTAGTGAAGTCTTTTGTTTTTCCTACCTGGCCCGGCGCAGAAAACATCCTCAAAGCACTAGAAGTGTGTCTGTTGTGTTCTCTCCAGTCCTCCTGTCTCTACTGCGTCTCTGGGGTTCAGTTGGTCGTTTTATTACGGAGGTGAAAACACAAAAGAAAGGGAGAAAAGAAAACTTGCTTCTTCTACCATTAGCAAAAAGTTAGCTTGTGGGAGCTAACAGTTAGCAGTGTTGTGCTAACTGGAACTGAACTGAAGCAGCTGTGTGTGTGTGTCTGTCTGGAGACATTTATTAGCTCTTCACTCACAGGTAAGTTATAATATTATTATTATATTATAGCATAGCCGCTTTTGGGACCCTATAGGTTACCTGTTCTGTATTTGGGACATCGGTACAGAACAGGTAGGAAAGGAAAGGAGAGGGCTAGTATAGTACTGTAGATGAGTTAGCGCTCGAGGTGTTAGCATTCTGCCTGTCAGTTATACTTTCATCTATTGTGTGTGTGTGTGTGTGTGTGTGTGTGTGAGAGAGAGAGAGAGAGAGTGTGAGAGAGAGAGATTTGTTTGTTGTCCAAATTAATTCAATTAAATAATGCCACTGACTCCATTGTTCGTTCGGTTGGTTTTTGAGTATTTTTAAGTATTTATTAACAGTTTGCAGAATTACAGTACAACTCAATACAACAAAACTTAACTGTGGACGACACCATAAAGCATTACACTTGTTTACAACGGGGTCCACCATGTTCAATTCATTAGAAGTGAATTATTACTGCCATTGGCTAATGTCAACAAACAATAACAATACTTGACATGAGTTATTTTCCTGTCAAATGTTTATTCATTGACTAACATGGTTCTCTATCTAGGCTAGCCCCGCAAGCAGAACCCAAATGTAGTAAAGTTTCTGACACTTTGATTACTTTACCCATTGGGTCCTGTTTCACGCTGGGCTGCCGCCAGTTACGCACACACAAATACAATGTAAACATGCCATGAGAAAAGCTTCTGCGCGCTTTTACGATGTTCTTTCATGTGTTGACTTACGAATGTGCGAACTATAAGTACCTTACATACCATACCGACACATCTCCTGTGTCGCGGAAGCCGTTAAGTATTTTTAATCCATGATTGATTAAAAATGTCGCTTCTTCCTACCTTGTTTATTGACACCTCATTGTACCGCCTATCTGGCTAGCTAGTGGTGCTACAGCTATGACGGAGCAGATCAGAGGCAGGGACGTAGCCCGCAAAGCCAACCGCACATCGGGAGGCGGTACAATAAACGGTAAATAAACAAGAGAAATCAAAGCGACATTTTTTATCAAACATGGATTAAAAATACTTAACGGCTTCCGCGACACAAGAGATTTTATCAGAGGTATGTAAGGTACTTATAGTTCGCACATCCGTAAGCAAACACAATAAAAAACGTGGTAATAGCACGCCGATCGACGAAACGATGAGTTTGTATATATCCGCGTTCCAACAATCGCATTAGAAAATCTTAGCATGGCCAGGAACCCTATATAAAGCGACAATCGAATTTCATAAAAGCTTTATGTAGGGTTCCGAGAGGGGCTAGGCTAGCCCTAGAGTGTCTCTGTTGTTACATACAATTGGTACAGTATTCCACATACAGGAGCCATAGAACAGTGTCCTTGACTTGTGGTTGCAGCAAATGCTAAATAGTGCATTTATATAGTGCCTTTATCCAAGGTGCTTTACATAGATTGTGCATTCCATTCACACACACACACACACACACACACACACACACACACACATTCATACACTAACTCGGGGGAGCCTGGGTTCGAACTGGGAACCTTGCGGTTACCATCCGGCCACACTACCCCTGAGCCACCGCAGCGGCAGAACGGCGGCATAAATGTGATAAATGCTCCGTTTGTACATTAGCACAAATGTTTGAGGCACACAATTGGCAGGTGGTGTGATTACCCAGCACCTATCGCAAGGCACTTGCCAATTGTATGCCCCAAACATTTGTGCTTCCCTGGTCATGACGTGATGACGTTTGTGATGCTCAGAGGAAGTTTTGATTAATTCAGTCCAGTTGTCATTCGAGGCCCCTCGCCCGGAGAGAAAGCTGTCCGGGTGCAGCTCGTGAAAAAGTGGAGATATTTGTTTTGTGCCAGAACTTTCACATGGATGTGAAACTAGAGGACAATATCTTACTCCACGTCTTTGGAATTATTTAATGGATGAAACAAAACAGAGCATTTATCACATTTATGCTGCTGTTTTGCCGCTGCAACCGCAAGTCAAGGACACTGTTCTATGGCTGTTGGAGAATGTTAACAAGCATGCTGTCCCTCACTTATTGCTGCATATTTATTGAGAGCTGGACTGTCTCTGTCTCCCCCCCCCCTTTTCCAGGGTCAACTCCCTACCATTTGAAGCTGTATATAAACTACATGTGTTCCTGAGATATGCTCCGGAGATTCTTGCCTAACAAAAGGTAAAACATGTGAACAGTTTATCTTCTAGTCAGACTAGCCACACAGAAAAGGTTGTCTGTCACTGTAAACCAGTGGTTCCCACACTTTTTCATGTCATGGACCCCCAAACTGACATTTATTTGCCTGGGGATCCCCATTTTTCAACCATTTTCATTTCAATAACGCTTGACATGCATTCGTCTACGGACCCCCATTTACTGTGTACAAATGGAACCAAATGGACCCGTTTTGTACTCTTTCTACCTCCAATTTGTCTTGGTATCGTAATATTGCATAGTGTAGAAACTGTCGATCCTTATTTCGGTCGTGACTCAGCGCCACGTCAGACAAAATGGAGACCGGAACTACGTGGGCCAGTCTCTGCCCCCTTACTAGAGTTGAGGCCCGGGGCGGGCCCGTTGTGGGACCGCACTTTTAAAGCCCGGGCTCGAAGACGGCAGCTTTTCTAGCACGTGCATTTCATTCACGGTGCGCGTCGCTGCTCGTGCATTCGTGGTGCACACAGCAACAGCTGCTGCACTGCACTGTCAATCAGCAGTGCTCTGCTCTCGCACTGAATGATAAAAAACAAACCCACCATAGTAATAATAATAACTGAAGAACACTTACATTTCCTGCACTGTACTCGTTTGCAGGGCTCGACAGTGCGACTAGGTACTCGCATTTGCGACTAAAAATATCACCGTGCGAGTTGTAAAATTGAATTTGTAGCACAGGTGCGACTACAGGATTTGACCATTCAATCGTGATAAAGACAAGTCTCTGTCTACAGCAAGTGCACATTCTATATTCGTGGTTCTATACCTACATTTATATTTCTGAACGGCGGTGTCGTTCGCCAAAAAGAGAAGAGCTACAAGCTAACAACGTGTCGACTCTGTCGAGGCTCAATGCGGTGTTCATTTGAAGATCTGTTCCCTTTGCTCCCACCGCCCCTCCCCTCCCTGTGTTGCTGCTCCGTGCTCTTCCCTGTTACTGCTTGCTAAAGAAGTCAGAGCGAACTCAGCGGGATAGCATTAGCATGATCGCACAGATTCAGAAGGAATTGCTTGGACCCCGACACGTTATTTGCAAAGTTTGTTTGTAATGTTCAAACGTAACTTACTTTTAACCAAACGCAGGTGAAACAGCGTGCAGCCGTGCACGCACGCGTAGTGCGCACACACACACATGGAGTGGACGGATTGATGTTTATCAAAAACAACCCTTGCTTAGCGTTTGCGTACAAAAGTGTGTGCCCAGCATAAATGATAATGCAAATGACCGAACTGGCTGGATTACCGTATTAATATCAGTCAGTCAAAGCCAAGGAGAATGTTACAATACTAATTCACCATCGAGCAGCCTCTGCACTGTCTGAATGTCACACTAACATGATAGAACAGCAGGATAAAAACGGATAGCCTGTCTATCCATCCATGAGCAACTTATTATCTATCTAGCTCTGGTCCATAGCTCTAATGTGTTGCACGTATTAGAGGTATGGAACAGAGCTACTATCGATCTATCTACAAAGTATTAGCATAAAACAAATTGATTATATAGATTATATGAAAACAAACATAACAATGATATCATGATGAATATCACTATTTTGTGATAATTGCTGAAAAGATAGTGATATAATATTTTGACATTATTTTCCACCCCTACCTCATATCACTTCATTAAAAGAATCACACCCATGTGAAGTGAGGGGCGCTCTTGTCATCATACATCATCAGATATCATCTCATACTGGCCAATCAGAATGCCTGTTGCCTGTGATTGGTTAGCTGATTTTCTCGTTTACATATGACATACATTTTCCCTTCAATGTCAATGGCGTTTAATTTATGTCATATTTAGCAGAATTTTGACGTAATTTCTCTGATGATTGTCAATGGCTCATTTTGAGATGTGTGGGGACAAAGGCTGTATATTGGAGGGGCTAGCGCCCCTTAAAAATACATCATTTTTCATGGTGCTCCTAAAATAATTTGTGTGCTACTAGATTTTTCAACTTAGGCGCACACGTGCTACTTGGAAAAATGCTAAGCGTCAAGCCCTGCTCATTTGGTAGGCAGTGATTCTCCTGCAGTATTTAAATTGTGACTGCTTGTTGCTCAGAGCTGCACTATAGCCGATCTACAAGGTGTGTGTGTGTGTGTGTGTGTCTACAAGGGGTGTGTGTGGTGTGCATAACTAATTAGAACTTAGAAGAGAGAGAGAGAGGAGCAGAGGACGAATGCCGTAGCACGGACAGAGAAGATCATTTAAGCGTGTGAGCCCGGGCTGGGCCCGTTGGTATGGCGGGCCAGGCCAGGACATGGTCGGGTCCCAACGGGCTTACCCCATAATCCGCTCCCTATACTTTTAATTTCCACATTAACGTGTCTTTCTAGCTTTGCTTTTTCTGCTCTATCATTCATGTGTGAACCACAGCTGTTTTAAAACACTCCCTCAACATAAAGTCAGGCTTTCGCCTTTCGGTACCAGGATTTAGTTAATTGAAACTGAAAAACCTCTGAAAAACCTCATGTTTCTATGACTCGGTGGTGCTCAAACTATTTAATGTCAAGGACCCCCAAAATGATGACCCCCCCCCCCATCTGAAAATACAGTAGGTTGTTCCAGGGACCTCGCAGAAACAAAGATATGAGTTGAAAACATTTGATGTGAAAGAATATATATTCAAAGATTTGCAGTGAAAGAATATACAGTATATTCAAAGATTTGCACACGTTTTCTTTTCTTTTTTTTCTCAAAAATAGCAGATCTACAGTGCCACGCTATGAGCTTCTAGATATGCTATTTTTCAACGGCTAACATATACAATTATGGTTACTAGTGGATTTCTTTGGTTAAGAACGAAAACGGAACGAAAATACATTGCATGGATGCACCTGGGACATATCCTCAGTGATGTATCCCATGGTCATCAGGGTTTCGGGTCTCGCGAAACATACCCTTCACTCGGGTGATCAAGTCCCGACTTACGTCCCAGTAGCTACCCACAATCAGTTCCATTAGGGAAGACGGGGTCATACAGGCCGCCGCCCCCGAGGAGGTGGGAGGTGTGGCGTCTAGAAGGACTAGACTCTGTGGGTTGACTCCTGTCTGTGCCCCTCCTACGTCTCACATGGCTTAGAAGCTATAAGGTGACACAGATGCGTGTCCAGGTCTTAGCGGGACTAAAATGTGTTCTTCTTTTCTTTCCCCGGCAGAGAGGCTGGATGTGGACGAAACCTCCTCCCCTAACGAAATGTGACTCTTTTTGATATAGAGACAGTCATGGCGGCAAGCCTAACTAAAGGAGAAGAGAAAAAGTGATAAAAAAAAAAAATATATATATATATATATATATATATATATATATATATATCAAATGCTTAAACATGTAGCTAGGTGTAATGTTAGAGTCCACAGAAGTGAACCTTTCAAGCCTGTTTTCTCAACTCGCTGTTTCTCTGCAAGACATTACTTTACTATAAGCCCTATGTCCAAAACTGGTGGGTCAAACTGAACAACCAATATGTCAATTTGAAGCTATGTTTCCCTGCGTTCAAAATCAATGATTTAGCCTCGGTCAGAAGCGGTCACAAATGTTCTTTCTTTCCCTGACCGAGAGGCCGGATATGGACGAACTCTCCTCCTCCCCTATAACGAAATGTTCTTTCTTTCTCCGACAGAGAGGCTGGATGTGGATGAACCCCCCTCCTCCCCTAACGAAATGTGACAGGATGTTGAACCATCACTGCAGACGGAACCCTGAGCTTCAGGACGAGCTGCAGATCCAGGCGGCGGTGGCGGCGGGCGATGTTTACACCGTCAGGAGGATGCTGGAGCAGGGCTACTCCCCCAAGATCCGAGACGCCAACGGCTGGACACTGCTCCACTTCTCTGCTGCCAAGGGGAAGGAGAGATGTGTCCGCGTCTTCCTGGAGCACGGAGGTCAGTAGGGTCTGGGTAGCGATGGGGCTTGTTAATAGGGACTTTAAGCAACGACTGCCACAGCAGTCCGCTCCGGCACCCGGAAATGGATCAGTGCTCCAAGCATAAACCTGCTTGCCGTTGCAGCCGTGCAGAACCTACACGTATTGTCTACACCGCCATGAAACCATGTTTATTGAAATTATAGCTGTCATACATTTACACCGATGTGTTGGCATGCTCTGAATGAAGAAATAACACTAATACCATATGTCATAATAACCATGTTTATTAAAACTGTTTTAGAATAACAGTTAGCTGATGCATGACGGGGTGTTTAAAACAAATAAATAATGTGTTTATGTTTGACACATGCTGCATAGACACGTCCATGGGAACCAAAAATGAATCGGAACCCGTTGTCGACGGCTGTTTGCTTAACGATTTTGACAGCAACGGCCATTGTGCCATAGCCGCCGTACTTCCGCCTAGTGGAGCCATCCTGAAAACAGTCGTTGCTTAAAGTCCCTAATCTTTTTATTGATAACGAGCATGCAAGGCACCAACCTGCACATCAGAAGCAATTAGGGGGTTCAGACTCTTGCTCAAGGACACTTCAGCACTAACTCTGGGGGAGCCCACAGGGATTGCAGTCGAACTGGGAACCTCACGGTTCCCATCCGGCTGTTCTACCGGCCACTCTACCCCTGAGCCACTGCCGCCCAGAAAATAGAACGGGCTGTTTTACGTAACACGTATGGCCAGCACAAGATTCAGAGCAGAGCGCTGGTAGAGGGTTTTAATGCTTTGGTGACATTACAGCTTGACCCCAGCTTAAACTTCCAGTCAATGTTGCATAACAAGTTTCCAGGTGTAAAAGAGGGGTGAAAATAATAATAATCCTCAAAATAATTATTTTCTGTAGCCTACAAGCTTGCACACATTACATTTACAAGATGTTCTTAGACTAGAGAAACGAGGTAAAATGTGACTCTTTTTGATACAGAGACAGTCATGGCGGCAAGACTAACTGTTCAGGAGAGGAGAAAAACTCCAAAATGAGTTAATATCACAGGCAGACTCTTCACAGCTGAAATCAACAAATACGCTATATGAACTAAATGTTTAAACATGTAGCTAGGTGTAATGTTAAAGTCCACAGAAGTGAACCTTTCAAGCCTGTTTTCTCAACTCGCTGTTTACAAGACATTACTCTATAAGCGGCATATCTCCAAAACTGGTGTGTCAAACTGAAAACCAATATGTCAATTTGAAGCTATGATTCCCTGCTTTCACATGACATGAAGTGGAAAAAATCGGTCACAAATGTCAAATAAAACAAATGATCAAATATACAGGTGTGTACAAATTAAATTATTAAATTATTAAATTAAAATAGCATCAGTCCTTTTAGCAAGGAGCAGATGATCAATTGGGTGGTTTTGATTTTAATCCATATATGATGATAATTCTATTACCCAATAATCATTATTTGGCGCAAATAGGACCACGTTGCCACTGTAAGCATATCCTGGAGTACACAGCAGTGGTGCACAATGACATCCACCAGGGGGCACTGTTTATCAGGATATCAGATTTGCTTGACTTTTAATTTGCAGCAGTGTGAAGTTGACCTGCAATTATTAATCACATCATAAATAAGATGTGATTAAAATAAATTATAAACGTATCATATCAGATCTCATATGCAGTTCAGTCATGTTTCATTCAACGTTTTCATAAATCCTCAATTTGGTCTCCCCTTGCTTCTACAAATGTCTTCTAAATCCTCGATCCTGACACTTTTATGAAAAACCACAAGTTTCTCCTCTCCAGTATAAATGAACTGCTCTCCTCCCCTCCCAGCTGACCCCACAGTGAAGGACTTCATCGGTGGTTTCACGGCGCTCCACTACGCCGCCATGCACGGCCGCGCGCGCATCGCCCGCCTCATGCTGGAGTCGGAGTTCCGCGGTGACATCATCAACGCCAAGAGCAACGACGGCTGGACGCCGCTGCACGTGGCCGCGCACTACGGACGAGACTCCTTCGTACGACTCCTCCTTGAGTTCCGTGCCCAGGTCTGATTACTTACTTACTTCATTACAGTGGTTCTCAAAGTGGGGTCCGGGGACCTTCAGGGGGTTCCAGGGGAGTCCCCAGCTAAATGATAGTTAGGAACCAAATGGACCCATACTGTATATGGATCTGTAACTCGGCGAGTGGGTCCCGAAACCCGGAGGCATAATGTTCCGTTCTTAACCTCACGCTACCTCGTCTTACGTCTCTCTAGAAGAGTTCATATTCCACACGAGATGCTTCCTGAAGTCAGACATGAAGACAGAACATTGTCCTGCTGGTCCAAACCATGGAGAGCTCCCTAGATCTTTTAAGTCCACCCGTAAACAAGGAAGTGAACGGCAGTGCGCACACGCAAAACACGAGGAGATCGCTGAAAATGGAAAGGCCAATTTCTTTTATTTTTTTTAAAAATATGGATTTTTATAAGAAGTCTATACACATCCAAGGCACCCTGTGGTTTAGATTCTAAAGACGTGTATACACGTCTTTAGCATAATTTGTGTTAAAATTGTTCAAATAGCCGATCTACAAGTTCACAACGTGTCGATGTAGATCGGCTAGTTGAACTATTTTAAAATGTTTTTCAAAATGGTAAAATGGCATAAGTTTAGTGGTAAAGGCGTGGCGCACTATATAGGGCCTCACATCGAAAAGGATACCATGCAAAAAAAAAGAAAACTCCTTGCGGTCTTGTTTCCATTCAGGTCCTGCATGGGTAAAAAAAATAAGAAAATTCAAATCATCACAAAATATGTGTAGGTTGTGGATAAAGGAAGGGGTTCTAAAGAGGTGTGTGTGTGGGGGGGGGGGGGGGGGGGGGGGGGTTTGTCAAGTCGGGAGCGATCATTTCCTCTCCCTTTTGGAATGCTGAAAGGTGGTGGTTTCAGGCATGTTTTAAAGGATGCCAGTGATCTGCTATCCTTTTAGGGAGGGGTTCACTGGTGGCAGTGCTGTAGAAGGAGACCCGTGATTGTTTTATAAGTAAATGGTAACCAGATCGTTGTTCTCGCTCCCTCTAGTATTGTTGCTATGGGAGCCGCTCACTTTTCAGAGGTAGTCACTAGTCAGGTATGCGGGCACTGAGGCCATAAGAGGGGCCAAGCTGCATTTACAATTTGAACACATTCAATTTCAACCCCACCCCCCCCGAAGGTGGACCCGCTGAGCGACAAGGGCACCACGCCGCTGCAGCTCGCCATCATCCGCGAGCGCTCGAGCTGCGTGCGCATCCTGCTGGACCACGGAGCCAACATCGACATCCAGAACGGCTTCCTGCTGCGCTACGCCGTCATCAAGGGCAACCACGCGTACTGCCGCATGTTCCTGCAGCGCGGTGCCGACACCAACCTGGGCCGTCTGGAGGACGGCCAGACGCCGCTGCACCTGTCTGCGCTGCGCGACGACGCGGCGTGCGCGCGCATGCTGCACGCCTACGGCGCAGACGCAGCCGCGCGGAACTACGAGGGGCAGACGCCGCTGGCCGTCTCCGTTAGCATGTCGGCCGCCGGACGCCCGTGTCTGGACTTCCTGCAGGAAGTCACCAGTAAGTCTTAAGTTATTATTAATAACCCATTCAGGATGTCGGGGAAACCCTTTTGGTTGTTTAAAATATTATGTTGTTACTTTAGCTTTTGAAAAACAGCAGATCTACAAGCTCATAGCACCCGAGTAGCACAGCAGATTTACAAGCTCGTAGCGCCCGAGTTCCGTGCTACGGGCGTGTAGATCTGCTATTTTTGAAAAATCTTGTTGTTGAGTTGTGTGAGAAATGTGTGTTTTAAATGATAGTTTGTCGTCCATCCATATGCCCAGATATTTATAGTGTGAGATAGTGTGAGACTTCAATAGGAGTCCCGTCTCTAGTTGTCATGTTACACATTGTTTGAGTGGCATTAGGTTTTCTAGAAAATAACATATATTAATTTTTTTCCAGGATTTAACAACAGCTTGAGATTGATGAATCTCAAGCTGTTGAATTATGTGAATATCTGATTGTAGGTTTTGAAAAGCTATTTTAATCTAAAGGTGGACTAGTAGAAAAGAGTTCCATGTTGGGTACAACAGTGACAGATCTGTACTGTAAGATGAGAGGAGACGAAAGCTCAGAAAAAAAGAGGGAACTCTGCCAACAAAAGTTAGAAAGACCAGTTGTTCAGTGTCAGAACAATCAATGGGGGGGGGGGGGGCATTACCTGAAGCAGGAATGATTTTTGGATGGATGAACAATGGCTGCATTCCTCTACCCCCCCCCCCCCCCCCCTCTCAGAACTTTGATATCAAAGAGCTCCGGTCCGTTTTCGAGACGACCCCATTCAGCCACGATCAGTCAGATCGTGTGTCTGCTCGCTTATTGATTACACAACTACCTCAGTGGATTAAAACGCATCTGCCTGGGCCGTGTGAAAGCCAGTGACTGGCACCCAACGATTGAACCATAGGCACAGGGCTGTGGTGACACCAGACAGGCCCGCAGCTGTGCTGCCGTGCCAGCCTCTTTGTTGTGGTTTCTAGTGCGGCACAATTCATCAAAAAAAGATTCGAGATCTAGATTCAGAGTCTGACACCTAATTTTGTGAAGAATGGTGCAGCAACTAGTTGACTGTCCAGTTCATTTTAATGTTTTTGCTACAAGAGAGAGACTTTAAGAGAGGTTTAAGTCTTTAAGCACTTGAATGTTGTATGTTTAAAGCCACAGTAGTTATGGCTCCAGGTGACACATTTTGAATGTAGTAATTGTTCAACAATACATATCTTTCATGGAAAAACATTAAATCGTGTGAGAATCGTGATCTCAATTCTTGTGGAGGAATATCCAGATTTCACATTAGCAAGAATGGTGCAGCACTAGTGGTTTCCCTCCAAGGCCAGGCTGGGCTGTGGTCCTCCTGGGTGCTTAAGGAAGAGGAAGAACATCCGCACACCAGTTTGTAGAGCGCTGAGACTTACTTTATTTTAAGGCAACAATTAAATGCAACATTTCGACCGACTAGGTCTTCATCGGGAATATTTGCCTGATGAAGACCTAGTTGGTCGAAACGTTGCATTTAATTGTTGCCTTAAAATAAAGTAAGTCTCAGAGCTCTACAAACTGGTGTGCGGATGTCCTTCCTCTTCCTTGATGTTTGCCTTGATGCCTGACATCCAGCACCTGGCCTGAATATAGGCATTGAGATGTGCACACAATCTTCTCTGTGAACACCTCCTGGGTGCTTCCCACCGTCCCACGGCCCAGGGAGGGAGGGAGGGAGGAAGGTTGGGCACAGTCCTCCTGGGTGCTTCCCACCGTCCCACGGCCCAGGTAGGGAGGGAAATATCCACGGCCAAAAGGAGTCACTTTACTTCACCACCCACGTCACGCCGATAACACCACCTAAGACATTCACTTCCTGGAACCGACCATGGGGGATTTTTTTAAAACCCCCAGCTGTTTGCATGCAGCTGATAACGCTGTGGTGATAATGATGATTGTACCTCGTTGTGACCTTGATGGCCGAGTAATACCTCAGGGAGGGTTTGTTGAAAAACCGTACAGTCACAGAGACGGGAAGACGACCTATGAAAATATGTTTTTGTTGCGCGGGGGGGTAAATGTTTTATTTGGATAGGATTGTAGAGTTACAAGAAGCCGAAAGCAGAGAGGTGGAATATTGTGTATCTCCCTCCTGAATCAAACCAGGGACACTGCACCATCTAAACAGCCCACAAAGCTTTATAAATGAATTGTTTTAAATACTAAGTTCAACACTTTAGTCTGTTTTCTGTCCATTCTCTCTCACGCCCTCCAATCTCTATTCTCTAGCCTGACAAGTGACAATTAATAATAATAAACCATCTATAGAGCACCTTTCATGACATTGAGATGCAGCGCAAAGTGCTTTACATGGCAGAAAAGAAAACGAGTAAAACAAACTGGATAACGTTAAGACAATAAAACAA
Source organism: Protomyctophum bolini (assembly GCF_963924005.1). Taxonomy (NCBI): domain Eukaryota; kingdom Metazoa; phylum Chordata; class Actinopteri; order Myctophiformes; family Myctophidae; genus Protomyctophum; species Protomyctophum bolini. The sequence goes on along the minus strand of NC_137862.1, from coordinate 43,251,170 downwards.
ACGCAAAGAGCACCGGCAGCAGATGCAGTACAGTGAATATATGAATGAGAACACAGGTACTCTTGATCAGACTGTCATTTATTTTGTTAATTATTTTGGTGTCAGCCACAGGAAATACAATGTATTGTAAATGTGTGTCTTAAATGCCACGGATGGGCTGCGAAAGGCAGCCAGACACGAAACCATTCGTTCATGCATTCGGGTGCATAGTGACAAAAATGACAAATTACTCTCAACAGGGATTATTCTTGTAATGCACAGTCTTGACTGATCAAATCAAAAGATGTCGACTGTATAATTGAATGAGTATAATAAACACATTTCTGTCTTCCAGGACTCTGCAGGACATGTGTATAATAGTGTGGTTCTCTCTCTCTCTCTAGCACAGGAAATATAATGAGTTGTAAATTGTGTCTGAATAATCCCGTAAAATAATAATATAGTAATAAAAGGGATGTGCAGTGAAAGGCAGCCGGTCATGAAAGTAAAATCATTCATTCATGAAGTGCAGACATACTTCGCAGGACATGATGTATAACATGGTGGTTCTCTCTCTCTCTCAGGACAACCCAGGACTCTGCAGGACATGTGTAGGATAAAGGTGCGTCAGTGCATCGGCCTGCAGCGTTTAAAGCTGCTGGAGGAGCTGCCCGTGGCCAAGGTCATGAAGGACTACCTCAAACACAAGTTCGACAACGTGTGACCAGTGAGACCAGCACAGGGCAGCAGAGACGTTGTCGCACCGCCGAGGAACGGATGAAAAGGCCCAAACGGAGAACAACTTTCTTCTGGTCTCATTCGAGTCAGACTATGCAATCACTGTGTTATGGAGGGGAGAAACTGGTGCTTGGTAGCATCCCCCCCTGTCGGTCGAGTACAAGACATTCACCAGGGACTGGAGAGTTCCGTTTTTTTTACTTCATTGTGTTAGGCCTTTTTTTGTACTGGAGCAGTCGGTCGCTGTGTGTGTGTGTGTGTGTGTGTGTGGGGGGGTCAGTCATTATTGATCAGTGATTGGTGTAATTATGCAGCTGTTGTGCCCATTGTGAGCGGAGAGGGGGAGAACGAAATCTTAACTACAAGAGGATGTTTTTTGTTTGTTTTTTTACCATCAAAATCCAATCCATAAGGTTTTTCATAGGCCTCATACACACATACAGAACACATGTTCTGTGTCTTGTCTGTGTTTAATGGCCGCCCTAATAATGCTCTTCCAATGGAAGTCGCATGGTTTGACCAAACATGTTGGTTTGATGGGCAGAACACAGCCGTATGATCGAACACAAATGTTTGGTCAAACCATGTGACTCCCATTGGAAAATGCATTGAGGCGGCCATCAAACTCAGGCAGAACACAGAACATGTGGCCTGTATGCGTGTATGGGGCCTTAGCATGTTGCGGGCCTTGATGGTGCACACTGCACAGGTGTGCACGTGCATATTATAAGCCAATGACAATATTTATATCCCCCCGCCCCCTTCTTCCATTTGCTGTGGTATCAACTTTCGATTCATAGCAAAAACAAAAAAAAGATTGAGAAGAGCTAACGATCACGTTTTTTTTTTTTTTTTTTTACAGATTTCTAAAAGCCTGTGCCTCTGCAGTATAATTTTGAGGATTTCAGTCTTACAGTTTGGGGCCTTTTATATTTCATTTTATTTTTTCTCTGTCGAAAACCCATTCGACGGAAAGTGTGTCAAACTCTTAACTGCTTCACGCCGAGCGATATGAGTCACATGACCAGGTCACATGACTCAGTGGTTCTCAAAGTGGGGGTCCGGGGAACCCCAGGGGTCCTTCATTGGGCTCCAGGGGTCCCCCAGCTAAATGAACACTGATGTGGCTGTAACTCTGAGAGTGTAACATTTGTACACTTGCATGGGGTCTTCTTTGGGACAAATACACATTGATTTTAGGGAGAGGGTCCTTGACATGAAAAAGGTTTGGGAACCACTGGACATGAACAACTGACCGGCACGACATGCAATACTGACCAGTAGGGCTGAGCTACGCAACAACCCAAGGGGAGCGGATGGGAGAGGAGGGGAGTGCCGAGCCTTGAGCCAGATTCCATTGTCTACCACACGACTGTCACATATTTCAGCAGGTCACCAATGTCACCGTAACACTGCCATGTTAAAGTGGCCGAGTGCGAGTGGCTGAGATTTTGGCTTTTCTGATTTCAAACCCCGAGTCGAGAGGACAGCCGAGCCTTTCTGGCGTCACACAGACAGGAGCGCATAGGCCTTCTGTAATGCATCTGTAACGATCTACAAGCTCACAGCACATCACAGCGCAACGTGTTGTGAGCTAGTAGATCGCCTATTTTCAGTAATTTGTTTCATGATTAAATAGTATTTGAAACGGTGGAACTAGAGTACGCGCTCAGAAGTATCTTCCATAAAACCGTGAATGCTCTCGGACAAATATATGATCAAATTAAAGCCTCCATCTAGAAAAACAGAATGATTATAGCATCCAAACATTGCAGCTGTACATAATATTAGTTCATTGTTTAGGGAAACTTTTCATGCTGTTTCACAAAATGTTCGGGTCTGACAAAATAAAATCCACTTTAACCGTTTTTATTTTGGAATTGGAAAGGTAAACTATTTGTCCCACCGAAAGCCTAAATATCCAAAAAGAGTTTTCGGTCGGTGGCTCTTTTGAAAAACACCTGAAAAGTAATTGCTCCGTTTCAAATTAATAAATTGCATCACTTTGCAGCCGGATTAATTAATGATCTCGTTTCAGATTGGTTCATGGCATAATTGCCTTGGAAACTTGTTGACATTTTGCTCAGTAAATGAGTTGGTCTTTTGGATTAATTTTGCAGCCATGGTCGGTGTATGTTTTTTTTTTTTTTATGAATTTAGCAGTGGTTGAGGAGCCTGGGGATATTTCATGCAAATTTGTCTAAAAGAGCCAAATGTTGCACAGATGTATCCCAAGCTCGGGCGACCCTAGATAAATCTACATCTGTGCAACATTTGGCGCTTTTAGACGAATTTGCACAACAAAATATCCCAAAAGTCTCCCTAAGCTCCTCTACAGCCAGTCGGTGGAAGTTGGGTTAAAACCAGAAGCAAAATGTAAATATGTCATGTTTGTACAGCAGATATTTTTGTAGATTTATTTAAGTGAGTATTTTCTCCTGTATTCTTAATGTATTTGGACTTTGTTGGAAAAGGATTGTGTGCTTCGTTTGGTGTGACGTATTGATTTTTTTTTAACTTAATTTTCTGAGAATAATTTGGAATCAAGTAGGGGGTTTCCCTCATTTTTCTTTTTATTATATATTTTTTTGCAGGAAGGGCACATGCTTTCTCAAAATGACATTGTCTCTTAATTTGTGAAGAGACCATACTGTGAATTTTGTTTTTATCAGATGTTTATAGGAATATGCTCTTACATAATTGTCCAATCCACTGAGCAAATCTCTTTAATGTACTCATTTAAAATCTACCGGTAGGCCTATGTTAAATTGAAGACATTGTCATTACCCTTCTATTTGTGTGTTTTGTGTTGTTACCCAACATTGTCAGTGCAGTGAACACATTTGGATGTCAAACTAAGTTTTATCGTGCCACAGATCCATTTTTTAATAGACATTTACATTAACATTGTATTATTCCCATTAAAATTAGTCTAAAAATAATGCTTGCTTTTCCTGAGAAGGCACTTTTTCTGTGTTTTTCTGTGCAGAACTGACGTCCACATGTTCTCACGTGAGCTGTAGCCTGTTCGTTCAACATGGCCTAATTTCATTCATCACTTCTCTGTGGTTCTTTAAAGTATGAATATATTCATTCAGAATGCTCTGGCTGACTTTTAAAACCACCCAGTTTGGGAACTACACGTTAGAATCCTCTGTCAATTTCACTCGATGCAACTAAACGGACTTCTAATACTCGTCAACGGTTCATTTGACACTCGTGGGTTTCATGGTGTACAAAAAACCCCACTGTACTGCCTCTTGTCCTCCTCTGCTCTAAAACCCACTGTACTGCCTCTTGTCCTCCTCTGCTCTAAAACCCACTGTACTGCCTCTTGTCCTCTGCTCTAAAACCCACTGTACTGCCTCTTGTCCTCTGCTCTAAAACCCACTGTACTGCCTCTTGTCCTCTGCTCTAAAACCCACTGTACTGCCTCTTGTCCTCTGCTCTAAAACCCACTGTACTGCCTCTTGTCCTCCTCTGCTCTAAAACCCACTGTACTGCCTCTTGTCCTCTGCTCTAAAACCCACTGTACTGCCTCTTGTCCTCTGCTCTAAAACCCACTGTACTGCCTCTTGTCCTCTGCTCTAAAACCCACTGTACTGCCTCTTGTCCTCCTCTGCTCTAAAACCCACTGTACTGCCTCTTGTCCTCCTCAGCTCTAAAACCCACTGTACTGCCTCTTGTCCTCCTCAGCTCTAAAACCCACTGTACTGCCTCTTGTCCTCGTTGGCTCTAAAACCCACTGTACTGCCTCTTGTCCTCCTCAGCTCTAAAACCCACTGTACTGCCTCTTGTCCTCCTCAGCTCTAAAACCCACTGTACTGCCTCTTGTCCTCCTCGGCTCTAAAACCCACTGTACTGCCTCTTGTCCTCCTCAGCTCTAAAACCCACTGTACTGCCTCTTGTCCTCCTCAGCTCTAAAACCCACTGTACTGCCTCTTGTCCTCCTCAGCTCTAAAACCCACTGTACTGCCTCTTGTCCTCCTCAGCTCTAAAACCCACTGTACTGCCTCTTGTCCTCGTTGGCTCTAAAACCCACTGTACTGCCTCTTGTCCTCCTCAGCTCTAAAACCCACTGTACTGCCTCTTGTCCTCCTCAGCTCTAAAACCCACTGTACTGCCTCTTGTCCTCGTTGGCTCTCGGACAACACAGCGATCTCTGCTTTGGGGCAACGCAGCGAGACAGGATTGCATGCCTTTAGCTTTGGGAGCAATGCAGTGAGACAGGATTACATGTAGGGGTGCACACTGCTCGATTATGAAATAATAAGCGATATCCGTTCTCCGATTTAATCGGAGATCGGATCATATCTGCGGATACATATATCTGCCGATACTGATTCTGACCGATTCAGATAGAGAACCATAATGGAAACAAGCCTAGAAGGCCTAAAGCCTGTTAATAAAGTATTCAATCAATCAATAACGTATTGCAACACTATTTTCCAAGTGTCTGCTTTCACAACTGAATGATAGGAGTACACAAATTAAATGTCGGAAGTTTTTGTTATGCTTTTGCTGGTGAAAACCGATTAAATCTGTATTCTTTTGAGACCGTTACGATACCGATATGGCATTTTTATGGCCGATATGACCAATTCCGATTATGCCACCGAATTGTGCATCCCCAATTACATGTCTTTAGCTTGGAAGCGATGCAGTGAGACAGGATTTCATGTCTTTAGCTTGGGAGCAACACAGTGAGACAGGATTTCGTGTCTTTAGCTTGGGAGCAACACAGTGAGACAGGATTTCATGTCTTTAGCTTGGGAGCAACACAGTGAGACAGGATTTCATGTCTTTAGCTTGGGAGCAACACAGTGAGACAGGATTTCATGTCTTTATCTTGGGAGCAACACAGTGAGACAGGATTTCATGTCACCACACAGTTGTTACATTTCACGGCGGTGCTGTCTGTTTGGAACCTGCGTTTAGATAGATATGATGACGGCCCTGGCATAGTTTTGTAAAGTTTTTGTATTCCAGACTTTCTAATAATGTGAGCAGAGTGAGAGATTGATCTATTCTAAACTAAGGTGTGTGTGTGTGTGTGTGTGTGTGTGTGTGTGTGTGTGTGTATGCGTGCGTGCGTGCCCGCTCGCCCACTCTGTCAGGGAACGGTCATACATGTGTCTTATGTGGCTCTATCAAAATGGCCACCAGTCTTCCACAACTACAACAACTACTGAATGTTTATAATACCGTATGCAGATTTTTTTCCAGGTGTACAAAACGTGTGAATAAAAACTAAAGTTAACTTTTCTGCATTTTTATTTGTTTGTTTCATTTCACTTTGCCGTGATGAGACATTAACTCTTTTGGAACTGTGTTTACCACTACAATACATAGGTTCTTATAGCTTGCTTATGATTATTGATGAGAATGTCTAACATCTCTCTGACAGTAGAATATCTGTACAATTAAACTACGAGTATACACTATAGAGTGCTATGTCTACATAAAATGCTATCAACATTTAGAAAGCCTGTTTTTAATTACATTTGTATTAGTGGTGGAAATCCATCCAGGGGCCTAACATGTATAATGCTGTGATTGGATATACCAAACAACTCGCCCCCCCCCCCCCCCCGAAAAATGTGTTAATTTAGTTAACAATTAATGAAGTATTTCCCTCCCTCTCCTTGCTGAAATCTGAAATTATCTTGTATACAGATTTATTCTATTATAGTCGTCGATCTCTGTACTCTGTAAAAGCAACAAAGAATAACATGAGACATAGAGACAGTGACTGCTTTCTTTCAGTGCTGCATGTGTAAACAATCCACTTAGTTTTATTTAACACATTTCTTCCATGTAGCCCATATGTTTTGTATAATTGCATCATTTTATATAATCACCAACATGAAATATGTTTGTTATTTACAGCCAGTGGGGCGAGATAGAAAATGGGCGACCTGTTACCCTGTAATTATGTATAGACTACTGTCTGAGTTTCAAATATGAAAACAATACATGTAAAAAGAGTTAGTTGGATGAGGGCTGAAAAAGGCAACCAAAGATTTAAATAATGCATTTTATCTTGCAAGGAAATTCAAATGTACTGTTTCAAAAATAAAATAAAATAGTGGCTATTAAGAAAAAAAAAAGTAATTGTAATATTCCTACTCCTGGCTTTTACTTAGTTGGGACAAACCCTTATGAAACCTTCAATTGACACAAACAAAGAAAACAATTCAAAATGTATATCAAGTATTCAGTATTCTCCAATGCTTTTAGCAACAACACCACACTTTGTATAAATATGAGGCTAGTATAAGGCTACCTTTCTGTCACAATGTAAATTCCCCTGTCAAATGGTACGTTCCAATTACCTTTATAACTCCGCTGTCAAATGGTACGCTCCAATTACCTTCCCCTCCCTATAAGGAGCCCTGGATGTCATGCTTTACTCTTTTAGAAGGATCAGACCTGAATAGATTATTCACAGGTTTGCGTGTCGGAGCCTCTATTTATTGTAGGCCTATTTTATTTTTTTGTATTTTTTTTTTGTATTTTTTTATTTACACTCTATAGAAGGATCAGACCAAAAATGGGAAGTAAAGTAAGTATGTGTTGAGCAATGATCTTGATCAATTCAATGATGGCTGTGTACCATTTGTAATTGAAAATGAAATAGGCCTATCTAATGAAATGTGCAAGATGTGAACACCAACTCTCTGAATACAAACGGCTAGTATTTAGCATTCAAAATATTTGGTGCTCACCATGAGGCTGCTAGCAAAACGAAATGGTGATTTATTTTATAGCCTACCTCAACATAAGAGTCCTTGAGTATGTGATTTAGACCTTATGACTTAAAAAAAAAAAGCATTACATAAGCCTACTACTACTGCGTGTGTGTGTGTGTGTGTGTGTGTGTGTGTGTGTGTGTGTGTGTGTGTGTGTGTGTGTGTGTGTGCGCATGTGTGGCTGATTTTGTCGACTAGTACGAGTGTAGGCCTACGACTACCTTTTTTCACTGACGAATATCTGGTGTCGCTGTGAGCTTGTAGATCTGCTTTTTTGTCACACAGCCGATATAAATCAGGCATTTCGACGACATCACGGCCCGACAAAAAATACATTTTGGTCGTCTGTGCGTGTGTGCGCACGTGCGCACATGGGTGCCGTTGCCGTGCATCCCCAAAAAATTTGGCATTCTGTCAACTCTTGAGAGAATATCATTTTCACTCAGACAGGCATTTCTTTCCTAATCTCTTCTTTTCCCTGGAATGTCGTCTTAAAAGAGTTGGTTTCTGCTTTCGCTTGCATTTGTTCTCGCCAGCGGGGCACACACACACACACACACACACACACACACACACAGTCAGTCAGATACCCACGCCGCTGTGGAGGTGACCTAATAGCGACTGTGATATATCTGTGTGTAACGTTACCAAACACGGGCAGCTATCGCTGAACAGATCGCCGGTAGCGTTACGCGATAAGACAATAATACCATCCGTCTCTGTCTCTGAGGCCTCGGCAAGCCTTCAGAGTTCAGCCACGAACAATGGCAGCTCTGTCTGTCATGAGCTCTGCAGGGGAACCATGAAGTGTCCTGTCCTGTGTGTGTGTGTGTGTGTGTGTGTGCGTGTGTGTGTGTGTGTGTGTGTATATATTATATATATATATTTGTGTGTGTGTGTGTGTGTGTGTGTGTGTGTGTGTGTGTGTGTGTGTGTGTGTGTGTGTGTGTGTGTGTTGGTTTTGACAGCAAATTTTGATTTTAATCATAGTGATTAGTTGAATAGTTTTCATTTCGTTTTAGACACCTGGAATGCTTTAGTGTGAGTCTAGTTTTTGTCGACTAAATAGCGTAAGATTTTAGTGCAACCAAGTGTAAAATGACTCTTGTCCACTATAGTCTAGTTTTTATTTGTTGATGAAATTATCAATATATTTAATCTCAGTTTTAGTCATCATAGCTTAGTTTTCGATGAACAGTTTTGTCATATAGTTTTAGTTGACAAAATCAACACTTTTTTATTTAGTTTCAGTCACATTTAAATATAGTATGAATAGTAGGCCTACTACGTACAAGTAGTTTTCGTCAGTGAAGAAAAGTAGTTTTCGTCATAGTTTTAATCTGCGAAATTAACACTGTGTGTGTGTATATAGGCTATGCAGCTATATTGATCTAATTTAGATTAATAATTTGGCATATTATTATTTTATGATCCTTGATGACTATTTCTATGTATGTGATATTATGTTCTTGTTTACTGTAAATCGCTCTGGATTAAGAGCGTCTGCTAAATGCCTACATTGTAAATTGTATAGGTGCCAAGTTTCTTCCAATCTCATTTGCCTATACCCGATCCAACTTCCCTTCATCAGTCCCACCAGTAGCTCTCCATGTATGGGGGAGGTGTGTGGAGGTGGAGGGGTGGAAGGGGTGGAGGCAGATAGATAAGGCATGAACATACAAGAGTTATGCAAAACACCGTCTCTCCACAATGGCTTTATAGTTTTACCACCGACCGCACTGACATGATATGTTGGTGGTGTAGTTGGGAAGGTTTTATGGCATATTTATTATTTATCTCTCCAGTGCGAGTCAGGGTAGGTTTGTCAGGACACGTAGTATATGACAGCTAATGATAACCATTACCGTAAAACATTCCACTGGAATACTTTTTTTGGGAGAGAGAGAGAAATCATGTGGGTATAACTATAATATTAGTATGTTTTCCTATTGGCATCAGAGTCATTCATTTTATTCTCTGCGTCCTATAATAAACCTTACAGCACTTTGACTATAAGTGAGGCCACTTCTTTGTCTTTTTAAGACACCTTTTAGGCATCATAGTAATGCCATTTTCTTTTCTTTTCTTTTTTTCCCCCCAGATTTTAAAAGTACTTTGTCTTCTAATCCATTTTTGATTCCCTGAATTAATTCCATCGCAGTATTTGTTTGGTATTCACTCGATTTGTTCCTTTTATTTGATCTATATAATGTATAGTGTGATTACAAGCTTTAGGAGAAATCCAATATGTGTGTGATGATGTGTGTCTGGATGAGAGCCCAGCCTCTGAGAGTAGGGTGACCAGAACATTCAAACTGTTCATTTGAGGGACAGAAGTGTCGCTTGTGTGGGACCGGGGGGGACGGGGTTAGCAACATATTACTTACTTACTTATGCCTGACACCCTTTCCAGGGTATAGGCCGTCGTATTACTTAGGTTTGTGGCGCTCTTTAACACTATCCTACGTCACGCTATTAAATGCCTTGATGTCATATTCGACCTTAGGCCTAATGTTGCCTATATCATTTTGTTATTAAGCCCCTCTGGAGTCTCACATCTTGTTTTAAAATGCTAATTTTGGTCATAGATGGTATATGGCCGACTGGTAGTGTATAGCCTATAGGGGATATTAGGGGATATTATTTTAACAGGCTTAAAAACACAACTTGCAGGAAAAGAGACAATGAGAGACTTTACAACAACTATTAGAGGACTAACTTTGAACACTGCTGCCTGCCAGTCACAATGTGGGACAGCATCTCAATTTGAACACTGCTGCCTGCCAGTCACAATGTGGGACAGGGTCTCAATTTGAACACTGCTGCCTGCCAGTCACAATGTGGGGACAGGGTCTCAATTTGAACACTGCTGCCTGCCAGTCACAATGTGGGACAGGGTCTCAATTTGAACACTGCTGCCTGCCAGTCACAATGTGGGACAGCGTCTCAATTTGAACACTGCTGACTGCCAGTCACAATGTGGGACAGACAGGGTTTCAATTTGTGGGACGCCTGAGAAGTCTTGTAAATGAGGGACTCTCCCACACAAAGGGGTCACCCTACCTGAGAGGAGAATCAATGCGACTCTTTCATGGTGTTGCTCTTACAGTCGGTTGTGAGAATAACACCTTTTATTTTAGCTTTATTAAATTGTAATTAAATCATTATTAAATAATTGATGTAATCATTATGCATCGTGTTGCTCTTATGGTTATAGGGAATAACACCTTTTATTTTAGCTTTCCTTTGTAGAATAATTTTCTCACCTCCGGTTTGGTTTTATTGAATGACATTTTCAATACAGACATTATGACATGACATATGACATGTTATTAATGGCCTGTTCAATACAGACATTATGACATGTTATTAATGGCATGTTCAATACAGACATGACGTGACATATGACATGTTATTAATGACATGTTCAATACAGACATGACGTGACATATGACATGTTATTAATGACATGTTCAATACAGACATTATGACATATGACATGTTATTAATGACATGTTCAATACAGACATTATGACATATGACATGTTATTAATGACATGTTCAGTACAGACATTATGACATGAATGTAATATTTTAGTAATATTTTGGGCATCTTAATAGCCCAGTAGCCCATGCTCAGTGGGACACACCTAGGCCTGTCAAAAAAAATCGATTCGAGTTAGAATCGCGATTCTAATGCCGTCCGATTCATTTTTTTTTTTTTTTTTTTTTTTTTTTTTTTACAAATGTACCTGTGCATGCAATGCATTATGGCCTGGGTTTCTGCATAGTGCATTTACTACCAGCTAAGCTAAGCCTGCCAATTGTATTTATTTTACACCTGTTTTAATACTAATGTATTGTTCTGGTATTGAGTGAGAAGAGATTTTGTAACTTTTGTACTGGTTCAAATTTGTGCAAGCTAAATACATGAGACATGTTCTTACTCTTGGATTTAACCTTTGTGTGTTTAAATCATTCAGTTGATAAAACCTTTACAATTATACAAGCTTTTTACTAATTGCACTCTGCTTTCATGCCAGAAGACTGGAGTAGATCATGCTAAAATTCTATTTAATTGTTTTTAATAAAATAAAATAAACTGCTTTAGAATCGAAAAAAATCTTTTTTGAATCGAGAATCGGAAAAATCGAAAAGATCGTTTTTGAATCGAATCGTCACCCCAAGAATCGGAATCGAATCGAATCGTGGGACACCTAAAGATTCGCAGCCCTACACACCGGTCTTCCAGGAAATGAGAAGGCATTCCGGGAGGAGCTGTGATTGGCCCTGGTCCATATCGGGCCCTTCTCAAGGGACCCTTTATCTTCTTGCTCCATCCAGGAGACACGACCCCGGGGGACGGTATCGAGGGGGGGGGGGGGGACGCGGGGGGGACGCGCCGCCGCTCGGCGAAGAATGGAGCAGGAAACAAAGAGTCCCTTTCTTAAAGGGCTGCCCGTCCGTCCCGTCGCTCTGTTACCATATAAGCAGCTGTTAGCTCGCTCGCCGCGCCGTTTTATCAAGACTTAATTTTGTGGTGAAAGCACGTCACCTTGTTGCCAGATGCACTGTGTGTGTGTGTGTGTGTGTGTGTGTGTGTGTGTGTGTGTGTGTGTGTGTGTGTGTGTGTGTGTGTGTGTGTGTGTGTGTGTGTGTGTGTGTGTGTGTGTGTGTGTGTGTGTGTGTGCACGCATTGCCAGATGCACGGCCCAGTGAGGCAGGGCAGATTCCTTCATACTGCCGCCACCCTATCATTCCCCCCAAAGCCCCCCACTACCCCCCCCCCCCCTCCCCCGGTCGCGTTCCGCTTGGTCCGATAACGCCTGAGTCAGTATACCGCTGTTGATTTCGTCGACTTAACTTTTTTAAATTCACTGGCGAAGGCTAAATTAAAACGTAAGATATGGTGATTAAAACTGTCTGAGTCCACAGCCAAATGATAGTTAGGAACCAAATGGACCCCTTATGGGTAGGCTATGTAACTCAGACAGGGCTGGACTGAGACAAAAATTCGGCCCGGACATTCTCGCTGAATTTGACCCAGACTGGCCCACCACAACCAGCGTACACCACCATACTCTATACTGACTTTTCAGGTCAAGGCCCATACAAATACTTGAAATACAAGCCCTTAACAATTAACCACCACTTTTACAGTACAACGTAAGTGATACACAACCAACACACAACTAATTTAACATTTGGCCCAGACCGGCCCACCAGAGGGTCGGCCCACCCGGCATATGCCTGGGACGGCCAGTCCACCCCTGAACTCAGAGAGTGTACAAATGTATACATTTGTACACTCTCAGAGTTAAATTTACAGTAATTTTACAATATACATTGGGGTCCTAGAGATATAAATGCCATTAACTGGGGGTCTGTTGTAGACTAATATGCATGTCAAACGGGGGGCCCTTGAAATGAAAATGGTTGAGAATCACTGCTAGAGCCGTACAAACCTTCTGTTATGGGGGTCCTTGGCGTATATTTTCAAATGGGGGTCCGCGGGCTAATGTGGGTCATTTTGGGGGTCCTTGACAAGTTTGGGAAGCACTGCCCTATAGGGCATACATGGGCAACTGGCGGCCCCGGGGGCCACATGCCAATGTATTAAACACAATTAAGTAAAAGTAAAAAAAAAGTAAGTAAACACAAGTAAAATAAAATCATTTGAAATTAAATACAAATAAAAAATGTCAGGACACACACACACACAGACACACCACACACAGACACACACACACACACACACACGCATGCATGCATGGCTGCATGCAGTGCGGGTTATACCCTGACAGGCAGCGCAGCGGTTTCGGCTCAGTTAGCGAGACACAGGTGCACACAGTGACAGCACACACACACACACACACACACACACACACACACACACACACAGGGAAAGCAGGGCCACTCACACAAGCTCTCATTAACAAGGGGGAGCAGATATAGCTCTCTCTCTCTCTCTCTCTGCCGCTGATGTTCAACAACATTGCCCGTGTATGACGGAAAGGTCAAACCCTCGCGACGCATGATAATTAACCATAAACAGATGATTAAGTCACGATAATTAACCGTAAACAGATGATTAAGTCATTGGAGAAAAGAAAGGAAGAACCGGGCTCCGTTTTACTTCGAGCTTTTTCCTTTTTTTTCTTCTTTTTTGTCTTTGTCTTTGAGCATGTTGATCTGCTCAGTGAGTCAATGGCGTTGACATTCATTGTCAATGGCTTCCCTGCTTTGGCTGATCTGATAAGAAAAATAAGTTCTTTCCCCAAGAAAAACTACACAATTCATGTAACCTTTAATTCCTCACTTTTGTTAATAAATTATGTCTTTGCACAAGCTTCTGCTTACGGGTCTTTGCCCCTAGACACTAAGGATCGTAACACATAATCTCACTGTCTCTATGATTTATTTAATTTTCCCTTTTTAAGAACAATAATTCTGTCTCCTTTCAGTCCATCAAGGTCTTTCAGTCCATCAGGGTCTTTCTTGGAAGTTGGGAGTATAATCATTTTAAAGTGCATCCTCTTAATAACAGACAACACACACCAAAGTGATCCGTCGTTTCGACAAAAGGCAGCCATGGTTGTTTGTAAATTGTGACTAAACAACCTCTCTCTCTGTCCCTCCCTCTCTCTCTCTCTCTCTCTCTCTCTCTGCATGTCTGTGTCTCTCTCTCTCTCTCTCTCTCTCTCTGCATGTCTGTCTCTCTCTCTCTCTCTCTCTCTCTCTCTCTCTCTCTCTCTCTCTCTCTCTCTCTCTCTCTCTCTCTCTCTCCAGGCCAAAAGGGATATGTAAACATTGTTTGGTCATTCAATCCTCCACATTAGGGGTAGAGCTCTTGACAAGGAGCCTTGCATCCCGACACAATGCAGGTACATTCTTCTGTGTGGAGTCGAGGATGTGGGTATGCCCACACCGTGACACCCTATCTCTGCTCTGCTCTGCTCGCTTTCAGCCCCAAACAGCTCCACCGCAGTGGCCTCGAACCTCGGCTCACTTTTTCACCACAGTGGCCTGGGAGGCAGAGCGGGCCACGCTTAGTACAGCCCACAGATATACAGAGCACATCGGACGAGGGAAAGGTGATACGCCTGTTTATGCCAATTAATTCAAAACCGGCAAAATAGCACGAAGTGCTGGATCGTGTGACGGCATGTTCTCTTTAGTCTCAACTCCTCTGTGTGTGTGTGTGTGTGTGTGTGTGTGTGTGTGTGTGTGTGTGTGTGTGTGTGTGTGTGTGCGTGTGCGTGTGCGTTTCTCAGGGCTACAAGGTCATGTGGTTCTCAGCCTCTCCGCATATGAAATAAAGGCTGACTAATTAGTCAGCTGGTTATTGCCACTCCATGGTGTTTGTTGTGGCGCAGGAGGGAAGTGTTTCAGTGAAACACGTCCTCTGTGGTGTTTGTTTTGGCGCAGGAAGGAAGTGTTTCAGTGAAACACGTCCTCCGTGGAGCTGCAGTGATCGAAGGCCTCTTGGCTGTTTGTAGGGGTGTAACGATACATTTTAACAGCCATACGATACGTATCTCGATACATGGTTGACGATACGATACATGGACCATATTGAGTCGAAATTAAAATAGATTTTTCGATAGTTACTGCATTGTTACACCTCTACAAGTGTGCTTGTAGATCGGCTATTTTCAAATAGTTGAAATGTAGGGCTGAAGTGATTTTTTTGAAGTGATGTATTTTAATTGTAAACAAAATCGACAAAGTAACCAGGAACTAAAGTTTTCAAATAATTATATAGTGCAGTAAAAGTACAATATTTTCCCCTGAGATGCAGTAGCTTAGAAGTAAAAGTGTTGGAAATTGGAAATACTGAAGTACAGATACATCAACATTGTACTTAAGTACAGTAGGGATACTTAGTTCCTCTCCCCCGATGCGAGCGCGCGCGGGGGGGGGGTGTCATCAGGTAGGAAAGGTAATCTACGTCCCACTAGGAGCGGGGGGGAGGGGGGGAGCGAGCGACGACAGATTCTATATCTGAGCTGCTTTTGTTCCACGTCGTTTCTCAACGAACTGCAAATTGCTCAGATCTTCATCACAAAGCTCTCCCTCACTCCCTTAAGCGTCCAGATAAAGCGGGTCAGAGTGATGTGAATTGGTGAGAAACGGCGTCGGGGGTAAAGAGAGTTCCCTTCCTTCCTGACATCAAAGCCTGGGAGCTTTACCTCCGCCAGGACGGGGAAGGAGAACCAGGGATAGATGACAGACTGATGTGAGGACAGGCAGACCGATACGATGACCTGGTGAACACACCAACAGAACTCCCATGCAGCCATTCATTCATTCATTCATGCATTCATTCATTCATTCATCAAGCAGAATCTCGACGAAACCATGCACGATTCACCCGTTATCACTGTATTAAATATACGAAATCAACCGTCATCAGGACGTTGGAATATGGCCAATATGGCCATACTGGCATACTAGACATTGTGGTGTTTGGCTGTATTCCCCCGGACTGCACATAGCCTGGTCAAGGACTCCCCTGATGAACGTGTCATTTCCAACTCTATTGTCGGCGCATGGAAACTAGGGGCTACTAATATATACTATTCTCTGCCTATCGGGACGTAACTCGGACGGCGCTGAGTCGGGTCTGGTGGCGCGCCTCCGTCATTGACATCATTGACAAAAAAAGCAAACGCTCCCATAGTTTCTCTTCCGGATTTCCCAGTATGTTGATTATCACATACTGGGGGTATTTCTAAGGTGCTGATTACGAACCTTTTCTTGATTATCGGGTGATAACAGTTGAATGGGGTGATTTTTTTAAGGTTTAGTGGGACTATAGTGGAGAAGAGATTCAGTACAACTAAATGTCAGAGAGGGACTAGTGGAGAAGAGATCCAGTAGAACTAAATGTCAGAGAGGGACTAGTGGAGAAGAGATCCAGTAGAACTAAATGTCAGGGAGGGACTAGTGGAGAAGAGATCCAGTAGAACTAAATGTCAGGGAGGGACTAGTGGAGAAGAGATCCAGTAGAACTAAATGTCAGGGAGGGACTAGTGGAGAAGAGATCCAGTAGAACTAAATGTTATAGGGAGGGACTAGTGGAGAAGAGATCGAGACATCCAGTAGAACTTCATGTTAGGAGAGACTAGTGGAGAAGAGATCCAGTAGAACTAAAAGGTTTGGTTGCGCTCAGGGTGACACATTGTGAGCTTGTGAATCTATTTTCAGCCATGCAACCAAGTGCGAAATCAGGCATTCTTTTATTCAAAAGGCTATGACTAAATCTAAAATAGATCAAAGTTGGCTGTCAAAACTGAAATACACACACACACACACACACACACACACACACACACACACACACGCACTCACGCACACACACACACACGCACGCACGCGCGCACACACACACACACACACACACACACACACACACACACACACACACACACACACACACACACACACACACACACTGTAGTCGGTGGAAATTTCCTAACCCTAACCCTGTTCATGCGTAAGTTCATCAAGTCTCTTTGGTCATCGTAGTGGTCAGAACTCTCGTCGGCTGTTCCAGCTATAATGGGTTTGTCTGTGACAAATGAGGAGACTGGTTTAATTGGAGGGCTCTAGTCTAACCAATGAGGAGACTGGTTTAATTGGAGGGGCTCTAACCAATGAGGAGACTGGTTTAATTGGAGCGACTCTAGCCAATGAGGAGACTGGTTTAATTGGAGGGGCTCTAACCAATGAGGAGACTGGTTTAATTGGAGGGGCTCTAACCAATGAGGAGACTGGTTTAATTGGAGGGGCTCTAACCAATGAGGAGACTGGTTTAATTGGAGGGGCTATAACCAATGAGGAGACTGGTTTAATTGGAGGGGCTTTAACCAATGAGGAGACTGGTTTAATTGGAGGGGCTTTAACCAATGAGGAGACTGGTTTAATTGGAGGGGCTCGCCACCCAGCCATAATGTAACAGAATATAACCATCTGCCCAATAAAGTGCTGCTCTGTTTTTTTGTCTTCCCTGTAATGTTTTGCAACAAGCGTTTTACAGTGGGCCGGGGGAGCGCTCTGAGTTGGCCGGGGGGGGGGGGGGTAGTTCTCATCAGGGCCTGAAAAGGGTCTTTGTTTGGCCCTGAACACCTGGACAGAGTTATCTCACTGGTCCTCTATCTCTCTCTCTCTCTCTCTCTCCCCCCGTCTCTCCTTTCTTCCCACTGTGAGAGCGTACTGTACATTTAATTACATTACTGTACATTAAATTGCATTACTGTACATTGCATTAGCCTACGTGTGAAACTTCATGACAATATAATATGTGGCTCACGAAGGTTGACCAATGGATAGCGACGGTGTTTAAAAGGTTGACGTGTGTGTGTGTGTGTGTGTGTGTGTGTGTGTGTGTGTGTGTGTGTGTGTGTGTGTGTGTGTGTGTGTGTGTGTGTGTGTGTGTGTGTGTGTGTGTGTGTGTGTGTGTGTGTGTGTGTGTGTGTGTGTGTGTGTGTGTGCGCGTGCGTGTGTGCGTGCGTGCGTGCGTGCGTGCGGGTTGCCCTGCGCTGTTTCTCCTCTGTCTCTCCCTCACTTCATCTCGTAAACAGACTTTCTAATATTCTTTCCTACACACATTTGCACAAATGGACAATTCATTTTACTGTATTTTATTTATTTTGTATTTCAATGTCCAACCGTATCTTTACGGTACAACAACCTATAAACTGTGGTGGAAAGTAACTAAGTACATTGACTTAATGTACTTAATGTTAGTGTATTTTGAGGTATTTCTTCTTTACTTGAGCATTGTATGTATACTCCACTACATCTTGGATCCAAATATTGTACTTTTACTCCTATACATAATATTTGAACACTTTAGTTTTTAGTTACTTTGTAGATTATGATGCCCGAACCACTGGTTCGGATCCCAACCACAATCTGCTTAGGATGAAGATGGATGGATGTAAAGTATGACTATTATTATTACAAACATAGGCCATATGCGACGCATTGTGATGTCGTAGATCTGCTATTTTCAAACGGGTTTTATACATTTGAAAACTTGAAACGGGACATTCTGCCTAATGAGTACTGTTACTTTTGGTATACTTTAAGTACATTTTCATGCCAATACGTACATTTGTAACCTTTTCTGACCGAGGCTACGTTTTTAGATTTTTTTAAATTAAATTATTTTATGTCATGTGATAGCAGGGAATCATAACTTCAAATTGACACATCGGTCAATAATTGTATCGTAATAATTGCGACCATGAATCGACATTATTCAGTGTCTCCATGTCGCGGTTTCTCTTTAATCTGCCGTTTGACCAAAAACGGGTTTTCCCCCAACAAAGGAAATTATGCTGCAATTAGGCTAGTGATTTTAACTGGCTCTGAAGCCTGCTAATGGCCGAGGACTTGACCTTCATTAGCCCACTAAGACCTAGGGGACTTGACCTGCATTAGACCACTAAGACCTAGGGGACTTGACCTTCATTAGCCCACTAAGACCTAGGGGACTTGACCTGCATTAGACCACTAAGACCCATAGGGGGACTTGACCTGCATTAGCCCACTAAGACCTAGGGGACTTGACCTTCATTAGCCCACTAAGACCTAGGGGACTTGACCTGCATTAGCCCACTAAGACCTAGGGGACTTGACCTGCATTAGCCCACTAAGACCCATAGGGGGACTTGACCTGCATTAGCCCACTAAGACCCATAGGTGGACTTGACCTGCATTAGCCCACTAAGACTTACAAGCTTAGCCCCTGCTAAGCTTGCATTAGCCCACTAAGATCTACAAGCTCATAGCACTGCACTACAAGCTTGTAGATCTGCTATTTTTGTTTCAAAATCGTGAAATTGTGGCGCAAATCTTTGAATATATATTCTTTCCCAGCAAATGTTTTTATTTTGCCCAATTGTGTCCAAATGTGATGACCTCATCACATTTGTGATGACGTCTATGTTTTCTAATTCATGGAATTTCTTAGATTTTTCTTTGATTTCTTTATGAAATTACTGGAAAAAAATAGAATTGAATCTTTTGCTCCAGATCCGATTCCGATAATTTGATTTTGAACATCTGCCGCTACCGATTTTTTTCCCGATCCGATATCTATATTTGCTAGAACATGTTTATGCCATATAACAATAGTACAATATCCAGTCTAATATAATGATATGGATATAACGTTTTTTGGCTCCTGATCCGATTCCGATCATTTGAAAATGACGTGATCGGCCCCGATTTCCATCATCATCATCATTTTATTTAACTCACGACCATGATCACATGCGGTATGGAGCACAAATTCATAAAAAGTATACAATAATAAGTACAATACAATACACAATTCAGAAAAGCACCCAATTTATAGATTACTTTTTGTTTTTCAGATTTTAGTAATGCAATTCATTTAAACTTAAAATTTAGATGGGTGGGTAATAAAATAAATTGGCAGGTATTTTTGCCTGAAATTCATAATGCTAGTATTCTTACATTCCAACAAAACATGGTACTCATCTCCAATTCTGGCTTCACTACATAGGTTACAAATCCTTGTAAGTATAGACAAAAGCTTGTCTATACTTACGGTTTTCACATAGAAGGTCTTTTTCTAGTTTGAACTCTTGTTTGTATTCAACATAGATGTCACATGTCATATATTGAGTTCACTTTGCCACTGCAAAAACTGATCTTTCAAACTTTTGTTCGACAGTTCGCTTCAACCAGTCAATGTTGTTACATTTCTGGGCCAACCAAATGTAAGACATACCACAGTCGTCCAATATTTTCCTCGCCTGTGCAACCCAAGGTAACACATAAACACCTGTGTTAAACAGGTTAAGCAGACCGTGACCGTCGTACATTATTCGACTCTGTATCTCTTTTTAAATCAAATGATCTACATTTACTAAGGAGGGAGTAGATGGCACGTGAGGCCTGCTTGTGCAATTATTTCTATATCAATCTTAAATGATCCATTATAATTCATAATAACTCCAAGCTATAACTCCGATCATCCGATCCGATCGGGACAACCCTATTTATATTTCATGGGACCAAAAAAAATGCCTCCGCGACCCACAAATGGGTCCAGACCCACTGTTTGGGAACCAGATCATAAAATATCTAACAGTGTTGGTTTTGAGTTTAAATATCATAATAGTTTAGTCCACTAAATCTATTTTGTCATAAATCAATCAATCAATCAATCAATCAATCAATCAATCAATCAATCAATCAATCAATCAATCAATTAATCAAACTTTATTCTACTGGATCTCTTCTCCACTTAGTCCCTCCCTGACATTTTTGTCTAGTTTTTAATTTGTTGACGAATGTGTCTGTAGCCTATATTTGGTCCCAGTTTCTCAGTCTCATCATAGTCTTCATTTAGTTTTCGTCAGTGAAAGAATGTCGACGAACATTTTTTGTGGACTAAATTAACACAAAGGAAAAAGGTCTCCACCAGGCCAGGTCAAGTTGTGGCCTCCTGATGGCGCTATAATAGGCCAATGTGAAAAGGGTGCCATTAGTTCTTACACCATTGATGGCAATTGGATGCAATTGCAAAAATCCACCTGTTTTGTTGGCGCTATAACAGGCCAATGTGAAAAGGGTGGGATATATTCTTCAGCCTAGTACGAAAGTCTGTGAAAGATTTCACGCAAATTGCACACTGCGTTCATGATTTGAGGCTTTTTGTTTCAAAAGGGCCAATCCTGAAAACTTTGAAAGCCAATGTTAGCCAATTTGGATGGAATATGAAATATCGGACAGATCCATCTTGAACACATGACTATAGACGATGACTATATCATGTGTAACGATTTGCAGGATTTTTGGACAGAATCTGGAGGGGTAATATCCAAAAATGTGTTTTTCAAAAGTCGGCCTCCTCATGGTTGCGCTATAACAGGCCGCTCTGGAAATTTCATCGTTGGCATCCACAGAGTGTGTGTGCAAAATGTGGCATCGACCGGATTAAGTGTCGTTAAACTCACTCTGCCACTCGATTTGCACTTTATGCATGCGCATACCCAGCTCAGCCCAACCTGCTGTTGTTCTTTTCCACTGACCTGTAGCCTACAGTCAGGGTATATTACTGTAGCAAGCAATGCTTAACAGTCATTTTCTCCACCTGGCCGAAAGCATGGGGAGAGAGTATGTTTTGTCCATCTGTCCGTCCGTCTGTGTGTCTGTCTGTGAACAGCTAATCTCCGGCACCGTTAATGTAAATGACCCAAGGCACTGTGTGTCATACTTTTATTTTGAAAGGGTTTTATGGTTTGAGTTCAGTGTGTGGCCTAGAGCCTGGTAATTTTCCACTGGGGGTTGCATTGATTAGGTATTGCACTCACCTGGCTGCTCAGGATCAGATCAAGGAAATGTTTGAGGAAGCAGCAGCAACAGTTTCATATCTTAGCACCCAGCTAGAACGGGAACAAGGTATTGTGTTTGTGTTTTATTTTCTGTGCAATTACTTTGGAGATGTTTATATTAAGAGAGAAGGTGTCATGTAAACATTGTGATTATTTATAATTTATGTTTGTATGTTGTAAGAGCTCATTTTTTCTTGTTTATTTTCCTATAGTTCTTACGGTGTCTGTCCAAAAAAGGTGTTTCAACAATGAAAATTGAAACCTTCTGGAAACATCAGTACGCTTCACCATTCTCTGGCTTGGGTTAGCTACAGTTAACATCCTCTAATGCAATCAGATAGGACTTTTCTGTTTGGATGTATGGGGCTGTCAATCAGATAGGACTTGTCTGTTTGGATGTATGGGGCTGTCAATCAGATAGGACTTTTCTGTTTGGATGTATGGGGCTGTCAATCAGATAGGACTTGTCTGTTTGGATGTATGGGGCTGTCAATCAGATAGGACTTTTCTGTTTGGATGTATGGGGCTGTCAATCAGATAGGACTTTTCTGTTTGGATGTATGGGGCTGTCAATCAGATAAGACTTTTCTGTTTGGATGTATGGGGCTGTCAATCAGATAGGACTTTTCTGTTTGGATGTATGGGGCTGTCAATCAGATAGGACTTTTCTGTTTGGAACTTTGGATGTATGGGTCAAGGCCAGAAATGAATGTTTTGCCACTCAGTAGGCGTTCCCGCATAACTTCCGGGTTTGATGATGATGTCACGCGCATACCCTCTATAAGTGGAACGAACAACACAGCTTTGATTTCCACACTTTGCTTTTTGATAATCTCCTCCGATTTGTTTTGGGAAATCTGCACACACACCACCTATTCTTCCAAAGCACTTCCAATGTATTTGCATGGGTCTGTCTGTGAGCCTGTGTTTTGCATCTCTCTCTCTCTCTCCCCCCTTTCTCTCTCTCTCTCTGTGTCTCGCTCGCCCGCCCACACACACACACACACACACACACACACACACACACACACACACACACACACACACACACACACACACACACACACACACACACACACACACACACACACACACACACACACACACACCTCTCGATCTCTTGCATTTCTCTCGCTCTCTGTGTCAACTCTCTCTCTCTCTCTCTCTCTCTCTCTCTCTCTCTCTCTCTCTCTCTCTCTGTCTCATTAGGAAGTGTTAAAGTTGCTGAAGTGCGAAACGAGCCCTCGTTGTCCTAATTAAACTTTGACATGAAGAGTGACAAGACGCAGCGAAGGGGAAACAATAGGCGGACTGTGTGTGTTGAGTATAGCATGGAGTCTGGACGGACGGAGGGAGCTTTGTTCCTGCAGGACAAAAGAGCTTGTTTGCATGTGTTCAGCTTCATTCAGCCTCAGCAGGCCCAGGTGCAGAGAGTGTTAGAGAGGCAGGGGCTGAAATCCCGTAAGAGGGCACTTTTGGAGAACAATAACAGATCTACAAGCTTTCAACGCGTCGCGCTGTGACCCGTTGAGAGCTTGTAGATCTGCTATTTTCGGGCGCAACCCTGCACTCTGTATCTACTGGAGAAGGCAGTGCAACGACATGGATTTCGAAACAAATTAGTTCAACGCAAAATGCTGCGTTCAAAGTTCAGGGGACTTTGGGGGGAAAAAAGCAATTCTTCTGAATGCTGCCTTCCGGCTTCCGGTATATGGCATGGAAAGCAGAGGGAGAGCATTTAGCTTTTCTTTCACCATGTAGTAAATGCTGCGTTCGTGGTCTGGAGAGGGCGGTTGTTTTTACAGACGGGTAAAAGGGCAGGGGGCTGAAGCCCCCTTCGATGTCTATGTGTGCACGTGCCTGGCCTCAGCAGGCCCAGGTGCAAAAAAGAAAGAAAAAAAACGCAAAGTTCGCGAGGAATCACAACTCATCACACCTTTCCACGGTTGACGAGCGGCCCGCACGTCGCTCCCCATCTGCCCTCCGCGCGCAGATCAAAGCTTCCATGTTTGGATGTAAATATTGTGGCCGAATTCTCTCTCATTACTTTCAGTGTTCCGACTGTCCGGACCCAAGGACACAGCCAATAACTCAGGTGTGAAATGTTTTAGCCTACAGCCTACTTTTGACTTCACACACACACACACACACACACACACACACGCTCGCGCCCCCCCCAGCATAAGCACAGACACACATAGACACATATAGGCTAAACATAAACACACACACCCTGTTGGGATGTTAATTGCGACCGTATAGTTCCAAGATTACTATATGAAAACCTGTAAAAACCTGTCAGTCCGTCCGTCGTTCAGTCCGTCACGCCACCATATATGGCCGTCAGTCCGTCACGCCTTGTGACACGCTCCATATATGGCCGTCTCCATATATGAAGATCACCATTTAAACTCTAGACGGGCCCCAAAGTTATTAGTGCAGCCGGGCGTGGCAGCCGGCGACAACTAGAGTTCTCAACAGGCCCGAAAATGAAGGCCCGGCCCTACCTGGGCCCTCATCAAACCCTGTACACTAAGGCCCGGCCCTACCTGGGCCCTCATCAAACCCTGTACACTAAGGCCTGGCCCTACCTGGGCCCTCATCAAACCCTGTACACTAAGGCCCGGCCCTACCTGGGCCCTCATCAAACCCTGTACACTCAAGACACTGCCCCCAGTGCCACCTTTAGATCTCCATGGAGCGGAGCTGACCTGTTCTGACCTTCCATATGTTGATCTGACCTTATCAAACCCTGTACGCTCCATATATCGCCAGTACAGAAAGAATTCCATATGTTGATCTGACCCCCCATGGCAAAGCGCCAGCGCTCGCCCAGCAGTCTGCTGTCACCCAGGCGGATGCGTGCACGTGACCTCGCCCTTTAGGCAGAGGTCGCTCCTCGCCCTCAGGGTGTACTGGTTGTCTATAGTAGGCCTACAGAACAGAACCTGTCATATAGTATGTGGTTGCATTGACTGTTTTGATTGATTTATTGATTTATTGATTGATTGATTGATTGATTGATTGATTGATTGATTGATTGATTGATTGATTGATTGAATGAATACTGTATTGATTTTCATGGACAGGATCTCGAGGCGAAGTCGTGGCGGAGAGGCTCGATAAGCTACGGGTTGCATCACTGCTTTTTGCAGATGTGGTCCCGGTGGCACCATTGGTCCAAGACCTTCAGCTCTCACTGGACCGGTCCGCAGCCGAGTGTACGGCGACTGGGATGAGGATCAACGTCTCCAAATCTTGGACCATGGTTCTCAGCAGGAAACCGGTGGACTGTGCAGTCCGGGTAGGAAATGAGCCATTGCCCCAGGTGAAGGAGTTCAAGTATCTCGGGGTCTTCACGGGGTTCACGAGTGAGGGGAGGACGGAGAAGGAGATCAGCCGGAGAATCAGAGCGGCAGGGGCGGTATTGCAATCGCTGTACCGCATTTTATGTGACGAAAAGAGAGCTGAGCCAGAAGGCTCAGGATCCCCCAGAATGAAGTCACTAATGTTCCTCTGCATGAGAGGGAAGTCTGGAGCTTTCTGGTGGAGCTGTTCCCCCCGCGACCCGACTACGGATAAGCGGTTGAAGATGGATGGATGCAGAAAAAGGCACAGGAAAGGAAAGCCGACAATAGTGGCTACATTTAGGATATGGTAAAACACACGCACGCACACACACACACACACACACACACACACACACAACAGACTGTATCGACAATTGGACATTGTGTGTAACCTTTTATGGCTTTAAGTGATTTGCGACATATTTGCATATATGTAATCCTCCAGGCGTAGTGTGCTGTGTGATGATGGGGCGGAGTTGAGCTGGGCTGCTATCCTCAACTGATCTGAGGGAGGAGGAACCCACTCCTCCACATTCTTATAAAACCCACTGGCTGAGCTAACATTGTTCAGTAGACCGATCGCTAACACACGCTCACACACACGCACGCACGCACAGGCACGCACGCACACATACGCACGTGCACATACGCGCGCACACACACACACACACACGCACACACACACACACACACACGCACACATACACACGCACACATGCATGCCTGCATGCACACACACTCACCCACACGTACACACACACTGCTGGACTGTAATTTCTAATGGCCCAAATAAACGGAGCTATGGAGAACGGGCTGAGCGGAGCAGCAGGGACGGGCGTGAGCCTCGGTCCGCCGGTGTTACCCCAACCTGTCAGAATCCAGGAGATCCTCAACACCAAGGTAACCTTATTACATTATATTCATAACACCAAGGTAGCCTTATTACAGTATTATATTCATAAGTAAACCTTATTCAATTATTATATTTCAAAGTTGGTGCTGTGACTTTAGATATTGTCAATTACTTGCATGAGAGGGGGAGAGGTGGTGGAGTTAGCTGCTTTAGCAGACAGTTTGAGGGTCCAATGGAGTTAATAGTTTTTATCCAATGCGTTTTTTCAATATTTTCGAAACAACACACAGACATAAAGGCTGTTCAATAGCACTGATTTATGGAATAAAATCAAAAACCTTAAAAAATTTGTTATGAGGTTTCCTCCGGACCTTATTCATAACACCAAGGTAAACTATTAGAATTTGGATTAAATTATTATAATTGTGGAAAAAAATTGCTAAGCATTTGTTTTATAATTACAGTGCAACTGTTTGGTATAGGCTATACATCATGTCTCACATTTATGTAGCTTAAATACTGTCAAAAGTCATTCTTAGGCATGTCTTCACTTGGGAAAATGATGTAATGATTGATTGATTGATTGATTGATTGATTGATTGATTGATTGAATACTTTATTAACAGTTTGCAGGGAAACAAATCACAGTAAAGTACAGTTCAATACAAGGTCTGCTAATAAGAGGAATTATAACCCAAGAAAGCACTATAGCTTGTTTCCATTGGGGTCCCTCATACTCAATTAATCAACTACCTACAATTACAACTATTATAAATGATCTTAATCTATTAGAACAATATAATTAATCATACTTATTTACAGCCTGTAAATAAGATAAGAGAAACCCAACGACTGCGCTGTTTGTCAAACAAGCTTTTAAATGATCTGAAAACGTTTACTTGTACTTTTTGTGGTAAAAGCTCTCAAACTTTTTTCTGTCCTGCCTTAAAAAAGTATATATATATATATATATATATATATATATATATATATATAGATATAGATAATTATATATATATATTTTTTGTAATATTATATTGTCAGTATAAAACACATGACTCCCTGGCTCTCCTGCAGATATTCATCAACAACGAGTGGCACACCTCCATCAAAGGAAAGACCTTTCCGACGTTTAATCCAGCGACCGGTGCCAAAATCTGTGATGTTCAGGAGGCGGACAAAGTAAGGTTACAAATGATACGGCCATACAGAGGTTGATTTATTTACCTGTTTAGAATGCATGGAATAAAGCCAAATAAAATCTCCACGACTGAAATCAGATTTAATATTTTTTTGTCAGGCCCGAATTCTGTGATTTTGTGAAACAGCATGAAAAGTTTCCCTAAACAATGAACTAATATTATGTACGGCTGCAATGTTTATAGATGCGTCGCTTGTAGAAAATTACCGATTGCCATTTAAATTAGTTATCAGTGATGGAAAAATGACTCACAATTTAAGTAAAAGTATCAAAACTGTATAAATTCACTCCTGTTACAAGTGAAATCCGGCATTCAAAATGTACTTGAATAAAAGTACAAAAGTGTTGGCACGTACTTAAAGTACAAAAAGTAAAATTGTCATTTTACAGAATATTCAGTTTGATGTTTTCAAATGTTTGATACAAGTGACACATTGTGAGCTTGTAGATCGACTATTTTCAAATGGCCGAAATGTGTATATATATAGGGCTGAAGTCAAAGTGGTTAATGTATGTTTTGTAATAATAATCAAAAACTAGTAACAACTGAATGAATATATTTAAGTAAAAGTACAATATTTGGATCAACCAAATAAAATACCAATAAAGTAAATGTACTACGTCTACACCCCCCCACCCACCCCCACCAGGCGGACATCGACAAGGCGGTGTCGGCAGCGCGGGCGGCCGCTCAGCGAGGCTCTCCCTGGCGCAGGATGGACGCGTCCAGCCGCGGCAGAATGCTGACCAGATTGGCCGACCTGGTGGAGAGGGACCGCACCATGCTGGCGGTATGTATACAGTATAGTATGACGGCTGTCATGTGAATGCATGTACTGACGGAACGTGTGTGTGTGTGTGTGTGTGTGTGTGTGTGTGTGTGTGTGTGTGTGTGTGTGTGTGTGTGTGTGTGTGTGTGTGTGTGTGTGTGTGTGTGTGTGTGTGTGTGTGTGTGTGTGTGTGTTGTGTTAGAGACTGGGGACTGTATTGAGAGGCTCACGCGCCGCAATTAAGTGAAGAGACATACTATGTGACGATAATACCAGACAGAATCTATGTCGGTGTGAGCCGAAGCCAAATAAATACAACCTCTGTAGTGAAAGTGCATTGTCAAGAGCTGTTCATTACATCGGTCATAAACTGTACAACGATGTTGATTTTGTCGACTAATACTATGTCGACTACCTTTTTTCACTGACGAAAACTAAAATGAAAACGAAGCCATGATGACTAAAACTGAGACAGAATATATATCGACAATTTCGTCAGCAAATAAAAACAAGACTAAAATGTTACAAAGGGACTAATGGATAAGAGATCCAGTCATTTTACACTTGGTTGAATGCTGAAAATAGTAATATTTTAAGTGTATTATAAGTGTAACATTGTTTTTAAATATTCAAGTTTGGGGCGCTCGCTCCTCTAATGCATGGCGTTTGAAGATTCCGTGACGTCATATGGTGGCCAAGGCTATGGATTTTATATTTGTTTAGGGCAGCAGTTATAGTAAACAAACATTGACGACGTGAGATTGTGGATGATATAAATACAGTAGTCCGGCAGCCGACAGGTTTCTTTTGTTTAAAGTGGGAAATTTGGCCTAAAATTGGCCTAAAATATTATCTACTGTATACATTCATGAATCCACTTGCTGACCGGCTGTCACTATATTGGGCAGTACATTTCCAACATGCATCGCTCCAAAGTAGGCCGACGGGCACAGGTCTAGTTCTAATGAAGTGACGATTTTGATTGGTGACATACAGTATAGGCCTATGTTCTACCTCTCTAGACTGCATGAACACAGGAAAACCCTTAAATCTTTCTATCTTTCTACCTCTCTAGACTCTGGAGACCATGGACACAGGAAAACCCTTCTTACAGTCGTTCTTCATCGACCTGGACGGCAGCATCAAGACGCTGCGCTACTACGCTGGCTGGGCCGACAAGATCCATGGCAAGAGTCTCCCTGTGGGTGAGTGGGTGTTACTATTAAACTACTGATAAGAGTCTCCCTGTGGGTGAGTGGGTGTTACTATTAAACTACTGATAAGAGTCTCCCTGTGGGTGAGTGGATGTTACTAAACTACTGATAAGAGTCTCCCTGTGGGTGAGTGGGTGTTACTATTAAACTACTGATAAGAGTCTCCCTGTGGGTGAGTGAATGTTACTAAACTACTGATAAGAGTCTCCCTGTGGGTGAGTGGATGTTACTAAACTACTGATAAGAGTCTCCCTGTGGGTGAGTGGGTGTTACTATTAAACCACTGATAAGAGTCTCCCTGTGGGTGAGTGGGTGTTACTAAACTACTGATAAGAGTCTCCCTGTGGGTGAGTGGATGTTACTATTGAACTACTGATAAGAGTCTCCCTGTGGGTGAGTGGGTGTTACTAAACTACTGATAAGAGTCTCCCTGTGGGTGAGTGGGTGTTAATATTAAACTACTGATAATCATATTTAATTTCAGTCACCTGGAATGTTTTGGTGTTAGTCTAGTTTTAGTCGACTAAGTGTCATGCAATTTTAGTAGACTAAATCTACAGTTGATTTAGTCGGCTAGAATGTATTTTGGCGTCGTATTGCTGATTTTAAACTTGCTGAAAATAGCCAATCTACAAGCTCACAGCTTGTGACCTTGTACATCGGCTATTTTCAGCATGCAACCAAGTGTAAAATAACTGATACTGAATCTCTTCTCCACTAGTCTAATAATTAATTGCATTTTTATAGCACTTTTCCAAGTTCTCAAAGCGCTTTACAATGGTTCATTCATTCATACATTGGGAGGTGAAGCAGCGAACAGTCGACGCCAGCGTCCTCACTTCCCACATCAATGGTGGCAAGCTTATACCAACCCACTCATTGGATGCAATGTAGGGTTCAGTGTCTTGCCCAAGGACACTTCGACATGTGGACAGGAGGAGCCGGGATTCAAACCGCCGACCCAGGGATCATTGGACGACCTGCTCTAACTCCTGAGCCACAGCCGCCCAGTTAGTCTAGTCTAGTTTTTATTTGTTGACGAAATTGTCAATATATTTAGTCTTAGTTTTAGTCATCATAGCTTAGTTTTAGTTTAGTTTCCATTTAGTTTTCGTCAGTGAAAAAAGATAGTCGATGAACATTTTTCGCCATAGTATTAGTCAACTAAATCAACACTGCACCGGAGTCACTGTTGCTCACGCTTTATCGTGTGTTCACAAAGAAAGGCCTGTGTTCCCCTCCCTATAGTACCGTGTGACATGCACGACCATTCCTAATGGACGTCTCCCCCCGTCCTCCCGCATGTCCTCCCTGTCCCGTCCCCCCCCCGTCCCCCTGTCCCCCCCTGCCCCCCCTGTCACTTTTATTAGCCCACTCATTCAGTAGCGCCGCTGCAAGGAAGCAGGTTAATTAGAGCCGTCAGTGGGTGGCATCTCTTCCAGCCTCTTAACGCATTAAGACCCGAGTCCACGTTTTACAAAATGTCTTCCTAAACCTGACAGTTCTTCTGAAGAGACGTTTCGTTTCTATGTCAGTCATTCTCAAACCTTTTCACGTCAAGGACGCCCCAGAATCTTATGTACAGTATACAGTATACAGTAAAAATGTTCGCTCTGAAAGAATATATATTCAAAGGTTTGCACTTCTTTTTCTCCACTCGCCGACGAGCTTGTAGATCCGCTTTTTTTCACCAGATGAAGTTTAAATAATGGTTTAAAGTTTAAATAATGGTTTAAAGTTTAAATAATGGTTTAAAGTGGTTTAAAGCTATGAGGTGACACAGACACGTCCTCAGGTCTCAATGGGTTAACACAACGCACCGTCCACCCCCCACCCCCGTCATTCGGTCCCGTCCCGCGTCGCCACTAGCAGGACGAGGGACAGACAAAACACGCATCCCCTTCTTTTCCTCTCGATTAGATTCCAATAGAGCGGCAACGAGAGACGAAAGGCGAGCCGAGGACAAAGGAAGAGGAAGAGGCTGAGATGGTAATCAGTGAGGTGGGACCGTCTGTGGGGATTATCGGCCACCATCAGACACTCCGCATCAGTGCCCGTTGAGCGGCTCCCAGGCCCGTGCCACTATCTGTCAGGACAGGAGGAGAGCCACAAGGCAGACGCTTAATCCCCTAAAGCTTTTATACGTCTGCTGCGCTATAGTGACATTCTTTTTCCTTTTCCTTGTCTTGTGTTCACATCGCATGAGGTGATTGAAGAGTCGCGTCGAGGAGGATACAGGATACTCGGGCTTATAACTCAATCTGAGGGTGTGTGTGTGTGTGTGTGTGTGTGTGTGTGTGTGTGTGTGTGTGTGTGTGTG
>NC_137862.1:42932115-43214615 GCF_963924005.1 Protomyctophum bolini | reverse complement strand
AGTACTGCTGGCGCAGAGACACAGCGTAAGTCATTGTCTCTCTCTCTCTCTCTCTCTCTCTCTTTCTCTCTCTCTCTCTCTCTGGAGATTCCAAACTACTCCCATAATGCTGAGGACTGTATTCAAAGTGGTCTAAAAGTGAACAATGCCTGAACGGCAAACATTCACTGTAGTTCACATTATAAAGCTGTCTAATTTGTGTTTGAGTGCCGGAATATTGCGTTTGTTTGTTTGTTTCCAACTTGGAAAACCAACAAACTATTTTTTTTAATACAAAATACTAAATACTGCAGGATATTAGGAGTAGAACTTTTAACCCATGAAGTCCAGAAGGGTATATTGTCTATATGCAAAAAATGCACTGAATGAGTAGTGCCAATGACCAAATTCACTTTTTAGGCATTTTTTCATAGGTTGCCACAACATGGCCTGTTGTGGACACAACATCGTTCCTTCTACAACGTAACTGCCATGCCTTCTCTATGAATTTTCCTAAAACAGTGGAACTTCCCCTATAACGTTGTTCGTACGATGCCATGCATCTGTTATCTTCTCTTTTCTACCAGTGGAACTTCCCTCTCCTGATGTTCATGTGGAAGCTAGCGCCCGCTCTGAGCTGTGGAAACACCGTGGTCATCAAGCCAGCGGAGCAGACTCCTCTCACGGCCTTACACATCGGTGCTCTGGTCAAGGAGGTCAGACCTTAAGCCCTGTGTGTGTGTGTGTGTGTGTGTGTGTGTGTGTGTGTGTGTGTGTGTGTGTGTGTGTGTGTGTGTGTGTGTGTGTGTGTGTGTGTGTGTGTGTGTGTGTGTGTGTGTGTGTGTGTGTGTGTGTGTGTGTGTGTGTGTGTGTACTGTGAGTGAGTGTGAGAGAGAGAGAGAGAGAGAGAATAGAATGAATGATCCAAGTTTAGATTATAAACTGTCAGGCTTTCACGGAAAGCCCATTGGTCCAAAACAGTGGTCTTTGAGGGGGTGCCAAACTTCCAGGTGGTCCCCAGCTAAATGATGGAGAGTTGGTAACCAACATGGACCCTTTCATTCTTGAGAGTGGTTTCCATTTGGACCAAAGGGTCCATTCGGTTCCATTTGTACACTCTCAGAGTTAAATTAACATTGATTTTACAACATAAATGGTGGTCACTAGAAATGCCATTAAATGGGAGTCCGTAGACTAATATTCATGTCAAACTGGGGGTCCTTGAAATTAAACTGGTTGAGAATCACTGCTAGAGCCATAAAATGTTCTCTTACGGGGGTCCCACTGGTATGTCTTTTCAAATGGGGGTCCGCATGGGGGTTTATGAACCACTGCCATAGAAGCCAGCATGTCTTCTATGGAAGCCCGTCACTCACCTAAAATAGCAGATCTACAAGCTCAAAACACGTTGCACTGCCGACGTGTTGTGAGCTTGTAGATCTCTCTATAGATCAGCTATTTTTGATTGTTAGTTTAAGATTATTAGTATTTGAACCGATCGAACTAGCAATAGAATACATGTTTTTAGAAGCATCTTCCAACTTCCATAGACACGAATGGTCTCAGAAATGTGATAAAAGCAAAGGTTTAAAAGCCTCAAATGTGTGATTTCTTCAGAGAATGATAATATTAATTACCTAAACATCATTAATAAACGTTCAGTCATGACATTTTATTTGTGTTGCCATGTCCAGGCGGGATTCCCCCCCGGAGTGGTGAACATAGTTCCAGGGTTCGGGCCGTCAGCCGGAGCGGCCATCGCTGGACATATGGGCGTCGACAAGGTGGCGTTCACTGGATCTACCCAGGTATGGATGACCATGTACTGCAGGCACCGACCACCAGGTGGAATAGGTTTACAATGTTCACTGGATCTACCCATGTGGATGACCGTGTATACTGCTGGCACCGGTTGGTGGCATAGGTTTACAACTGAATGTAAAAATGAATCTTCATATTTGGAAAAAACCTCATATGTGGCTGTATAGAGAATCTCATAATGTTGTTCCTCCATGTGATTGATTGATGACTGCTGTGACAGTATTTGGTTTTTCCAGCTCTATGGAGTGTGTGAATGTATGTATATATATATATATATATAATTCTTATTTTTTTTTATTTCCGGCTCATCTTAGAATCATCTCATAAGAACTTTGGTCCAAATTAATGTGGCATTATGAATAACTAAAGCATAGACAGACATCAGAACATCAAACCATAAAATACAATTAAATGAAATAAAAAACATACAACAGTACATTACACATCAGCGGATACCAGAAAAGGTACCAAAGTGCACATTTGACCACAAAGTGCAAGGTGTTAAAGTGCTCCGCAATAAGGTGCACATTGATCATAGAATGACAGAAGACAGAACCAATAAAGTGCTCAAAAGGCCTGATTATCTCCTTGACCTTCCCGTGGGGACAAAGGAATATTTGTACCTGTTTTTAGTGGCACGAGGGGCCTGCAGACGAAGGCCAGATGGAAGGAGGTCGTACTCTACATTTAGTGGGTGAGCAGCGTCAGAACGAATAGACAGAGCCTTGTTGAGCACCTGTCTGTTAACAATATGTTCTAGGCTGCTCATCTGAGAGCCAATTACCTTATAGGCCACTTTTATAATTTTCCCAAGGGAGTTCTTATCTCTGATACAAAGATTGCCATACAAACATATAATCGAAAAGTAAATGACAGACTCGATGTAGGCACTGTAAAACAGTCTCATCTTGTTGACATTGAACTGTAAAACAGTCTCATCTTGTCGACATTGAACTGTAAAACAGTCTCATCAGAGTCTTGTTGACATTGAACTGTAAAACAGTCTCATCAGAGTCTTGTTGACATTGAACTGTAAAACAGTCTCATCAGAGTCTTGTTGACATTGAACTGTAAAACAGTCTCATCAGAGTCTTGTCGACATTGAACTGTAAAACAGTCTCATCAGAGTCTTGTTGACATTGAACTGTAAAACAGTAGTCTCTGTGACTCATCTAGGGGCTGGCATCTGCATTCAAAGATTTTCCTAGAAGCTTAGTCATTGGTCAATTTGCCTGTCTAAATGCCTGTGAAATTAACATTGATTTTACAATATAAATTGGGGGCCCCAGATATTGAAATGCCATTAAATGGGGGTTCGTAATAGTTCAGTTTTTTTTTTACTTCAGCTGTATGAAATACTTTTTTGGGCGTAGTGATATGGACACAAAAAACATAGTTTCATGTGATAGAGGGGTCAGAAGTGAACGAAAGTTGCACTAATATTTTACAAATAGGTCAACAATACAAATTACGTTAGTTTTGTGGATTCATTTACTTTCAATGTGTGGCCCCAGTGCCCCCCACAAAATGACCGGAACTACTTAATATTTCACCAAAACCAGAGCAGAACTCCCACCACGGGACTCGGGCAATCAATTAATACAGTTAATTGCAACCACTATATTAATGGCAAGTATTTCATACAGCTTAACTTTAAGAAATCTGAACTATCTTGAAATTAAAATGGTTGAGACTCACTGCTAGAGCTGTAAAAAATCTTCAAATGGGGGGTCCTTATACCGTCCTTGACATGGAAAGGTCTGAGGACCAGTGCTATATGATGTGTGCTCTGTGCTCTCAGGTGGGCCAGCTCATCAAAGCTACGGCCGCCAGCAGTAATCTGAAGAGAGTGAGTCTGGAGCTGGGAGGGAAGAACCCCTGCATCGTGTTCGCTGACGCAGACCGTAAGTCTCTGTCTGTCTGTCTGTCTGTGTCTGTGTCTGTGTCTGTGTCTGTGTCTGTGTCTGTGTCTGTGTCTGTGTCTGTGTCTGTGTCTGTGTCTGTGTCTGTCTGTCTGTCTGCATCATTCAGCTGAATAGCTTTTTTCAGAAGTCTCCTGAACTTTGAACGCAGCATTTTGCGTTGAACAAATTTGTTTTTCGAAATCCATGTCGTACACCTGCATCTCCAGTAGATAAAGAGTGCTAATAGCGCCCCGGAAATAGCTGATCTACAAGCCCTCAACGCGTGACTGCACAACGCATTGAGAGCTTGTATATCTGCTTTCTTCACTATTTTTGTTCAAAAGTGCCCTCTTAGGAGATTTTAGCCCCTGCCTCTCTTACACTCAATGCACGTCCCTGGGGGGTGGCATGCCTAAAGCAAACATAAAACGTCCATTGACTTGGCTGCCACATGACCTCATGTCTGAAAGCCAGGCAGACGTTGAAGGGTTGAAGGCTAGCAGCCCCTCAAAGATGCAAATAAAACATCATTTTGATGGACAGTGTCTTGGACACATTGTATTTGTGTTGTGTGGTACTGCAGTGCAGTTGACTGTAGAGGAGACCCAGAAAGGATCCTTCTACAACGCCGGACATTATATTTGTGTTGTATTGTATTGTATTGTATTGTATTGTATTGTATTGTATTGTATTGTATTGTATTGTATTGTATTGTATTGTATTGTATTGTATTTACAGTGCAGCTGGCTGTGGAGGAGACCCAGAAAGGATCCTTCTACAACGCCGGTCAGTGCTGCACGGCCGCCTCCCGCATCTTTGTGGAGGACAGTGTCTACGAGAAGTTTGTCCGTCTCAGCGTGGAGAGCGCCAAGAGCATCGTCATAGGAGACCCCCTGGACCCCAGGACCACACACGGTCCCCAGGTACGTCTAATAGGAGACCCCCTGGACCCCAGGACCACACACGGACCACAGGTACGTCTAATAGAGACTTCCTGTCAGCAGTACGATAAGATCATGTGTCTCTCTCTCTCTTCCAGATCGACAGAGAGCAGTACGATAAGATCGTGTGTCTCTCTCTCTCCTCCAGATCGACAGAGAGCAGTACGATATGATCATGTGTCTCTCTCTCTCTCTCCTCCAGATCGACAGAGAGCAGTACGATAAGATCGTGTGTCTCTCTCTCTCCTCCAGATCGACAGAGAGCAGTACGATATGATCATGTGTCTCTCTCTCTCTCCTCCAGATCGACAGAGAGCAGTACGATATGATCATGTGTCTCTCTCTCTCTCCTCCAGATCGACAGAGAGCAGTACGATATGATCATGTGTCTCTCTCTCTCTCCTCCAGATCGACAGAGAGCAGTACGATATGATCATGTGTCTCTCTCTCTCTCCTCCAGATCGACAGAGAGCAGTACGATATGATCATGTGTCTCTCTCTCTCTCCTCCAGATCGACAGAGAGCAGTACGATATGATCATGTGTCTCTCTCTCTCTCTTCCAGATCGACAGAGAGCAGTACGATATGATCATGTGTCTCTCTCTCTCTCTTCCAGATCGACAGAGAGCAGTACGATATGATCATGTGTCTCTCTCTCTCCTCCAGATCGACAGAGAGCAGTACGATATGATCATGTGTCTCTCTCTCTCTCTCCTCCAGATCGACAGAGAGCAGTACGATATGATCATGTGTCTCTCTCTCTCTCTTCCAGATCGACAGAGAGCAGTACGATATGATCATGTGTCTCTCTCTCTCCTCCAGATCGACAGAGAGCAGTACGATAAGATCGTGGCGCTGATAGAGAGTGGGAAGAAGGAGGGGGCGAGGCTGGAGTGTGGGGGAGGGGCAGCCCTGGACGGGAAGGGCCTGTTCCTGCAGCCCACCATCTTCACGGGGGTCCAGGACCACATGCGCATCGCCACGGAGGAGGTAAGGCTGTCGCCGTTACAAATTTAAGTTAACGATTAGGCCTAATTGTCACACAAATAATCGCATTGAACGTCAGAACGTTACAATTTGTATTTCTGTTTGCCTTTTAGACTTCGTAATCACAAACCGGGCACTGGCGGGCAGATGTCACAAATCATATCTAACTATAAATGCACCAAGTCTCTGTGTGTGTATGTGTGTGTGTGTGTGTGTGTGTGTGTGTGTGTGTGTGTGTGTGTGTGTGTGTGTGTGTGTGTGTGTGTGTGTGTGTGTGCGTCCACACCCCCACGGGGAGTGCAGTGCCCGTCATGCCCGGTGTCGAGTCGGTCGGATACACCGTTGTTAATCTACATTCCTGTCTCCTCCATGTGCAGATCTTCGGCCCGGTGCAGTGTATATTTAGCTTTAAGAGCCAGCAGGAGGCGGTAGAGAGGGCCAACAGCAGCGAGTATGGACTTGTGGCAGCAGTGTTCACTAGAAGTATGGACCGTGCCCTGTCTGTGTCTGCTGCCCTGGAGACTGGGACAGTGTGGTAAGACCCCTAAACCCTAAACCTGTCTGTCTGCTGCCCTGGAGACTGGGACAGTGTGGTAAGACCCCTAAACCTGTCTGTGTCTGCTGCCTTGCTGGAACAGTGTGGTAAGTTGGATGTCCCTTAAATAGAAAGGCAGGAAATTACTTTAATATTTAGGCTACAATCTAGTGATTCTAGTCTTACCAGTGCTATAGTTTAATAGTTAATTAAATTCCAAAGAGCCGATGGACACAAACCTGTCCCCGGGCAGCCTCTGCACAGCATAAATTGCCAACCAGGCAGTCATTGTATAATATTTTTTATAGCCTAAAAGAACATCAAAAAGAATAATAACATGGGTTCTCACTTTACTGGCAAAATAGTGCCACCTACTGCTTATTTCATCTCCCATGAGTCGCATTATATCAGTGGATGGAAACGACATAAGACAGACAATGAGCTTTTCTTTTTTCGAAATAATGAACATACTGTACGGCGTACGCTTACTATTTTCGCAAAGGCTTAATGGAAAGGCACCTTCTCTCTCTCTCTCTCTCTCTCTCTCTCCCTCTATCTCTCCCTCTATCTCTCTCCCCCAGGGTAAACTGTTACAACGCCCTCCACGCCCAGGCACCGTTCGGAGGTTACAAGATGTCTGGTAACGGACGAGAGCTGTAAGAATCATTTCACCTACTGTAACCTACTGTACTCTACTCCTACTGTACCCTACTGTATGCCCTACTGTACCCTACTCCTACTGTATACCCTACTATACTCTACTCCTACTATACCCTACTATACTCTACTCCTACTATACCCTACTATACTCTACTCCTACTGTATACCCTACTATACTCTACTCCTACTGTACCCTACTGTATGCCCTACTGTACCCTACTCCTACTGTATACCCTACTATACTCTACTCCTACTGTATACCCTACTATACTCTACTCCTACTGTACCCTACTGTATGCCCTACTGTACCCTACTCCTACTGTATGCCCTACTGTAACCTACTCCTACTGTATACCCTACTGTAACCTACTCCTACTGTATGCCCTACTGTAACCTACTCCTACTGTATACCCTACTGTAACCTACTCCTACTGTATGCCCTACTGTAACCTACTCCTACTGTATACCCTACTATACTCTACTCCTACTATACCCTACTGTAACCTACTGCACCCTACTGTAACCTACTGTAACCTACTGCACCGTGCACCTCTCGTTATATCCACACACACTGTTCATCGTTATTAATTGAATGTAATTACAGCCCATAGAGCCCCATTTGTGAACCTGGACATTTTGAGTATACCCTAAGGCAGGCGTGGGTAACGATGAAGAGGGCCACTATATTTCCACACTCACTCCCTACTGCCATATATTACGGTGGTAGCAAAAATAGCCGATCCACACGTTCAAAACGCGTCTCGCTGCGACGTGTTTTGAGCTTGTAGATGTCACATGCTACTGCACATTCTGGCAAGTGGACTATTTCTCTGTTTCTAATTTTCTCTCTTCCATGATGTGTTTATTATTATGCCTTATTTTGTTCTCCTCAGTGGTGAATACGCCCTGGCAGAATACACAGAGGTGAAAGCAGTGACCATTAAACTCAGCGAGATCCTGTGAGACCCCCATCTGTCCTTACAGAGACCCTGTGAGACCCCCATCTGTCCTCACAGAGACCCCCATCTGTCCTCACAGAGACCCCCATCTGAGACCCCCATCTGTCCTCACATCATGGACCATGTCGCAGTACCCCCTCCGCCCCCCTGTCTGTCTCTGTGCCTTCAATGACATTCTAAATCCTATACGGGTTGTGCTTATAACCACACCCTACTTCTGTGGCCAACGTGGAAGGGCCTCTTTCGCATACAACAACTGCAGACTAGTTTTTGAGGCGCCGTCTCAAGCGAACCTGAGACACGTGCGACACCACCAACACCGAGTGAGCTAATGCGAGCGGGTTTCCATGTCGAGCGTTGCGAAGTTCGCCTAGCCGACTCAGCGCCGTTTGAGTTGCGACCAGATAGGCAGAGAATAGTGAATAATGTTCCGGCGAGAGCGTTTCACCCCCGGCTGGCTGCCACTCAAAGTGGCTACTGGCCAGTGCCCAATCACAGCGCATCCTTGCACGCATGCACGCACGCACGCACACACACACACACACACACACTGACAAGCACAGTTCCACAGATAAATATCTTTCTGATATTATTTAATAATTTGGCCAATGTTCGACAATCTTTATAACATGGTTTGTTGATTACTTTTGATGCAGTAATGGCCATTTTCCTTTTTTCAGGTATTGAAAGTCCTTACATTGTCACTTCACTGTCATATGGGGACCCCCATAGGGGTCCTGACCCACAGGTCCGTAGACTAATGCATGTCAAACTGGGTGTCCTTGAAATTAAACGGTTTGAGAATCCCTGCTAGAGCCGTAAATCTCTTCTCTTATGGGGGTCCCTGGCATATATTTTTCAAATGGGGGTCTGTATGCTAATTAGTGTCAATTTGGGGGTCCTTGACGTGAAAAGGTTTGGGAACCACTGATTTAGGTAACACATTTCTGTTTGTGAAGTGAAACATTTCAGTTGCATTGCAGCAAAGCCAGTGGTATAAATATGACAATATATGATTATACTATTTTCAAATGGCATCATGCAAGGGCTATATCTGATGTGGAAGACTAAAGACGTTTTTCTGTTTATCTTTTGTAAATGTTCAGTCATTGACAAAATGCAGAATAATACTTTTGATCCGTTTTTGATGTCGAATTCTTATGACTATTAAGATTAGGGTTAGGGTCTCTTGTTGAGGAGCATTATTATTATTATTATTACTATTATTATTATTATTATTATTATCCTCTTCCTTCCAAAGGTTGGAAGGAACAACTCTTAGCGGTTTCCCGTTCCAAAACGAGGTAATATTTACCTCGGTGGTAACTTTCAAATACTGAGTGGAGAGAGGATGCAATAACATGCAAGGCAGTGTCAACATGACAGCTCATTTCACTTTTATACTGTCTATTTTACCATAAATTTGTCATTTTACCATATTTACATAGTGTCTAATTTTACCATGAATGTGTAATTTTACCATGTTTTATAGTGTATTTTACCATATTTTATAGTGCATTTTACCATGAATGTCTCATTTTACCATGTTTCATAGTGTATTTTACCATCTTTAAATAGCGTCTATTGTACAATGAATGTGTCATTTTACAGCTCATCAGACGAGGATAATATCAGTGGCTCGTATAGGTCACAGGCCAGTGGATTTAAATTCTATTAGGTTGACTGTAAGGATGTATATTCTTCTTTTGTCATTTTTGCTTATTAGACCGTCTGTTATTTTTGACAGCCTACTTCATAGGGCTTCTATGTAGTCTTATATAGTCTATATTATATACCCACATGAAACCTGTCGTCATTATGTCTAGTCAAAAGCATTTTATATTTAAAATAGACATTCTAAATAAAAGGGAAAAACAATGTGTTTCACTCCTTTTATTTCTTACAATTTAGGCATTTACCAGATGCTCTTAATCCAGAGCGATTTACATTAAGCAAGAACAAAAGCATGGCCATACATCTTCAAATGTTTATTTGAAGATGGATGTGTGTGTGGGTGTGTGTGTGTGTGTGTGTGTGTGTGTGTGTGTGTGTGTGTGTGTGTGTGTGTGTGTGTGTGTGTGTGTGTGTGTGTGTGTGTGTGTGTGTGTGTGTGTGTGTGTGTGTGTAGTATAATATTTGTTTGTTTGTTTATAATAGGATACTTCAGCCTATACTTAAGAAATAAAGACAAGTATTCACTCACTGAATCCAAGAAGCTGTACTGCGAACTTGATCATAATTATCTAAGCTTTGTGCTTTGCTTCCCCCGAAACACGAGGGGGCGCAACAATCTCAAGTGCACACTGTGGTGTCAGTGTTGCCAGGTTGGCTTATTTCCCTCAACCTTTGGCTTTTTTTTGCCCCTGAGTTGCTGTTTTTTGGGGCTTGTTTTAAAAACATATAACAAGCTAAATGCCAAAATGTCATAGACAAAATGCCAAAATGTCATAGACAAAATGCCAAAATGCCATGGACAAAATGTCATAGACAAAATGCCAAAATGCCATAGACAAAATGTCATAGACAAAATGCCAACATGTCATAGACAAAATGCCAAAATGTCATAGACAAAGTGTCAAAATGCCAGTGGCCCAGGGGTCCTTGGCTCTCAGGGGCCCTTCGGGGAAGGACCCCGGTACTAGGTTTGACACCCTGAAAAGGGCGTCTGGGGCCCTTCATTGGCCATTGATTTTGTTAAATTTCAGTCAAAAAGATGATAAAAACACGAAAATGTCGCGTGCACGCACGCTATGGGCAGTATGGGGACCCTGCAAGAATTACCGGCCCAGGGGCCCTGATGGGGGTTAATCCGTCCCTGCCCAAGGTGGGTATTTTGTATTTTTACATGATACATCATCAGAAATGTGAAATACCTGCCCATATTTGTTAGGCTATAAGGTTTCCAAAAATATATAGTTTTAAAAATCTTCGTCTTCATCTTACGAACTCATGGCTGAACATAGTGAACAACAGGACTAATTTGCCTTATCTCTCGCAAAGATTTGCTTTGTTTTTGGAAGTGGGTTGGCTTATTTCTCTCACGAGACAAGACTTGGCAACCCGTGCAGTGTTGTGTGTCTTCCGGTCATTCGGCGGCAGCCAGCGTGTTGTGTTGTTCCTCCATTCAGGAGATTTATTTGAATTCAAAGCGACTTTCATTAAAACATAAATACATAAACGCAGTTGTTTTGTTCGACATGGTGAAGCTCACAGCGGAGTTGATCGAGCAGGCAGCTCAGTACACCAACACAGTGAGGGACAGAGAGCTGGACCTCAGAGGTAAGATTATAACGGTTACCCTAGCATGCTAACAGCTCAGTACCATTACATCCATAACACAGTTAGCCTAGCATGCTAACAGCTCAATACCATTACATCCATCCATAACACAGTTGGCATGCTAACATCTCAGAGCTCAGTGCACCAACACGGTGAGAGACCTCAGAGGTAAGAGTTACAGTTTATCCAACCCGCGGGTTGGATAACCCTATGACGCTAACATCTACATAGGCATGTACAATTAGCATAGCATGCTAACAGCTAATTATCTCCTACATACAGCTCGCACCCAGTTAGCTTATATCTAGTTTCTAGCCCCTTTCGGGACCGTTTTGGTTAAGTTGTCTTTGGGACGTCGGGTAAGGGTCCCGACTCCCGACAGGGGCCGTTATTGTCTAGAGTCTAGACTACATCAAAAGGCCTTAATAATACAATCACATGTAGATCTGGGCCGTACACCTAGATGGTGCAGTGCGAGTGAAATTTTGGTGGCTCAAGCGGTTCTTTGGAACTTATCAATGCATAGAATATATATTGTGTCGCTTGGATGTGTCTGTGAATACTTCGTCATTGTCACTGATGCTTGTCTTTGCAAACTGTATTCAATCAATCAATCAATCCTATTTTTAAAGCTATTTCTGGGACTCTGTAACTCAGAGTTAAATTAACATTGGTTTTTACAAAATTTGGAGTCTCAAAAATAGAAATGCCATTAAAATCTTCTCTTATGAATTGAGTACAAAGGAGGACCTCAATGGAAACAAGCCATGGGCTTTCTTGGATTTAAACCCCTCTTAGCAGACCTTGTATTGATCTGTATACTGTCCTGTGCTTCTTTATGCAAAATGCTAATTAATTTATTATTCAATCCATCAATATGTTCTATGGACCATGAGTCTGCAATACAGACCTTCATTGGTATCAGGTACCGCCGCCCGTAATACTTCTCGCTCTCGCTTTTTTCCGCCGACCACTCTGTGCAGCAGTTCTTGTATTCTTTATTTTGTTTTACTGAGAATAAGGTTAGAAATATGTTCAGGGTTAGGCATAGTTTTACTGGGGTTAAGTTTAGGAATAAGGTTAGGTTTAGACATCGTTTTACTGGGGTTAAGTTTAGGAATAAGGTTAGGTTTAGGCATAGTTTTACTGGGGTTAAGTTTAGGAATAAGGTTAGGTTTAGGGCAGGCATAGTTTTACTGAGGCTAAGGTGAGGAATAAGGTTAGGTCTAAAAAAAATCATTAACATGGTGAATCACATCTTTATGACATCAGCATGGTCTTCTCAGCCACAGCAGAAGCTGCGTCAATACATAACTCCCAGGCACAAGATATCTATGGTCTTCCGAGACGATAGATATGATATATATATATATATGCCTTATTTGACCCCCTCTCTCTCCCTCCTCGTAGGGTACAAGGTTCCGGTTCTAGAGAACCTGGGAGCCACCCTGGACCAGTTCGATACGATCGACTTCTCCGACAATGAGATCCGAAAGCTGGACGGCTTCCCTCTGCTCAGGAGGCTGAAGACGCTGCTGATGAACAACAACAGGATATGGTAAATCAATTAGACGCTGCTCATGAAGAACAACAGGATATGGTAAATCAATAACTGTAGCTATGTGCACTAGACTTCCCATCGGGCCTGAAAATTAAGGCCTGTCCCGACTAAATACTGTGCATTTTGGGCCCTACCCTACTCGAAAACGTCGGCCAGGTAGGTTCGGGTTCAGGTGAAAATTGAGAACTAGTGCAGACAGTGTCTTGTATTGTTTGTTTTTGAGGGGCACTAGTCCCTCCTATACACAGGTTTAATGTTTGTCTTTAGTTAAATCTAATCAGTATTTTTTTTGGGACCCGTGGGGCGTTCTTTTAGATGGGACCCGTGGGGCGTTCTTTTAGATGGGACCCAGGGGCGGTCTTTTAGATGGGACCCGTGGGGCGTTCTTTTAGATGGGACCCAGGAGCGGTCTTTTAAGGCTCATTCATAGTCTGGATTTTCGGTCGTGAGGGGACCTCCGCTCCGGTGGTGAGCTGACCACCAAAGCTGAAATAATGTTGAGCGGTGGACGGTGGTGAGTAAAAACAGAGAGAAGGGCTGGGTCGGTGGCGGTGGTTTGCTCTTCACCGCGGCTGAAGAGCATCCGTGGACCAGAAAGGTCCACAGATGGGTCCATTATCACTAATCTGCGTTTTGGGATGCAAAATGCACCCTATTAGCTTCACTGCTTGTATTGTGGAATTGATAGTGGGTGTGTGCCTCCTCCTTGTCTCTCTCGCAC
This sequence comes from Protomyctophum bolini, assembly GCF_963924005.1. NCBI lineage: Eukaryota > Metazoa > Chordata > Actinopteri > Myctophiformes > Myctophidae > Protomyctophum > Protomyctophum bolini. The sequence goes on along the minus strand of NC_137862.1, from coordinate 43,201,268 downwards.
AGCCGTATGGTTAGCATCACTGCTTGTATTGTGGAATTGATAGTGGATGTGTGCCTCCTCCTTGTCTCTCACACACAGCCGTATCGGTGAGAACCTGGAGCATTCTCTGCCATGTCTGTCAGAACTCATTCTGACCAGCAACAGCATCCAGGAGCTGGTGAGTAGTTACCTGATGGTAGCTGATTTCATGCCGATACTGTTGGAATTTAGATTTATGTTGTTAGGAGCAGGGCGTCATTTAGGCATTTAGCAGAGTAAGCAGGCGCTCTTAATCTGAGCGATTTACAGTATGCAAGGACCAAGACAAGGTAATACTGTACATCAAATACATAGAACTAGTCATCAATAATGTCCATACACGGGACAAGTGGCAAGACTTAAAAAAACTAATAGAATACGCACATCCCTTAATAGAGGTGCTGGGTTCAAAAGTGGCATCAGAAAAAGAGAAAAGAACCCGCATTAAACACACTCATCTGCTCCAAATGTTATTCTTTATTGACCTTTTCGAGCCAAGGCTCTTCACCTGGTTCTTTTCTCTTTTTCAAGTGGCAAATTCTAGATTTAGTTTTTTCATAACATTACAATGTTATTTTTTATCACAAGACCCCAATACTGAATGTCACTCAGTGTTACAGACCGTGAAGGACCATAACCTTGTGTGTTTCTGGTAATATTATTGTCTGCTAATTTTTTTGACAAAAATGTCCCCCACAAGCCAGCATGACGATGACCCCTGGTTGAGTTATAAATAACCTTATTATAAACTGTATTAATGCACATGATTAATTTATTATTAATCTGTCCATAGGGGGATTTGGATCCTCTGGCTACAGTGAAATCTTTAACTCTCCTCAGGTATGCTTCACAAAGACCCATATTATAATATAATATGTGCATTTTGATATCTAGCACAGCTGTTGTGAGTAGGGATGCACCGAAAATTCGGCCACCGAAAATATTCGGCCGAAAATGGCTAAAAATGTATTTTCGGCCTATTCGGTTTCGGCTCAAATAAGCCGAAAAATATCACCGAATAGTAGTAGTGGTCCTAAAGTTGTGAATCGATATAATTCAACTAAACTGCGGGAAAAACACAGATGTACAAGCCCAAAGCGCTGTGCATTGCGACGGGTAGATAACTTGTAGATCTGCTACTTCCAGCGCAGGAAGGGCGCATGCTTATGACGCTCTTTAAGATAGTAGAAGTCACTCACAACACACGAGCAGCAGTCAGCAGACGGAATGCACAGACAGATCCGAGTCCGACACAACTTTATTGTTGCACACATCTGTGCTTTCATCCGCGCTTCCATAGCCTTTTAAATCTTATTTCCCATCCACGGGCACAAGCAACGTGATATCAGCAGCTGCCTTCCACCCGATCTGGATGGTGGTGGTGTTGTCTGACGAGGGTAGCTACTAGCTAGCATGGGAGCTAACATTAGTTTAGCTCTGGTCCGTTAGAAGGAGTCCTCCTTAATAACACTATAGTACTTTCCATCCGTTCCCCAACTAAACACCTCACACTCGATGCTGCGTTTACACCAGGTTTACACGGGCAGACACAAAGACGAATGGAAATATCATTTGGAGCAGCTACACGTCTTTGCATCAACATGTTGCTGGTTTCCATTATAAAATGAATGATAGACTATCCTTGCATCTGCCCGTGTTTATAGTTTCACTGTCCAGTGTCCACAGCAGGAAGACCTGTCGAAACTATGCACTTCTCAGAGACATGCTAAACCCACCTCTAGAATATTACTTTCCCCAGCTATCTCATTCCACTTTCATTTATTTTATTCCATAGTCTTAGTTTTTCCCTAATAAAGTTGTTTTTTATTAGTTCTCATGTTCCCCTTGAAAAGCATCTTTAAGTACTCAGAGAAGCATTATATAAATAATATTATTATCACTATTATTATTACTACTTGTTTTATTGCCTATGCTTATGTAGAAAAAAAAGCTCACTGCTCAGGTCAAATAGGCCTATTGATATGCGATTAAAATGTGATTATTTGAGATTAATTAATCACAAAGCCTCCAATTAATTAGATGTTTTTTTAATGGACCCATAAGTGTTTAGGTTTTGCCATAATCATGTCTTTTTCCATAATCAGGTAGCTTTACAACAAAGATGTATTCGGCTATTCGGTATTCGGTTTTCGGCCAACTGTTTCCTATATTCGGTATTCGGTTTCGGCCAAGAATTTCCCTTTCGGTGCATCCCTAGTTGTGAGTCATGGTTGCAACCTATAATTTAATCCAATATTATCCATAGTCTGTTAAGGAATCCTGTGACCAACAAGAAGCACTACAGGCTCTACGTCATCAGCAAAATCCCCCAGATTCGAGTTCTGGACTTCCAGAAGGTGAAGCAGAAAGTAAGTGCACATGGTTGCTGAGAAATGAGGTTTGGTCTCAAGGGATGGCTTTATAGTTTAAGGGCCTGCATTAATCACACTTTGATTTATTTTGGCAGATGGTGTATAGCAATTGTTTGAGCTTGAATCTTTTACTGTATTATTATTAAATATATATTTGCTTACTTTGTGATGAACTGTGTCTGTGTGACCTATCGCCATATGAACGTTTATCCGTCACTTTAACCCATTTAGGACTGAGACACCCGACAGTTTTCTGAAAAACCCCAAGTTTCTATGTCAGTGGTTCTCAAACTATTTCATGTCAAGGACCCCAAAAATTATATGAATTTGGCCGCTGACCCCCATCTGAAAATATGTAGTTTCAGGGACCCCCCCATATGAAGCAAATATTTGAGCTAAAAACATTAGCTCTGAAAGAATATATATTAAAACATTTGCGCCACATTTTCATGATTAAAATGTGCAGATCTACAAGCTCAATACTTCGCTATCTACGAGCTTGTAGATAGCTAAAGTATAACATGATGCTTAAAACACCAAAAGTGGTTCCCCCGTCCTGAATGGGTTAACTGTGTGACATATCGCCATAGGAACGTGTAACTGTCACTTTAACTGTGTGTATCGCCATAGGAACGACAGGAGGCAGAGAAAATGTTCAAGGGCAAACGCGGCGCTCAGCTTGCAAAGGATATTGCCAAGCGAACGAAAACGTAAGATGAAAGTTCCTGCTGGACAGCAGCTCCTTAGAAGCACTGGATTCCGACTGGGGGAGGCGCTGGGGGGTGTAATTGGCAGAATACTCAACACCTAAAGCATAAAGACGGCCACCGTCATGGTGTCCAAAATGTGGCTCAATCTTTAACCCCCCCAACTCCACTAAAACGTCACGGTTCTTCACAACAGCAACAACAACAGTGTTTCTCGGGGCTGCTGTCACTGTCTGGACATTTCCCACCTTCTTTGTATCAGTTTATTTGACCTGACCTAAGAAAAGATACTACACCTGAGATGCTACACTGGGTTGAAAGGTTGCAGAAGCAGCGTGTTTTAGCCGTGGTGACGTCTAACTACTGAGTCTGGTCTGGTTTTTCAGGTTCACACCCGGGGGAGCTGTCCAGAATGAGAAGAAGAAGACGGGGCCGTCCCAAGCAGACGTGGAGGCCATCAAGGTACTACTGGACCACGTCCTAGCCTCCCTTTACCATGTTTTACGCTGGATCTCTTTCAACCCATCCTTGACGGGGAACCCCTTGTGGTGTTTTTAAGCATTATGTTATAGAGATCGCCGTGCTACGAGCTTGCAGATCTGCTATTTTAATCTTGAAAATGTGGCGCAATTTTTTAATATATATTAGTTCTGCTTTAAGCTCAAACTTTTCTTCTGGGACGGTCCCTGGAACAACATCTTTTCAGATGGGGATCCGCAGCCATATACAGATAATTCTGGGGCTCCTTGACATGAAATATTGAGCATCACTGACACAGAAACATAGATTTTTAGAAGACATTTTGTGTCTAAAAAGTGTCAGGTCTAAATGGATTAAAGGGATATTCCTCTTTCCAAAAACCTTTGCTCATTGTATCTACTCAGTCTTATGTGAACACCCCAGTAAGTTTTTAAGTTGCTTGATTCAGTATTTAGATATTTGATATTAATTGTAGCTGCCCTGCCCCTTCCTATACAAACCCATTGTAACTTCAATACTCCATTTTAACCATGATAGATTCATTGAAAACATCCAACCTTTTTTCTGGTGACTGATATTGTCATATGTGAGGGGGGCCCTGCTTTTTCATTTACTGTTCATTTATTTGTAATAATTATTTTGGATTTTTAGAGCTGTGCCGGAGTAAGTTACTTTCCAAAATAATTATTAAAAGAATAATTGAAAACATTGAACATTGCTACAGCTGTGTCTGTTACCGTCGACTCGCCAGCGGTTACCGGCGACCCGCTCCTCTAGACCAGAAGCCTAACACACTAGCTCAGGCTAGATCTACACTTATCCTGAGACTATTTATTTGATACGGTTCACTGTTCAGATTGTGACGATGTCTGTGAGAATCATGGAACCTCAGGAACACACTAGTTTGTGTTCGACACACCTATGGTGAAATAATTTAGAGGTTTTTCCATTGCATGGAGGTTTAGCTCCAACAGACTGGACATGTGTGTGGGTTCTCATTTCACTCGCACTGAAAGTTGGAACAACATGTTTTCAGATGGGGGTCGGTGGCCGAATACATATCATTTTTGGGGGTCCTTGACATGAAAAGGTTTGAGAACCACTAATATAGAAACGTAGGCTTTTCAGAAAACTGTCAGGATTTAGAAGACATTTGTAGAATCTGGTCTCTGGTTTCAATGGGATTATTAAAGTGGTTAAAAGCTGAGGTGACAAAGATGCGAAATCACTGACTGGAACATCAGTCGTTTGCCCCATGGGTGACAAAGATCACCTTACAAAGATAGGGCGTCAGTTCTATCTGTTTCTTTCAATCGCATGTATTTCCTATTCCTCGTCCCAGATGGCATTTTTGGTCAAAACAAGGTTTATTCCACGGCCGGGAGCCAGCGCTGTGATGGCTTCCATTAGACTCTGTCTGATGCTGGTGTGAATTATATCACAATTTATCAATTAATGCTAGCGGTTTGTGTTAATGCGGTGGGAGTTGTTACTTTAAATATTTGTAATCTTTCCACATTTACAAAATTGTGCATGAACAGTGTTTTTTTTGTTTGTTATTCCAGAATGCTATCGCTAATGCCTCGTCACTGGCAGAAGTGGAGAGGTTGAAGGGCATGCTTCAGGCTGGTCAAATCCCGGGACGCGATATGAGACAAGGTTAGTATTACATACAGTTAATGGTAGAGGGTAACACGAGTAAAAGCCCGTGCTCTGAAACCGACGCGAAAATAATTGGACCTGGTCCGAAAAGGGCCCAGAGGATGATAAGGCAAGATCATTAGATCCTTGACTGTCATTTCTCGACCGTTTCGGACGCGGGGCGGCTCGCCGGAACCGAGCTGGCACCCTGGGCGTGTTTCTGTGGGTCTGGAAGTTCCGGGGACCCCCATGCAGAGTTGCACCACTCGGTTCACACAGGTGTGATTTTTGCCCTCAACAATTAATGTGAACCACACACACACCTTTAGTAACCTACAACAGTGAACGTGTTCCTGTGAATCACACACACCTCTAGTAACCTACAAGAATACCGTAGAACTTGGCAGCGAAAAGTGGAGAGAAACTAGTCCGATCGATGGATCAGGGTGCCTCTCTAATTGTGAGAGTTTGTCGTTGTTCTGTCCATCGCAGGCCAGCCTGGCGTGGTGGTGGTGGAGGAGGAAGAGGAGGAGGAGGAGGAGGAGGAGCAGCAGCAGGAGGAGGAAGAAGAGGGGGGTGAGGTGGTCCAGACGGCAGCGACAAAGGAGGGAGAGGAGATGGACGAGCAGGAAGGAGGAGAAGAGGAGGAGGAGGAGGATGATGATGATGATGAGGAAGAGGACATGGAGGAGGGACCGCCCGTCAACGGCTCCTGAACTCACTGAAATGATGATTTATTTTTGTTTTTGTCCTTTTCTCATTTGAACATTCGTAAATGTACGTGACAAAATGTTTATGCCAAACTGGTTGCGTCGTCTTTTTTTTGTGAATTATTTGACCAATGTTTAATCAAAGTACTATTCGAGAAATTACAGTTCACAATTTAATCCAGTCGCCCCTTTTTATATTATGTATGTACTGTAAATTGACTGGCTTATAATAAAAAAATGACTTTTCTTTTTATTAAACGGTTGACTTCTCAATATCATTTAAATATTTGGGCGTAGGTTAGTCTGCCATCACAATGTTTAGTTCACTTTATCAGTCAAATTATTTGTGTTCATTGTTTTATTCAATTTTTTTAAATTATATATTTTTTCAGCATATATTTAAAACAAATTAACAAAAACAGACAAACAGAGCACTGCCGTACATTGTGCACTTCTTTCACCTATCCTTCTAGGTATTCTGTTAAGGGAGTCCATATTTTTATGAACGATTGGTAGATAGCCTACAGGAGTAGTAAAGACAGAAACAAAAGGAGAAATCCTTTGCTTAGTCGGGGAAGTCGGGGAAGTTACTTCCCATTAAGATTTAATTAAGACTTTTCTCTTTGGATGAATGGGTTGGTATTATAACTCGGATATATCCCAGATATGTTTTTTTTTAAGCGTTGAATAGTTGTTGCGGCCAGGGTCTCCCATGCCAGCTTGTCAAATGGGAATGTGTGAAAATGAAAATACAGATTACTTGCAGTATGTTCAAAAGTATTAAACGGACACAAAATCACACTATTTTCTATATAGCTTGTGTGTGTGTGTGTGTGTTCACACTATAATGTATATTGATTCCTGTGGGGAAATGCAGGTGTAGTAGTGACAGAGTTAGATGGATGCCAATAATTAAAAACGAATTGAATATAAACATTAAATGGTATGTATTGAAGTTCGACTCATATAGAAGATGCTTTTACTCCGGATGGCAGTCTGTCGCCCCCTGCTGCCAGCGGTCGGTACTACACGACCAACGGAAGCAGTGTGACTTCCACGTCATCCTTCCAAGTTGGAGCCTGGATTGCCATGTCTGTTTGTTATAAGCGACCTTTGGCTTGTTATTCCTGTAAAGTGGTTTCTAAAGTAAAGTATAGTTACTGTTCTGTCTTGTTTCCTAATGAATGTTGTTTAGACCAGTGGTTCTCACACATTTCCAAGTCAATTACCCCCACATTGATTAGCCTCTGTCCCAATATTATGATGAATTGAACATGGTGGACCCTATTGTAAACAAGTGTAATGCTTTATGGTGCCGTCCACAGTTAACAGTTTTGTTTCGAGTTGGGCTTGAAATGTACTGTAATTCTGCAAACTGTTAATAAATACATCAATCAATCAATACAAGAACTGCTACTGACTGAGGATAAATTTTATATATATAATTATATATATATATACACACCGGTATGACTCAGAGTCAGTAGCAGTTATTGTATTGATTGATTGATATTATATTGGTGCCAGGGACCCCCATAGCAGATTTGTGGTGTTAGAATTATAACAAAATATTTGTTCTATATATTTTTTCTTTTTTTAACAGCAGATTGCATTGCCATTTTCATTTGGGCTTGTTTTCACAGTCAATACCTGGTCTGCTTATTCCTCTCATTCTATCTGGCAACACTGCAAGATCTTTTAGCTTTAGCTGCTGCGAAGCTAATGTCAACAAAGATGGCTGACGGTGTTGCACAGCTCTGACTGACTGTCTGGTCTGTCACACACTGCTGAAATAATCTACACAGCAACAGATAATAATACTATTAATCTATTATCCCAGGCTATACTCACTAATAGCCATGGACGACGGAGTGGAGATCACTGATGTGGATGAGGAAGGAGTTCCTCAGCCTCAGATACAACAACAACAACAACAACACCAGCCTCTACAGAACCAGGACTTCAGCTTCATTCAGCACATTGGTACGGTTAGCCTGGAGCTAGTTAGCCGTTACATAGACATATATATAATATATATATATATGAGCTGTTATGTTTTATTTGTGTCTTTTGTCTAACAACACAACAATAGGACGCTTTCACTCAGTTAGACGGCTGCTTATTGGTTGATAATGGAGCATGCTGTGCTAGCCTGCTAACTTTTCTGAGATCCAGGAAGTGTCGTAGTTAATGTCGAACCGTTCAGTAGTTTAATAACTAGTTAATGTTGAACCGTTCAGTAGTTTAATAACTAGTTAATGTTGAACCGTTCAGTAGTTTAATTACTAGTTAATGTTGAACCGTCCAGTAGTTTAATAACTTGTTGACTGTACACTGAGCTTCAACCCAACAGTAACGGCTACCTTTTCATAAAATCTGCATATAATCAATCAATTGTTCAGAGTTGGCTGTTGGCAACAGATAGGTGGGCACTGGGCACTAGACCTAGAATGTGTGTGATCATTCATATACTTCGTAAATTCTGTATCACAGGCATAGATCCCTTGCACCCGCTCCTGGTGGAAATGAAACATGCGCAGCATAAATGTGAATGGGCACCTCGGTGTTAAGTATTGGCGTTTATCCCCCAAAATGTTGGGGAAATTATAATATTAAATGTTATCTTATAATAGAACATGCTTAAACAGTTGATGTCTTAATTTTTCTGCAATTGCTCCAAAACCTGTATATCCAGTAATGTATTGATATTGGGGCATAAACCGGAAATTGAACTTTGAAGTCTGATAATGTATGATGTACCGCGTCATGTTCACATCATGTACACTTTACATTTATTAAGACCATTTTTCAAATATATATTATATTTTATTTATTTTTAAACATTTTGGACAAAATAGACAATTTTGCGTAGTGCCTACCAGAGCCATAGAGTAAGAGGTTACAACAACTCTGTTCACTGTGACAAAGGCCTGAACCGGACGTTTACGGAATGCAAACAAACAAGTTACATGAAACACGTGACCGGGCTGTTTTCTGCCCCCTTAATGTCACAACTCTGTCTTACTCTATGGCTCTGGTGCCTTACTGCCCACCTATCCTGTATGCAGCATTGCAGCTGTTGCATTTTGGAATGCATAGTCATGGTGTGTGGTTTGGTTTCCTGCCCTGATTTGAATGTATTTCTACATCCACAGCTGGAGGTATTCTGTCTCAGTACTTTAGCTATTGAAAAATAGCAGATCTACAAGCTCATAGTGTGGCACAGAGCGCCGCACCGCGGCGCTTTTGAAAAATAGTGAAAATGTGGTGCAAGTCTTTGAATATATATTCTTTCAGAGTGAACGTTTTGAACTCAAATCTTTGCTTCTGGAGGATCCCTGGAACAACATTTTCAGATGGAGGTCGACGGCCATTTAGATATATTTTTGGGGGTCCTTGACATGAAAATGTTTGAGGACAGAGGACAACTGACATAGAAAAATAGGTTTCTTCAGAAAACTGTCAGGATTTGGAAGACATGTTGTAGAATCGTCCTCAGGTCTCAATGGGTTCATGTATTTCTACACGCACAGCGAGAGGTGTTCTAACTTCTGTCCCAGTACGGCTGGTACCTGCTCTTATTGACTGATATATTATTTCTACATCCACAGCTGTGGATGTTCTGTCCCAGTACGGCTGGTACCTGCTGTTGTTGACCGTGGCGGTGTACCTGTTGATCCAGTACTTGAGCAAAAGAAGAGCAAGCAACAGGAATTCAGCCCCGGACACTGTGCAGGGTAAGTGCCAATTTTCAAAACGCATTGTTTTGTAAATTAGTGAGATTTGCGGAGGGAAAAAACCACAAATTGACACTTATTAGCCCCACGGACCCCCATTTGAAAGGATATGCCAGGGACCCCCATAAGAGAAGATTTTCTCAACCATTTTTAGCCCCTCCTAATCCTATACACAGGTTTAATGTTTGTCTTTAGTTCAATGTTTGTTTTGTAAACACCATTGACAATGGGAAACTTTACGTCATATTGTCTCTTTATTGTTATTGGCGTTTAATGTATGTGTTGGCACCGTTTGTTTTATATCACCATTACATCACCTAATCAACATGAGTTAGACTTTAATATATTGCCGCCCCTCACTTCACACTGGATTTTTTATTTCAAGGACCCACAGTTTGACATGCATTAGGGCCAGGCTATGGACCCCCATTTAATGGCATTTCTATCTCTGGGACCACAATAAATGTTAATTTAACTTCCACTTGTACACTCTCTCAGTTACAGACCCATAAGGGTTCATTTGGTGCCTATTCTAATTCTAACTATCATTTAGCTGGGGACCCCTGAAACTCCCTCAAGGACATTAAGAACCACTGTCCTATGGTATAGTATAGTGAATAGAATAAAAACATTCATGTCTCTTGTCTATTAGTAGAAATTTGAGTTATAGAGAGCTTTTTTCTTTTTAACAATACATCATAAATAAGGCAAGAAATGGATATTGAGCATCCGTTGACATTTTCCTTAAAGATCCCGTGTTCGTGGTGAGAAGACAAGAGGCCGTAGAAGCAGCCAGGAAGAAGATGCAGGATGAGCTCGATGCCAAGGCAGTGCTGTTCAGAGAGAAACAGCTACAGGTGAGATTAACTCGATGCCAAGGCAGCGCTGTTCAGAGAGAAACAGCTACAGGTGAGATTAACTCGATGCCAAGGCAGCGCTGTTCAGAGAGAAACAGCTACAGGTGAGATTAACTTGATGCCAAGGCAGCGCTGTTCAGAGAGAAACAGCTACAGGTGAGATTAACTCGATGCCAAGACAGCTCTGTTTAGAGATGAACTTGATGAGCTGATCTACAAGCTCACAATCTACAAGCTCACAACGTGCCAAGGCAGCGCTGTTCTGAGAGACTGCAGCAGGTGAATTTGTGTAATAGTCTTCGGCCTCATTTTCTTTATGTTTATATTTGATCCATAGTAGGCATTTTATTAAATTGCCAAACACAGCTGAATAATCCAATCCAATGTTAGATATTTCATTATTAAATCATAATAAAGTTTTTCTCCTGGAACTGCAGTTTACATTTATTTTTGACCAAAAACAAAAGCAAAACAAAAATTAAATGTTATGTGTTGAATTACCTATCGCAAGTAAGTCTCTTAGTTTCCATTGCATACTGGAATCCACTGGCGTGCACAACACAAATAAAATACATGTGGTACGCTTTGGAAAATAGTCCTCATGTAGTCCTAATGTAAAGTACACCGTGGGTCAACATGCCACATGATACCAGCAGTACATTGTCATTGAACCTCTCCTCCAAATGTTTTTGTTTGCCTCTTGTGCCCCGAACAGCTGGAGGAGGAGAAAAGGAGGCAGAAAATAGAAATGTGGGACAACATGCAAGAAGGAAAGAGTTACAAAGCAAAGCCTGTGCAGGTAAGCCAGGTTAAATCATACTGAAGTTGATTGAATGAACAATGTAAGGCTGGGCTATGTATTACCACTATACTAATTAATATGTACAGTAGTACCACAGTATACTAAAAATGTACAGTAAAATGTAAGGCTAGCCTATGTATTACCACACTATACTATCTTGGCTTACACCAAGACGGTGTAAACCTGTGTCGATAGTTTAAAGCACGTACAGCTCAAGACTCATTTGAGTTTTTAGCTGATTTTTAATGATCTGTGTCGTTATTCATGTCCTCACTGTTTTGCCTTATTCACTACCGCTTTTGCTATTATTTTAATGCGGTTTCATGCATTTTCTTTTTTGCTCTGTAAAACCACTTTGAGCTGCATTTCATGTCATGAAAGGTGCTATACAAATACTAGTGACTCTCCCAACCCTATATAACATGACAGAACACTGAAGAGGAGAGCTCGTCATCCACAGTGCTGAAACCTAAGAAGGACAAGACGTCTCTAAGGAGCGGTATGTAGTGAATTCATTCAGCTTTGTTAAAGCAATCTGCTACCATTGTCTTTTTCCACTTGCTTTCGTGTTGTGTTGTTTTTTTACTAAAGCTGGAACTACTTCGCCAGGCTGACAGGCTAGAGGTTGATCCCATAAAGGGACATTTCACCGCTGGAAGAAACTGCAGTCACTTAATGTTAATAGTATCTGTAGTAGATAACAGTAGCACAGTTTGAAATTTGCACTCTATGGTCAGAAAAAAATAATGTAGTCTGGGTGTTTGACTACTAGGCTTTGACTGGATTGCTGAATTCCTACAATGACCATGATGCCTTGATGCACTGCCCCTCCTTGTGGAGAGGGGGAGGGCTGTCACACAGCCTGGACACACCTGAACTTCCATGCGTGGCCAAAAGACGCTGTCTGCCAGGGTCTCTCCCGGGTTTTTAGACAGCTGGTGGATGGAAATGAAGCTCCACCCACGCGGCAGAATGCCGCTGGGGCAAGCTTTTCCGGGAATCTGGCCGACACGGCAATCTGCTGCGTGGGTGGAGCTTACTGAGACAATGTAGTCCAGGAAGGAAGTGACATCACAGACACATTGAAATACTAAAACATCTAAAACCACATATTACACACATAAACAAAACCCCAGGAAGGTATTGTAAATCTTCTAAATGTCATTAACATAATGTTTCAAAGGTTTGCAGGAGACCTGTGCCCCGACGGGCACTTTATCTAGTTTATTATTATTTTTATTATCAGGCTACAATCTTTATTACGAGGCTACAATCTTTATAATTTATTATTGTATTTATTACAAGGCTACAATCTTTATAATTTATTTATTTATTTATTACCAGGCTACAATCCGCTGAGTGGAGACGGAGGAGGAGCCAGCTGTGGGTTTAGACCTGGGAGGAGAGGGCCCTCTGCTGGAGGAGGAGGATGAGGTTAAAGCAGGTTGGAGCCAGTGGGCGGTCACTGTGACTGGCTGACCGACCGCTCAACTCCGACCCCAGAGGACACACACTGACCTGCTGAACGGAGCTGGCAGATATCACCATGCCTTCACAGTTACCTACAAAAGCTTTTTATTTTTTAAAGATACCTGCCACCCCTTTTAAAATGGTTTATTATGTTTTGCCTTACAGGAACACGTCAGCACTTTTCAACCTATCTTCATATAATTGGTCCTCACTAATGTTCATGATAAAATGCCACTTTTTCCCCCCTACTCGGTCTGTGTCTCATAGGAGGGCTGTGGGCAGTTCAGAAACCAGTCTGTGTCTCATAGGAGGGCTGTGGGCAGTTCAGAAACCAGTCTGTGTCTCATAGGAGGGCTGTGGGCAGTTCAGAAACCAGTCTGTCTCATAGGAGGGCTGTGGGCAGTTCAGAAACCAGTCTGTGTCTCATAGGAGGGGTGTGGGCAGTTCAGAAACCAGTCTGTGTCTCATAGGAGGGCTGTGGGCAGTTCAGAAACCAGTCTGTCTCATAGGAGGGCTGTGGGCAGTTCAGAAACCAGTCTGTGTCTCATAGGAGGGGTGTGGGCAGTTCAGAAACCAGTCTGTGTCTCATAGGAGGGCTGTGGGCAGTTCAGAAACCTGTCCACCAGTGATATTGATGGGGAATCCAAGCTACTAGAAACCGCAGGCTTTCTATTCCTGAAAAGTTGCAATGCGGAAATGGAAGCCATCGTTCTCACGATAATACAAATTTGATTGTTAAATGTTGTTTAAAAATAATCTGCCTAACATGATATCACTGGTGGACGGGTTTCAGACTGAGTAGAAAACAATTGTGCTATTTTATCATGAACATTAGTGAAGACTAATTATATGATGATAGGTTGAAAAGTGGTGAAGTGGTCCTTTAATCATTATGGCCTTTGATGATGCTACGAAACGAAGAGGAAAAAAAAGATGTTGAAACCAAATGCGGTAAAACGTTATACTTTTGCCAACTAGTGTAACTGTGTTGGCATCGTGGACTTGTCAGCTTTTAATGATGTCATTCCTGTAAATGGTAACTCACCCACTGGGATTGGCTGATGTATTTCAGAGTTGGTGTGTTATTTTTGTAATATATTATTTTGTATTATCTTTGTGGATGTGTAGGCACCACCATGGCTTACAGTAGGTGTTTCTGCTTTGCAGTACTGCAGTGCTCTCGTAAAAAAAAATATATATACAGTGGTAATGCAATTAAGTGCACAACGGAATACGTTTCAAATAATTTAGTTGAGATTTTCACATTGCTCTGTTGTTCTGATTAATTGTAAGGTGCAAGGGAATATTAAGGAACATGGTAATGCACCTTTTATGCAATAAAGATGTAGTGACAAAGTTACAGTTGTTTCTATTTATTAATTCGATTTATTTGTGTAAGAAATTGACACCGATGGTGCTGGGGGCGTGTTCTCTCCCATCAGTCATCAGTGCCTATACGGGCACTGATGGGTTGCCAAAGGGCCCTTCTGTGTGGAGTGTGCATGTTCTCCCTGTGTCCCCTAGTGTAGGTACCCTCACATGAGTGTACCGAGGGCATGTCCATCTGAGGGATTTGGAGATACAAATTGCTGTGAGACGAGAGAACAGGACAACTCATCTCCTTTCATGGGACCAGACCTGTGACAGTGGCAGCATGTCGTTAGGTTATAGGAGTATTGTCTACAACCACTGGCACCTGTGTATGACTCTGTGTAATGTCCTTGGTTTGGTAGAGTGTCCGGAAACGTGAGGTTCCCAGTTCGATCCCTGCGGGCTCCCCCCGAGTTAGTGTCAAAGTGTCCTTGAGCAAGACTCTGAACTCCTAATTGCTCTCGATGTGCAGGTTTTCTCTACCATTGGTGTGTGAATGTAATGCACTATATCCACCAAAATGACCCACTGAAACGACCCCTAACACCCTTTATTTATTCTGAGATGTCACTTATAGTGAAAGTGACTGCTCTCTGATGGAGAGGACGGAAACCGATTTAAATTAAATGCTGTCCTCAGTCAGAACTCATTCCAACGACTATATTCATTTATAATTCTAATTCCTAACGTGACCTTTATTCAGCTCCCCCAAAAGCACTCGACACCTGTTGATGTTATGGGACATGACACTAGATGGCGACAAAGTCTTATGAATCTTAAATCTGGCTTTGCCAGATAATGGAAAACTGCTTATAATGTAAGTTCACAGTCTGCAGCAAATCATACTTTTTGACTGTAGACCAGTGGTTTGCAACCTTTCCATTATTTATTCAGCATTAGAGCCACGGATCACCATTTGATGACATTTAGCCTCTCAGACCCATTTGAGCCACGGACCACCATTTGATGACACCCTCAGTTTCATGAGGAGGAGGGATATCCCCTAAAAAAAACTCGGACTCAGACTACAAACAGTGCAAGTCAGAGAGAGAGAGATGTAGTTGGAGATGTTGTTTAGTCAATCAATGAGACAATGACGGTCGTTAACAAGCCATCAAAACAGACAGTGAACGACCCAGTCAAATCTCCCTCAGAGAGTCTGTTCGACAAGTAGCCTATTCAGCATATCGATAACGATGATGATTGACTCATCTTTTTGCTTTTATCACTTGGGGACATTCATTGATCCCCCCCCCCCCCCCCCCCCTCCCCTCCCAGTCAGATAGGCATTTTATACCAGGGTACAAACATTTTCTTCAGGGGTAATTTTATTTTATTTTTAAACCTGTCCCTAAACAGTGGTTGAGAACCACTGGTCTAGACCCATGTATATAAAAAAGCTCTAAGTTCATCATCATGGGTGCGTCAACGCACGCCTCTCAGCCAATCAGAGCCCAGATACTTCTGTGTTGCCATGTCTGCTTATTATAAGCGACCTTTGGGCTTGTTTTCCCTGTAAAGTCGCTTGTTGTAAATGTCAGAAGTTGCGTTTAACAAGAATGTTTTAAAAAGAAATAACACTTTTTCTTTAGCAGAAGAAAAGTTAGCAGAACTGTACTTTCCTGCGCTTTTTTCTGCAAAAGTATTGATTCAATCAATCAAGCAATCATCTATATTTGAGCGACCACATCAAACACGAGATGGATGCTGGCAAATACTGCGGCATGGTCATGCTGGACCTCCAAAAGGCTTTCCACACCGTAAACCACATACTTGATAAAGCAATTGGTTTTGATAGCACATCAGTGAGCTGGATGCAATCCTACCTGGAGGAGAGAGAACAGATTGCGGGTGGTAGGCTGCAGTCCGACAGGTTGGGGTTTTAGTATAGTCTGCCATGCTTATTCCCAATTTTATCATGATTGTTTAACTGCTATCTTGTCTTACAGGACGACTGTGTGTGTGTGTGTGTGTGTGTGTGTGTGTGTGTGTGTGTGTGTGTGTGTGTGTGTGTGTGTGTGTGTGTGTGTGTGTGTGTGTGTGTGTGTGTGTGTGTGTGCGTGCGTGTGTGTGTGCGCGCGCGCACACGCATTATATTCTATGCTCTGAGTAAAACTCCGTGCCTAAGTGCCCTGGTCGCATATATAATGAAACTATGCGTATAGTATACACTAGTGCTATGTATACATATAATGCTATCTAAATTACATAACTTGAGCCTTTGCATACGGCTTAAGGTCGTCGAGGCTAGGACACAGGTGTGGTTTTTACTTTCTTAAACTCTATATATGATTTCCTTTTTGTTTCCTTCGTAGAAGTGTATATTTGTACAGTATCTTTAAATGTTCTGATGAATTGAAAATGGAGGACCCTGATGTAAACATGTCTTAGTGTTTATAAGGCTTTATCCTCGTAGCAGTTTTTGAGTGGTGCAACCACTCCTATAGACAACTATGTGTGTGGCTGTGTCCCTAGGTCTGTCCCTGTGTCCCTGGCTGTGTCCGAGCACGAAAATAGCGTTAAAGCGTTTGTTCACCACGAAGTGTCACTGTTGCACAGCCTAACACACAGACACAGAGAGGAGGGCTAGTACAGTACAGTACAGTACAGTACAGTACAGTACAGTACAGTACAGTACAGTACAGTACAGTACAGTACCACTCACTTCAGACAGGTCTGATTTTTGTATTGACTCAATCAATCTATCAATCCATCAATCCAGTATAGGTTTGTGCAAGTGCATACCATAGTGGTTTATTTTTGGGCTTGTTTTCCTAGATTTGGTTGCTCACAAAATCTGGCAACACTGATAGATCTACGTCTACGGCGGCTTCATTGGCTCAAATCACTGTGCACGACTCGTCGGCACCAGTGTTGCCATGTCCGCTTATTATAAGCGGCTTTGGGCTTGCTTTTCTGTAAAGTTGCTTAGTTATTGGTAGTTGGGTTTTTTGGGGGCTAGTTTCTAAAGTGCTTATTTGGGCTCGCTTCATAAGGCAGTTTAAACCAGTATTTCTCAAACATTTGCAAGTCAAGGATCCCCAAATGAATAAATAGGTTAGTTGTCTGTGGACCCCCATTTGAAAATATATTATGCCAGGGAGTGGGACCCCCATACAAGATGCACAGCAGTCTTAGTAGTGGTGCCGCACTGCCGGTCGATGGTAGAACAATCTAAATGTGAAGTCTTGAAAATGAAAAGACAAAGGTGTGGCCACACTAGCCAAAGTGCCGATACTTTATTGGAATAGGACACAGAGAATAAAAACCAACGTTTCGGCAGATGCAACTGGCTTCTTCAGCGTATGTGGGGAAAAAAACACATATACTGTATAGAGCCAGGGCTTGCCTTAAACATTCAATCAATGACATACTGATAGTGCTGAGAGCAACCATTAAAGTGGAATGCCACTCATTTTCAACACTGAACTATATGTCATTAGTAAAGCTGAGGGCAGAGAGCACTGAAGGGAAGGGGGGGGGGGGTGCAGTGGCCCAAACCCAAGAAAAGGGCACATTTGTGCACAGCAATTTTTGTGCGTGGTCTTTTTGTGGGGTCCCTCGTGCCATTTCACACCATAAATAGCCAGCCTGGGCAGCATTCCTTTTCGGATTTATGATCCGATCGGGAGTGGATGATATCGCTACATCATGTTGTAGTATTGTTTTGTAGTCATCAGGCAGGAACACTCAATCGGAACTTCCCTTTCCCTCAAACCGATTTTTATCAATAAAAGCTGCAGGCTACGAGAGCTTTTATTGTTATTCTTCCGGTTTGAGGGAAAAGGAAGTTCAGATTGATTGTTCCTCCCTGATGACTACAAAACAATGACTACAACATGACGTAGCGATACCATCCCTTCCAGACCGGTTCACACGGCAATTTAGTAACACAGACCAGGCTTTCCTCCGAGGTGGAAAGCCTGGTGACGCGAGGTTACCATAGATGTAGTGGGTCTTGTGCTAATGGAGCAGGCCCGGTGCCATTTGGAAAATGTCCCCCCCCCCCCCCCTCAGTTTCGTTTTATTGATTGTGACCGTCTATCACACCTTGTGACACGCTCCATATATGGCTGTCTCCATGAAGATCACGACACTGACCTCATCAAATCCCGAATAGGCAGCGATACATGGAAAAGACCTAGATCTGCATATATGGAGCCGGCCAGCAATTCTACATCTGACCTCAAACCCTTAGATCTCCATATATGGAGCTGACATATTCTGACATTCCATGTTGATCCCTCCCCAGTCGTCCTTCTTTTTCAATGTCTCAATTTTGAATGATACCTGTCCATTCAAACTGTTGACGGGCCTGCCCCAAAGTTATTAGTGCAGCCGCGCCCGGCAGCCAGCGAAAACTAGAGTTCTCAACAGGCATACCTGCGCCCTACTTGGGCAGGCCAGCCCAGACATTTTACGCCCAACCCAGCCCGAAAACGTCTTGTTTGTCTTATATTGACCTTTAGGCTATTTTTGTTTAACTGTACCCTTTCTACAAACTGTGAATACAATAATCAATCAATCAATCAATCGATCAATCAATCAGTGTAATATTATGTTGAAAGAAGGCCTCCCTCCCTCTTTTAGCCTTGTTCATTGTTTTCCTAGACCTGCTTTACTTGTTTCTCCCCCGCAGACAGTCAGACCTGGCCACTCCTCTCGGTAGCAGACAGTCCTCTCTGCTCTCTCGTCAGTATTCGTCAGTCAGTGAAATCGTCGCCACTTCGACATTCTCTCACAATGGCGAGAACATAACGGACACAAATGCAATGGGGGACGGCGCGCACGCACGCACGCACGCACACACATACACACACACACTGGAGTGGAGCAGCAGCGGCTATAGTATAAATGTGACCGAACGCCTTTGATTTCACTCGGTGACTGAATGTCGGAGGAACAGAAGAATGTTAGCTTGACGGTTCGAGCCTGCAGGGATCGAGCCCTCCTCCTCCTCCGCGGATTAGAGGAGCTGTGTTCAGGTGGCTACAGACAGCCCGCTAGGCTAGAGGGACTGTGTGTGTGTGTTTATGGAGGCTGCTGTGATGCTACGTATGCATCTGGAAGTGGAAGAAGAAGCAGCCGATCGGAGGAGAAAAACGCGTTCCTCCTAAAATATAAAACCATGCGAGAAGAAGAGAAGTGTGTGTGTTGTGAGGCCGGCGTGTTTCTTCATTTGGACTGACTGAGGGACACAAGAAGAACACGTTATTTGATGTCTTTTTGTAATCCACCAAAACCAAAGACTCATTCTAACGGCTTATAACGGCGAGACAGAGAGACACACACAACGGAACGGATCTGGATTTTAACTTATTTTGGCTCATAGTCATACCAGTGTGTATACAGTGCATTTAACTATAGTTATCTTGGCCAGAGCACACACCAGTGTGTATTGAACTAGTTATTTTCTCCAGAGGACCAGTGTGTATTGAACTAGTTATTTTCTCCAGAGGACCAGTTATCTCCTCCAGAGGACAGATCATTATTGCATTGAACTAGTCCTCTCCTCCAGAGGACAGATCATTATTGCATTGAACTAGTTATCTTCTCCAGACAACAGATAATTATTGCATTGAACTAGTCCTTTCCTCCAGACAACAGATCATTGTATTGTATAGTATTGTAGCTAATGGGCATGGCAGGTCGCAGCCGCAGAGCTTGGTTCAGCGTCTTGCTCGGCCTGGTCCTGGGCTTCACGCTGGCCTCCAGGCTCATCCTGCCCAAGGCGAGCGAGCTCAAGAAGGCTGGCCAGAAACGCAAAGCCAACAGTCCGGGGGGCCCCGGCGGGGCTGGGGCCGGTGGCGGCGGTGGTGGTCCGGGGGGCTGCGGGCTGAACGCAGGGGGAGGAGGGGGTCCGCGGACCATGAAGGACCACCTCCTGTCGTGGCCCCCGCAGGACGGCTCGCCGGCCGCCGAAAAGGGGAGCCCCGTGGTCCGCTCCAAGAACTTCCTGTTCGTCGGCGTCATGACCGCCCAGAAGTACCTGAACAACCGAGCCGTGGCCGCGCACAGGTACGTGTGTGTGTGTGTGCGCGTGCGCTTGTGTGTCTGGGTCTGAGTTTAACTCAAACTTTCATTTACATAAAATATTGAATGCAAGGTTCCAGCTATGACGTGTGTGTGTGTGTGTGTGTGTGTGTGTGTGTGTGTGTTTTTGTGCGCGCGCGCGCGTGCGTCATTCCTTCATGACAGTGAAGGAATGCTGCTTTTTCTTTCCTCTATAAATCTCAGTCTAGCTTTTTTGTACACGTCAGTTGCGTTCTGTCAGTCTGTCTGTCTGTACTCTCCTATAGCTCCCTGTGTGTGTAACTGTAATTTCAGCCCTGCTCGTTATATATATACCGCTGCTCTCTAATTTTCTGCTGGCTTTGTTGGAAATTGCGTTAAAGAAGCAATCGTCCAGTCAGTCAGACTGACTAACTGTATCCACATTCCACTGGCAACACTTTGGTTGAGACAAGCAGCAACATTGTATCAAACACAGTGAATCAATCACAGCATGCTTTGGGTACAACAACACATCTGATAGGGTACAATCAATGCAGCCAACCAGATATCAACCCATCAAACCCATCTCTAAAAGACACCCTACCCTGGGGGGAGCGTACCTATGTTCCTGGGTCCCATCTCTAAAAGACCACCCTGCCCTGGGTCCTTGGACCCCCTACATTGAAAACCTATTTACAACAATGTAACCTACCATAGTAACGATACCATATCACATCTGATACAATGTAGCCAACCATAGATACCTATAGCCCCTTTTGGGACAGGTAGCTGAGGGTACCTAAAGGGGCTACATAGATAACATACCACATCTGATACAATGTAGTGCCAAAACCGAATTGTCAAAGAACCAGGGTGATTGTTGTGATAAAATGATCAAGATGTAATAAATCAATGCAATTGCCATGTAGCCCAGGGGTGACCACTTTTATTTTGACTTGGGAGCTACTTTAAAAATGACCAGCTAAACAAGATCTACCCACCGAAACAAAATGTTATGCTGAAGATACATGAGGGGGCTTTGGAATAGCGGCAATGGTGTTACGATTAATAATTGTATTATTTTCAATCACAGGGTACAGAAAGAAATCTTCGCAACAGTGCAGTAACAATTAATAAAGGAAAAACATAAGACCTGGAATGGGAAATAGAGGAGTGGAATAGGGAGGGTTTTTAGTATTTCATTTGTAATGAAAATCACAAAAGCAATGTTTGTGCTGCACAGCAACACTCTTGAAAGCAAAATATTGCATTGTGGGTTTGAGCTGACGGGCCCTTTTTTGATGTCAATCAATCAAGTCACCTAAATTCAAGTGGCAGAACAGAAGCCACAATAGTTTTTTTTCTTTTAGTATATATTTTAATTAAAATATTATTTAGAGGCATGTACATGCGATCTACCTGCACAGCTGGTAGAATTTGATCTACCTTTTGAGCACCCCTGATGTAACCCTACAACAAAGGTATGTACAAAAACTGGTATATATACTATAATATATATATACAGTATATAATATGAATCATATTGGGTTTTCGGCCAACTGTTTCTTATATTCAGTATTCGGTTTCGGCCAATAATTTCCTATTCGGTGCATCCCTAGTCAAAGCAAAAGTGGAACAACAATCAATCTCTCAGATGTGAATGGCCCCTACGACACACAGAAGAGACAGGAGACAGAGAGGAGACAGCTGTCTCTCAGTTGTGAACGTTGCCTCAGTAGTCTTTAGACACACGCTAGTCTGCCTGCCGACAGCCCTGGCTCTTGTATTGGGGAATGGGGATGCGTTTTAGAGTCTTGACAAATTATAGTGTTGACTGTCAACAAGACAAAAGAACCTGTGTTTTTGTACCGGATACATATATCGTCCTAAACATTTAGTGAAAAGATTCCTCAGGCTGTTTTATATATCCTGCACAGCTTCCACATCTTAACTGCCTTATTGCTTATCTGAGAAAATAACAACACCCTTGGGGCATGTATATTGTTTTTTTTAAACACACAACAGTGCGTCATTTAACAACATAATTCGATCCGCTGTGTGTATAAATATGACGCGGAAATAGAACCCCAAGTTGATGTTGACGTGTCGGTGCAGTCGACATCTTTCAAGTTCCATTTGTGTAAATCTGAGCCGTGATGGGAAAACGCAGTTAAAAACGGCCATATAGCCTCCAGTTATCTCCTTGAAAATGTATGAAGAACCCTTTGATTAAGTGTTTGGACCATCGCGGCCTTAAGCCGCTCCGGTTCCTCCAAGGCTGCCATGGCAGACGGCTCTATTGATCTCTGTGTTTACTGCTTTGTGACTTCACGTCTCCTCCCGTCTCTGGTGTGTGCTTTCATTGACTTTAGCCCCTGGCTCTGGACTGACACAGTCCACAGTAGTAGGCCTCTTTCATTGACTTTAGCCCCTGACACAGTCCACACTCAGCAGTAGTAGGCCTCTGCCTCCTATAGATCAGGGGTACTTGAGCCCCCCTCTGGTGGTACACAGAGGAGTCTCCCAAAAAAGGAGAAAAAAGACTAAAGTGGAATGAAATATTTATATTACTACAGGTAGTTCTTCTGACCAAGCAATTGGTTGAAATAGGCTCTCCAGCCGTGCTGAAATGAGCATGACAGCACACCTAGCCGTTAAGTTTTATTTTATAGAATAGAAGAGTTTGTCAGAGCAGCAGCATTATTGGTTTAGGAATGGAACAAAAAGGGAAGGTATACACTTCTGTATTTTAACTTCAGTTATTATGGTGGTACTTGGAGAGCCAAATATCTTCTGAGGTGGTACTTCAGTGTAAAAAGGTTGGGAACCAATGCTATAGATGACTGACTGGTTCGTAAAGTGGGGTCCGGGGACCCCCAGGGGTCCTTGAGGGAGTTCCAGGGGGTCCCCCCAGATAAATGATAGGTTGTAACCAAATGGACCCTTTTGTCTGTAACTCTGTAACCATACAGTAATTTGTGTGTGTCTGTGAATGTACAATCATTTGTGTATGTCTGTGAATCTACAGTCATTTGTGTGTGTGTCTGTGAATGTAGTCATTTGTGTGTGTCTGTGAATGTACAGTCATTTGTGTGTGTCTGTGAATGTACAGTCATTTGTGTGTGTCTGTGAATGTACAGTCACGTGTGTGTGTCTGTGAATCTACAGTCATTTGTGTGTGTCTGTGAATGTAGAGTCATTTGTGTGTGTCAGTGAATGTACAGTCGTGTGTGTGTGTGTGTGTGTGTCTGTGAATCTACAGTCATTTGTGTGTCTGTGAATGTACAGTCATTTGTGTGTGTCTGTGAATGTACAGTCATTTGTGTGTGTTTGTGAATGTACAGCTGTGTGTGTGTGTGTGTGTGTGTGTGTGTGTGTGTGTGTGTGTGTGTGTGTGTGTGTGTGTGAATGTACAGTCATTTGTGTGTGTCTGTGAATGTACAGTCATGTGTGTGTGTGTGTGTGTGTGTGTGTGTGTGTGTGTCTGTGAATGTACAGTCATTTGTGTGTGTCTGTGAATGTACAGTCATTTGTGTGTGTTTGTGAATGTACAGCTGTGTGTGTGCCTGTGGATGTACAGTCATTTGTGTGTGTCTGTGAATGTACAGTCATTTGTGTGTGTGTCATTTCATAATTAATGATTATCTTGAAATGTGTGACCGACTGTCCTAAAACATGCTGTGAATGTTAATTTAAATGGATCTGGAGGAGACTCAAATAGTGCTGTTTTGTCACACTTTAGCCGGGTCACGAGGAACATAATCTGCCTTTTTTGGGGGGGAAGAACAACATGCATGTGTGTTAGTCAGTGTACATCTGCAAAAGCATCTCGCTGTGAGCGTGAATTACAGTTACATATCAAGTACAGTTTCATTTCATCTCCCACTTAGTGTACAGATCTTTAATATATTTATTGAAATATATTATATCCTGTCAATGTACACACACACACACACACACACACACACACACACACACACGCACACACACGCAGACATATTGCCCAGAGTAATTATTATCCGATGTTTGCTTGCTTACAGATGCTAATCACTTCAGTTATGACACTTGCTGTAGTGTTGTTAACATGAGCACCGATTAAACAGCACCATGTGTGTGTGTGTGTGTGTGTGTGTGTGTGCGTGCGTGTGTTTGTGTGTGAAATGTGTTGACAGCCAGTTTTAAACACAGAAAATAGTTGACTCTCCTTTGGGGAAATATAAGGCACAAATAAATAAATAATGCTTGAGAGTGAGACCAATAGATTGTCCCATATTACGGTCCCAGCCCCATGGTTTAAAATGATCAGTCCCCACGACTGATTTTAGCATTTAGATCGGCTATTTTCGTTCATTAATTATTTTAAGATGAAATAGTATTTGAAGAGATCAAGTAGACTTACTTGCTCCTTTCCCTGGCTGGACGTAGCGCGTGGAAGGAACACGTTATTCATACCGGTTCCTTTCCCCTCCATCAGGCTGTTGTTTTGTGTCTTTATTGATAGTTACAGTGAAGACAGCCAGGTCTTTATTGATAGTTTCAGTGAAGACAGACAGACAGGTCTTTATTGATAGTTACAGTGAGTGAAGACAGACAGACAGACAGGTCTTTATTGATAGTTGCAGTGAAGACAGACAGACAGGTCTTTATTGATAGTTACAGTGAAGACAGACAGGTCTTTATTGATAGTTACAGTGAAGACAGACAGGTCTTTATTGATAGTTACAGTGAAATCAGACAGGTCTTTATTGATAGTTACAGTGAGTGAAGACAGACAGGTCTTTATTGATAGTTACAGTGAAGACAGACAGACAGGTCTTTATTGATAGTTACAGTGCAGACAGACAGACGGGTCTTTATTGATAGTTACAGTGAAGAGAAGACAGACAGACGGGTCTTGATAGTTACAGTGAAGACAGACAGACGGGTCTTTATTGATAGACAGACAGGAAAGAGGGAGAGAGAGAGAGGGGGAGAGACACGCAGCAAAGGTCGTCATGAACGGGACTCGAACACGCAAGGAGCTGTCAGGCCAGAGCCTATATGTGGCATGCGCCTGCCCCCCCCCCCCCCATCATTACATTTTTAGTCTTTAGAATGTATTTAGCTTCATTCCATGCAGTCTACAGTATGTTGTGTAGCGGCAGCCTATTGATGCATGCATAACTCAATCAGTCTGTGTTTGCCCGTTTCTCTCTGGTGTTTGAGTTGTCACAATTATTAATTCATCGTCTAATAGCAATTATTTGATCAATCAAGCTTTAAGTAGCATGTGGCATGTCAAACTAGGGTGTTATTATACACGAAAAACACTCCTTGGGCTAAATATGGCACTCTATAGTGTATATGCAGTTAGGTTCTTAGCTTATGTATTACTCATGATGATTATTTCTATGTATTTGATGTACTATCATGTGTTGTTCTTGCTTACTGTAAATAGCTCTGGATTGAGAGCGTCTGCTAAATGCCTACATTGTAACTCGTATCTAACTTTCACCCCCCCTCCCATCCCCGTGCTTCTCACTAGGACGTGGGCTCAGGACATCCCGGGCCGCGTGGAGTTCTTCTCCAGCGAGGGTTCGGACACGTCCATCCCCATCCCCATCGTGGCGCTGCGGAACGTGGACGACTCGTACCCGCCACAGAAGAAGTCGTTCATGATGCTCAAGTACATGCACGACCACTACCTGGACGGCTACGAGTGGTTCATGAGGGCCGACGACGACGTCTACATCAAGAGCGACCGCCTGGAGGCCTTCCTGCGCAGCCTCAACAGCAGCGAGGCCATCTTCCTGGGCCAGACAGGCATGGGCGCCCGCGACGAGCTGGGCAAGCTGGCGCTGGAGCCCGGCGAGAACTTCTGCATGGGCGGGCCGGGGGTGATCATGTCGCGCGAGGTGCTCCGGCGCATGGTGCCGCACATCGGGGAGTGCCTCCGGGAGATGTACACCACGCACGAGGACGTGGAGGTGGGCCGCTGCGTCCGGAGGTTCGCCGGAGTGCAGTGTGTCTGGAGCTACGAGGTAAGAGATACAACACACACACCGTAACCCTAACCCCCTTCAACAAAGATGGCGAAAGCAAACGTTCTTTGTTTTGTACAAAACACTGAAGTCCGTGAACCAGAAACCTATCCTGGGGTCCAGTGTGTCTGGTCCTACGAGGTAAGAGACAGCAGAAGGGTGACATCAGCCCTCAACGGCTTCTGTAAGAAATCTGGGGAGGGGAATCCCCAGATTTCAATAATGCAGGCAATAATGCAGCAGAAGGACTTCTCTGGTACATGCCAGATGCGCGCGGATCATTTTCCACTAGTAAATAATGCAGGACATATATTTCATTTTGACGGAAACAAAGACTTGGCCAACTCGAACCAAACCAAACAATTAATCAACTAATTGACCATTTAAGGGGGCAGCGGCAGCCCCATTTCTTTTTGTATGTGGACTACAGCTCCAAGAATAGAAATGCGTATAAAGGAGTCTACTAAGCATGCCATTTAATTGCTTGGCATTCCGTGCATTCATAATGGTTCATTGTCACTTACTCAATGCGTTACAGATTGACTGGGTCTGCTAGGAGCGTTTGCCTCTCAGCCATACCAAGATGTCCTTAGTTCCAGCCATACCAAGGTCTGCTTTAGGAAAGATGTCCTTGGTTCCAGCCATACCAAGGTCTGCTTTAGGAAAGATGTCCTTAGTTCCAACCAAGCTACAATCAAAATTCCTCATCCCAGACGTTGTGCTTTCTAAGCTGTATTGTTTTAAATCAGTGGCTTTAACAAGTTTTTTCAGCCATAATTTTGGGCATTGCAAATTGTATGTTGGTCAAACATTGTCTGTTTTTAACTGGAAACCGGTATACTTGTTTTTGTTCTTCCACAGAACACATTTTCAGCTTCCATGCCATTATAAGCATTAGACTTTAGCAGGTTATGCTACCCTAATGAAACTCTCTACTATCTTTGTCCACACATGACACATCCGCTGGGATGTGCCCACACAGGTGTGCTAGACTTTAAGGTGACCAGAACATCCAAAATGTTCATTTGAGGGACTAATGTTGGTCATGGTGGTATGGCCGACTTGGTACTGTAGCCTATAGGGGATATTTATTGTGTCATTAAAACGGGCTTAAAAACACATCTTGCAGGAAAAGATATGACTACTTTACAACAGAAAGCCAACTATCAGGGGACTAACATTTGAACACTGATGCCTGCCCATCACAATAATGTGGGACAGGGTCTCAATTTGAACACTGATGCCTGTCAGTCACAATGTGGGACAAGTCGCACGTTAAACGGCTATAGTAGTTTGTTCTGCTTGCAGTTGCACCACTTTGTGTGACGAGGTCTCGTTTGGCTTATCGTATTTACCTTCCCCATATTGCATTCTACACCAAGTGCCCTTAATCGCATCTCCATAAATCATTCTTTGCGCGGTATAGACACTGTGTGTTGCAACATGCCTTAAACGTTCCCATCCAAATTCATCTGCATAGAATATTACCGGGACTTGAGTGTAAACTGGCTGAACCGGCATATTCTGCTCTGTTCAAAAGACTGCAATTCATATGCTTTGTTGTTGAACTCATTGAGCTCATTGAACTGAGCACTGAGCTCTGAGCTGGCGCTGTGCACTGCATCAGCCAGCCTTCAGTCCCTCTGCCACCTTCATCCAAACATATCTGAATATAGCCCATCTACCACGTGTCACGTCATATTCTAAGAAAACAAATTATGTATATATGGGTAGTTTTTAGCTATAACATACGTGTGTGTGTGTGTGTGTGTGTGTGTGTGTGTGTGTGTGTGTGACTCAAACTCTCATTCCCATAAAACATATTGATTGCAAGCTTCCAGCTTACCTAATACCATATGACAACGTTTATGCAAGGGTCCTCCAACTTACATGATTAGGCCAGTTTATGTTTTTATTTAGTTAATCTGTTCTTTTTGTGTATATTAGTCCTTTATGTTCGCTAACGTAACCCTCGGGTTTAACCAGCTGTGCACGGTCAATTGGATGCTTTTTTTGTGATGACATTCCTGACAGAATGCTATGCTTGACCATCTTTGTTCTGAAACTAGTTGATATGAGTCATAGCACTTTAGTCACTGTTGAGACTGGAAGTAGTAGAGATGGAGTGATTGTGATAATAAATGGTGTCATCATTCATAGGCATAGCTGGTTATTGTGTGGAAAGTATGTTTAAAAATATATCACACCAAACCAAAATTATTATAACGCCAACGCACAGGCAGGCTTGATATCAAATACGCTGATGCTTAGTCATCAGAGGTGACTCCTTCCCAGGCTGTTTACCTTGAGGAGGAGGAGGAGGAGATACACATTCGTTCATTCATTTATTTTCTTCAGAGACGCGTCTAGACACGGCCTCACCGTAGACGCATGGCTCATATGGCTAACATGCATGGGAAACGGAGGATGAAAGCCTTTGCCTGCTTTGGGGGAGAGAGGGAAAGAGGAAGAGAGAGAGAGGATCCTTTGTTGATTGCACTGACTGTATGAAAGTGAATGATGAAAGGGCTTTTTAAAATTATCTGCATTGCCATCTTATGTGCTGCCTCATTGGGTCGCGGGGGGGGGGGGGTGTAATTGGCTCTTTCTTTTTTTCAACACCATTGATACAGTAAAAGTTACACTCTATGAGCTGTTACCATCTTGAGAATGTGGTAGTGATTGATTTGAACAGGCACTCTATGAGCTGTTACCATCATGAGAATGTGATAGTGATTGATTTGAACAGGCACTCTATGAGCT
This sequence comes from Protomyctophum bolini, assembly GCF_963924005.1. NCBI lineage: Eukaryota > Metazoa > Chordata > Actinopteri > Myctophiformes > Myctophidae > Protomyctophum > Protomyctophum bolini. The sequence continues at coordinate 43,172,326 of NC_137862.1, read as the reverse complement.
GTTACCATCATGAGAATGTGATAGTGATTGATTTGAACAGGCACTCTATGAGCTCAGCTGTTACCATCATGATAATGTGATAGTGATTGATTTGAACAGGCACTCTATGAGCTGTTACCATCATGATAATGTGATAGTGATTGCCACTTTGCTGCAGTGAGTATATTGTTGCATTTTCCTTTCCTCATCGAGCCGATTCCCCAGGCGTGAGGTTACGGCTGCGTGTAACCTTACAGTAATTGATTTGGCTGTTGCCTGTGATTCAAGACTTGGCTCTCCAAATGAGCCATCATTTCTCTACCACCACCGCTGCAAATGGAAATCATGGAAACATTTTCATCAGCCTCGTCGAGCGCCCTAGCATGTGCCATGCGTGAGCTAGCTAGTTGCTATGGTAACAGAGTCTCTCTCCGTTTAAAGTTTGCTCGCAAAGACGGAGAGCTGTTGTTGAGCGCCGTTCTTCTCTAAAGCGGTGCTTCTCTCAGCTAGTGGTCCAGCTGGGGACCACCAGTGGTCCTTGAGGGGGTTACAGGTGGTCCGGGGACCAGCTAAATGATGGAGAGTTGGCTGATGGAACCGTTCTAGGTCTTTAACTCTTGAGTGTTTTTACGCTCTCAAGAGTTACATTATCGTTAAACTATTTTCGCAAATTTTCAGCCCCTGTCTCTCCAACATTCTCTGCACGTCCCTGATCCACGACAAGTGGTCCTGCACAGCTGCTCTTTGCGCAGCAGCGTAAAACAAAGACTGTTGTTTTTGCTGTGTTTAAACGGACAGACTGAAAGCTGTGCCATATTGTTTACAGAGTGGATTTGTGACTGATGTTTTCTCCTTTAAAAACGAAGCGGGCCTATCTTTAGGTCTGCACAGTGTTACTGATATCACTGTGAAGTTGTTTGTTTAGAGAAGTTCTTTCCCAAGAAACTCTACTCCCGTTGAATGTTTTAGCAGAACACTCGCACTATAATGCTTTAATTGATTAAAGCTCTCACTGACACCTTTCACCGTCATTATTTCTTTCAGTCTCTTATTACTTAGTTCTTCAGGAAAGTCTGCTACATAATAATTTAATTTTTTTAGGAATATAAAAACGATCATATTAATAATGTGAGCCAGAGTTGTGCTCATATTTGGCGTTGGAATGTCCCTGTTTGTCTCCTTCGATGGGATCGCGTCCAGAGGTCTCTGTGATGTCAACGTTCTCAGGCTCTGAGCTGCGAGATGTTGTATCAACCGTCAGAATAAGACTTAAGACAACAAAAACCCCACTTCTGTTTCACACCGTCATCTTCATTTCACAATGCGTTTGATTCCACACTGTCATCTTCATTTCACAATGTGTTGCCCGTTTGAGTGTTTTCACGCTGCGACCGCTCTCTGCAGGCCTACACTTCTAGATAAGACTTAGCTTGCTCATGCTCAGCAACTCACAGGAAGTCTGCCTGCCTGCCGCCCACACGGCTTCGTTCCCCCACCATGCGATGTCTCAACACGCCCACATCTGTCTGCCTCTCTGCATCTAGCCCTTGTCTCACTGTCATTCCTCTGTGACTGTCCTCTGCCCCTCTGTGACTGTCCTCTCTTCTCTAATAACGTCTGGTCCATTCTCTGTACTCTGTTCAAGTAATCTTTGTTATTGTATTAAAAAGGACTTGTTTACCTACCAGCTTACACTGCATAGTGTTTACCTACCAGATTACACTTCATAGTTCGTGTCCTGAATGCTTGTGTATCAGTTTCCCCTCAACAGATACAGAGCTCTGCCATGTGAGCTCAGATACAGAGCTCTGCCATGTGAGCTCAGATACAGAGCCCTACCATGTGAGCTCAGATACAGAGCTCTGCCATGTGAGCTCAGATACAGAGCCCTACCATGTGAGCTCAGATACAGAGCCCTACCATGTGAGCTCAGATACAGAGCCCTACCATGTGAGCTCAGATACAGAGCCCTACCATGTGAGCTCCGATAGAACAGAGTCCTGTACTGCTGCTGCCTCTCCTGTTGTTGTCGTTAACCTCACATGAACACTACTAGCGTTCCTATTCTGGGACCAACATTCGATGGAAACGGCAGATCTATACAAGCTGTTTGAGGGCTGCTGTTTTCACAGATTTGGTCCCCCTGGGGCCCCCCCGTGGGACCCCCCCGGTACACTAGTGAATGGAGAACACATTTTACAACTGGTGGAAGACGTCATTATACAATGACTAAATACTTTGGCTATTGTTAGGTTCATTTAATTTGACCAGAATAATTAGCAGCCTAACCTTTTAATGGGGGCTTTTAAGCCATTCTGGACGGGAACCCCTTTTGGTGTTTTAAGCATTATGTTATACTTTAGCTGTAGATCTGTTATTTTTGAAAATTTGTGAAAATTTGGACCACATTTTTGAATAGTCTTTCAGAGCGAACATTTTTAACTCATCTTTGCTTCTGGGACAACATATTTTCAGATGGGGGTCGGCGGCCAATTACATAATAATCTTTAGGGTCCTTGACATGAAATAGTTTGAGAACCACTGATATAGAAACATGGGGTTTTTCAGAAAACTTTTAGGATTTAGAAGACATATTTTGTAGAATCGGCCTCAGGTCTAAATGGGTTATTTTAAACTGGGATGTTCTAGGATACGCATGGATTATAGATCTGATGTTCTCGGTCACCACCACTGATGTCACTCATGCGTTGGATCCTATGGAAGCATTTTCGGCTGCTAGTTTTAAGATTAGGTCATTAGTTGTTTTAAGATGAAAGAGTATTAGTGAAGTGATCAAACTGGCGATGTCATGTTCCATGACATGAACGCTCTCAGGAATGACTGTATGACAGCAAGAACAGAAGTTCTGATAGGCACAAACCGCAAGAACAGAGGTTTACATTAACATCAATACACTTTCAGTCATGATATTTCATATTCCTTTATTCTATGGATATGGATAATAGACTGATAGTAATATTATTATTAATACTAATTTTCTATGGCTATGGATGATAGACTGATCGTAATATTATTCATGTTATAATAATGTTCTATGGATATGGATGGATAGACAGAGAGAGGTTTTTCGGTTCGTTTCTAAAACTCCATCTTGTGTTTCTCAGACAGCCCAGTCAGTATGTGTGGTTGAAGCGTGTGTGTATTTTGAGACATCCTGTGGCTGTGGCCGCTGTGTGTGTGTGTGTGTGTGTGTGTGTGTGTGTGTGTGTGCGCGTGTGCGCGCAGCGCTGTGGCCCCGCTGTATGTGTGCACTACTATTCTGTCTCTTTTCAGCAATGCCTCGCTCACGTGTGTTTGTGTGTGTGTGTGTGTGTGTGCGTGTGCGTGCATGTGTGCGTGCCTCGCTCGCGCTGCTGCTGCTACTAAAATTAGGAGCGTCCCAAACGAGCAAATAAATGTTTACGAGTGCGATTCGAAAATAAGCACAAACGGAGGCCAAAGGAGAGAGAGAGATGAATTACACTAGTTCTGCCTGAAGAACAGCCTCTGTCTGTCTGTCTGTCTGTCTGTCTGACGACCTGTCTGTCTGTCTGACTCCCAGATGCAAATGGTATGTGGGACGGTGACAAAAAAAAGGCTGGGTTAATGTGATAGACTTTGGTATGTGTGTCTACCAAAAATAAAAAATAACCTAAGTAGTTAGTCTCTGCTTCGTCGTCATTGGTGGCCCTATGGGTGGCCCCAGGGTGGTACCATGGGTGGCCCTATGGGAGGTCCATGGGTGGCCCGTCCTATGGGTGGTCCATGGGTGGCCCACCCTATGGGTGGCCCACCCTATGGGTGGTCCCTGGGTGGCCATATGGGAGGTCCCTGGGTGACCCCATGGGTGGCCCGCCCTATGGTTGACCCCTGGGTGGTCCCATGGGTGGGCCCATATGCTTTTATTCTAAATCTGTCTGTCCATTCCATCTCTTCATCTCTTCGCATCGACAAACAGTGCTGCACAAAAAAGTCAAAATCTAGATTTAGACACCTGTGAGATCTAATTTCTACATTTGACCCAGAACGGTGCAGCACTAGTTGTGCTGCATCATTCTGGGGCTCCTTGACATGAAAAAGTTTGAGCATCACTGATTATAGAAACAGGTTTTAACGTTTTATTGCCGGGATTATGTGTTCGTGTTTCAGGCTTCACTGCCTATGTTTTAAGTTACCTTTGAACAGCCACTGCGCCCGACCGCTGAGTTGCTTGTCATGAAAATCCACTTTAAAACGGTGTCATCGCTTGTCGTAGTGTTGAAAAATATTCCAAAGTGGCGATCACAACAGACCGGACGGCGTAGCGCACCGCTCCACTCCACCCCCTCCATTGTAATGAATAGGGACTCAATTTCCCATAACATAAGACATTTTGTAGAATCTGGTCTCGGGTCTCATTGGGTTAGTTAGAGCAGGCGTCTGCAACCTTATTCACATGAAGTACCATGCTTTTATTTTCTTGATAATCAGTGTGCCATGTCAACATTATGTTGAATTATGACACCACATAAAACACTGACACTGAGACATTCTAGGTGACTAAAATGTGACTAAAACTAAATGAAAACTATTCAAGAGACTACGACTAAAACTAAAAATCAAAATGTGCTAAACTAAAATCAACCCTGGCGGACTGATTGTGTGCTGATGTGTCCGTGTCTACCTTGTGGTTTCCAGGTGGTGACCCCCTGCCTCCCTCACATCTGCAGCCGCGATGTTTCGCTCCCGTGCATGAAGGCACAAACCCAGGGAGATTTTTTAACACAGTGTCATTTTGTTCAGTGACGCCTCTTGTTTTTCATTCTCTCGTGGAGATACACGGGTTAGTACTCTAGTCTCGGCTGTGCCTTTCATGTTCCCCCACTGCGGCTAATTGCATATAGTTTTTGGGGTGCTTGACATGAAATAGTTTGGGAACCACTGACAAGGTTTTTCAGAAAACTGTCTGGATGAAGACATTTTCAAGACATTCTGTAGAATCTGTTCTCAGTCCTAAATTGGTTAACAACAAATGTCAACTTCCTATTATTGCAGTGCTACTGTGTTGTAATCTGACCTGTTTATTCTCACAGGAGTAGGAAGGCACTAGGTAGGCAGTGTGTTTTTTGGCTGAGCGTCCTCCCACAGTCAGTAGAGTAAAGTAAACTTACTAGACTAACCTATTTTATGTCTCCACTCTGCATGTTCAGTTGCTACAGTAGAGCAGTCTTATTTTACGTCTCCACTCTGCATGTTCAGTTGCTACAGTAGAGCAGTCTTATTTTACGTCTCCACTCTGCTTGTTCAGTTGGTACAGTAGAGCAGTCTTATTTTACGTCTCCACTCTGCTTGTTCAGTTGGTACAGTAGAGCAGTCTTATTTTACGTCTCCACTCTGCATGTTCAGTTGGTACAGTAGAGCAGTCTTATTTTACGTCTCCACTCTGCATGTTCAGTTGCTACAGTAGAGCAGTCTTATTTTACGTCTCCACTCTGCATGCCACGCACAAACGAGTTTGAACACAATTACTGGAAGTCACAAGCAGAACTACATTTCTGAGAGCTGTGAGTCCAGTCCAGTCCACCCACCGGCTAATCCTAATTTCTCTCCTTAGTGGCTCGCATGCCTGCCAAACCTGTGGCAGGCATTGCAGACAGGCTCTGGGACTGTGCACTGTTACATGCAGCGCTGCGGCCCTGGGAACAAGAGCGCCGTTGTGCTCAGGCCTCACTGGCTCTCTCTTCCTGCAGGGCCAGAGTTTATTCCTGGTTTCTCCCTGCCTACTAGCCTGTATTCTCCCTGCCTACTGCCTACTAGCCTGTATTCTCCCTGCCTACTGCCTACTAGCCTGTATTCTCCCTGCCTACTGCCTACTAGCCTGTATTCTCCCTGCCTACTGCCTACTAGCCTGTAATCTCCCTGCCTACTGCCTAGCCTACTAGCCTGTATTCTCCCTGCCTACTAGCCTGCATTCTCCCCGCCTATTACCAGCTAGCCTGTAGTCTCCCTGCCTACTGCCTACTAGCCTGTATTCTCCCTGCCTACTAGCCTGTATTCTCCCTGCCTAGTGCCTACTAGCCTGTATCCCTGCCTACTGCCTATTAGCCTGTATTCTCCCTGTGTCTACTAGCCTGTACTACCTAAGCTATGACTAAAACTGAGACTAAATATATGTATCTTAAATAAATAAATCTTTGTACAAAATAGTGCTAATTATGCATAGAAAGCTATGTTGTACATGACTACAGCATTAGTTGATTAGCGTAATGCTGCTAATAGTCTCTGGGGGAAGTTGTGCAGTGATCCTGCCAGTTGGATCGGATGGTTCTTCCTGGGCTCAGGACACTGGAATGTGGATAATGATGGAGCTTAGTAGTTATTAAGAGCAGATGGTACAGGATGTGCTGTTTAAACAACATCATCTGAGTCGACTACTGTGCATTCATTCAATCTGTGGTCACTTATGACATTATAACATTAGCATCACAATCTAATGAATACTGGGTGGGTGGGCAGCGACAGTAAGACATCACTGGATAAAAAAGAAAAACGACGTGCGTGGTAACTTGGTAGCAGCTCTTTCATGGTGGATGTATTGGTTACACTTTACAATTTAGGAATTTAGCAGACGCTCTTAATCCAGAGCGATTTACAGTAAGCAAGAACAACACATGGTAATATACATAAAAATTGTCATCAAGAATTATTGTTATCATACGTAAGCTAAGAAACTAAAAGTGGAATATCTATGTAATGAAACGATGTTGTGTACAGCTTGGTAGACTGCAGATAACCAACACACCAACATATAATCTACAGTTTGGTAGACTGCAGATAACCAACACACCAACATATAATCTACAGTTTGGTAGACTGCAGATAACCAACACACCAGCATATAATCTACAGTTTGGTAGGCCAAAGATAACCAACACACCAACATGGAATCTACAGCTTGGTAGGCTGCAGATAACCAACATACCAACATAGAATCTACAGTTTGGTAGGCCAAAGATAACCAACACACCAACATAGAATCTACAGTTTGGTAGGCCAAAGATAACCAACACACCAACATGGAATCTACAGTTTACATATTAGCTACAACAGATACATATTGGCTACTGCCATTGGTTAATATCGGTTTAATTTGCTGATTCCGATATTGACCGGCTGGTAGACTGGCCCAGCCAGCGTGCTTTCTGGTCTAGAGGGGCGGGTAACCTGGCCCAGCCAGCGTGCTTTCTGTTCTAGAGGGGCGGGTAACCTGGCCCAGCCAGCGTGCTTTCTGGTCTAGAGGGGCGGGTAGCCTGACCCAGCCAGCGTGCTTTCTGATATAGAGGGGCAGGTAACCTGGCCCAGCCTGCGTGCTTTCTGGTCTAGAGGGGCGGGTAACCTGGCCCAGCCTGCGTGCTTTCTGGTCTAGAGGGGCGGGTAGCCTGGCCAAGCCAGCGTGCTTTCGGCTCTAGAGGGGCGGGTAGCCTGGCCCAGCCAGCGTGCTTTCTGGTCTAAAGGGGCGGGTATACAGCCTGACCCAGCCAGCGTGCTTTCTGGTCTAGAGGGACGGGTAGCCTGACCCAGCCAGCGTGCTTTCTGGTCTAGAGGGACGGGTAGCCTGACCCAGCCAGCGTGCTTTCTGGTCTAAAGGGGCGGGTATACAGCCTGACCCAGCCAGCGTGCTTTCTGGTCTAGAGGGACAGGTAGCCTGACCCAGCCAGCGTGCTTTCTGGTCTAGAGGGACGGGTAGCCTGACCCAGCCAGCGTGCTTTCTGGTCTAGAGGGACGGGTAGCCTGACCCAGCCAGCGTGCTTTCTGGTCTAGAGGGGCACCTGCCATCTGGGTACTGAGGCTATGCATAGCCTTCATGCCGTAGTCCTTTTGATGTTGGTTTTTTTGAGGGGTGCTAGCCCCTCCTATACTCAGCTATAGTGTAAAATAGATTCATAGGGTGCTAGCCCTATAAAGTCCATTCTATGTGCTGTAGGCCAGTGGTTCCCAAACTTGTTCACGTCAAGGACCCCCTAATTGACACTAATGACAGTAATGAGCCCGCGGACCCCCATTTAAAAAGATATGCCAGGGACCTCCATAAGAGAAGATGTTTACGGCTCTAGCAGTGATTTTTGTTTAATTTCAAGGACCCCCAGTTTGACATGCATATTAGTCTACGGACCCCCATTTAATGGCATTCCTATCTCTGGGACCCCCAGTTTATATTGTAAAATCAATGTTAATTTAACTCTTGAGAGTTTACAAATGAAACCCTGGGTCCATTTGGTTCTCTCAGAGTTACAGACCCATTTGATTCCAAACTCTCATTTAGCTGGGGCCCCGCTGGAACTCCCTCAAGGACCCCTGGGGATCCATCTCTCCTCTGGTACTCTGAGCTGCTTAGAATGCGCTGAGTCACACGAGGTCGCGCTCGGCAGGAGGAAGTCTATTGCAAATCCAGTGCAAAGTAACAGGAAGTAATACTGGTGTTGTTCTGCTCGTCCGTTTGGCAACAGTCACTGAGGTGGGAAGGGGGAGGGGGGGATGGTGGGGGTCATCTTTAACTCTTCATTGACCAGTCATCGCTGCACAGTCGCTGCCAGGCTCTGCACATTCCACAACTTAAGGGGGGGGGGGGGGGGGATGATCTTTGTCCATTTGATTTCCCAACTGTTTGTCATCATAGATCTCAGTTCTTTTTAAACGGGCTTCGTGCCAGAAGCAGTACGTCAGCACCACCGCAATCTCTCTTTGACAGAATGAATGCCTGCGACCTTCACACTTCTCTCTCGTGAGGAATGGCTATTCTAGTGTCGTCATGATGAAACCATCACTTATCTCTTATCTCCTTCATGTCTCATACCCTCTCTCTCCCTATCTCCTGTCTCATACCCTCTCTCTCCCTATCTCCTGTCTCATACCCTCTCTCTCCCTATCTCCTGTCTCATACCCTCTCTCTCCCTATCTCCTGTCTCATACCCTCTCTCTCCCTATCTCCTGTCTCATACCCTCTCCCTCCCTCCCTCCCTCATACCCTCTCCCTCCCTCCCTCATACCCTCTCCCTCCCTCCCTCCCTGTCTCATACCCTCTCTCTCCCTATCTCCTGTCTCATACCCTCTCCCTCCCTCATACCCTCTCCCTCCCTCCCTCATACCCTCTCCCTCCCTCCCTCATACCCTCTCCCTCCCTCCCTCCCTGTCTCATACCCTCTCCCTCCCTCTCTCCGGAGAGTTCTTTCTTATCTTTCTGACTGAACTGTTTCTGTTTCCAGAGCTCTGGTGTTGGTTAATGTATCGTTGTGACGCATGTGTTTACGTCACACGACGCAACATGTCCAGGAGGGTGTGGCTGATACATTAGCCTCCTCGTCCTTGTGCATCATTAGGCGTCTGCGTGTCGTCTGCGCGTCGTCTGCGTGTCGCCTTATTGACCAACACTTGCACTCCGTCTCTCTTTACGATTCACAATGTAGGCATTTATCAGACGCTCTTAATCCAGAGCGATGTGCAATAAGCAAGGACAACACAAGCGAATGGATCCAATGCATAGAACTAGTCATCTAGGATCATAAGTAGAACCAAGAACCTATCATCAGTCTAACAGTAGAATAAAACTAGTCATCTAGGATCGTAATATCATACTATACCGTGCATGTTCACATCGTGTATCTTTTCATTACTTAAGACCATTTTTCAAATTGCAGAATGTTTGTCCATGCATGGAGCGCCTTTCAGCTCTCACACACACACACACACACACACACACACACACACACACACACACACACACACACACACACACACACACACACACACACACACGGCTTCTGTGATTGATGTTAACATTGTTGAGTCGAAGCCCATTTCGTGCCTTAAATATCTCTGACCTGGAATGGAAATACACGCGTATTCATAATAATAATAAAGTGTGGAGAGACCAGAATGTGTTTCCTTATAACAGCGGTTCTATGATCACCATAGCAGGCCTTATTTCCTTCACAGAGACAGAAGGATGTCTGTGATATGCATTGACGTGCATAAAGTTGCAGCCGTGGTGACGCGTAGCACACAGACACGACACGCCGCTGTCACAGACAGGAGGGAGAGAGTGTTGTGACCATGATTGATTTGTTGTTTCACTCTTAAGTGGAATGCAGTGAAAGAAGCAGGGGGTGGGTTGGGGGTGCAGTCCGACAGGCATTAGTCTGACATACACTGTCGCTCACAACATGCGTGGCTGGTTACAACTAACCTGTGGTCCTTTCTGAGCTCCTAACAAAGTCATTGTCCCATATAGCTAAGCTAACACAAAAAGCACCAAGTTGAATTCATAATGCAGAGACACCAAAAAAACCGAAGTCAAGTTTGGCATGATGGATCTGTTGGATTGGCTTGCATCTTCTTAGAAAGCCCAGCAGTGCTGCTGTGTGTAACCCCAGTGCCCCGGCCCGGCCCAGCAGAGCAGTGCTGCTGTATGGCTGTGGGTAACCCCAGTGCCCCAGCCCAGCCCGGCCCAGCAGAGCAGTGCTGCTGTATGGCTGTGGGTAACCCCAGTGCCCCAGCCCAGCCCGGCCCAGCAGAGCAGTGCTGCTGTATGGCTGTGGGTAACCCCAGTGCCCCAGCCCAGCCCGGCCCAGCAGAGCAGTGCTGCTGTATGGCTGTGGGTAACCCCAGTGCCCCAGCCCAGCCCGGCCCAGCCAGGTTGAGCTGAGTCAAAGCAGACACCTTCTCTCTCTCTCTCTCTCTCTCTCTCTCTCTCTCTCTCTCTCTCTCTCTCTCTCTCTCTCTCTCTCTCTCTCTCTCTCTCTCTCTCCCCTCTAATTGTCTCCTCTCTCTCTTATACCAGCTATGCCAGGAATCGTTTAGCAGACGGCAGCCTTTTTTCACTCATCCTCCTCCCCCTTCCCCCCTCTCTCTCTCTCTCTCTCTCTCTCTCTCTCTCTCTCTCTCTCTTGCCTCGCAGATTCTCAGCCTTAATATTCCTCTCCTCTCCTCTCCTCTCCTCTCCTCTCCTCTCCTCTCCTCTCCTCTCCTCTCCTCTCCTCTCCTCTCCTCTCCTGTCCATCTGTTTGGTCTATTGCTGTGTGTCTCCTTTCCCCCTCCCTCTCGCCTTCCTGCGTTCCGTCCAATATCTCAGGATGTCTGTCTGTCTGTCTGTCTGCTGCACGCCTGGCCAGGCTGGCAACCGCTGGCCCGGTGCCCGCCATGCCACCGTAGCTACTCGTCATGCTCCTGGTGTCTGCCTCCCCCCCCCCCCCCCTCTCTCTCTCCCCCTCCCTTCCCCCCTTGCATGGTTTTTTCCCTACTCTCATGTCGGGTTCATTTGGGTTCTTTTCTCACTCAGAGCACACTGTCTCTCTTCCCTCCTCCTCGTCGTAACTTCTCTCTCAGACGGTCTTCTTGACGCTGAAAAGGAGAAAGCAGAAGCGTGTGCTGCTCACTGCTTTCTAACCCATAAATCCACTCTCTTATAGTCCTACAGCGGTTTAGATACAGCAGTAGAAAACCATTTTGAATGTATGTGGAAGTGTAAATCCAGTCATCTGTGTCGCCGTGCGTGCGTGTCGGCCCAGGTCGTGCACGTCATCATGCACAGCCATGTGGCAGAAGGTTTAAACCATAGGTATGTAGGCTAGATGCTCAGACCGTGTGTGTGTGTCTGTGTGTCTGTGTGTGTGTGTGTGACTGTGTGTGTGCGTGCCAGAATGCAGTGGGGGGGATTATGTCCAGGTTTACAGAAGGCCTATAGTAAGTTGTCTAACGCAGCATAGCGCAGACGCAGCGCTGGCTGCAGCAGAGGGATAGGGATTTGAACCGGCAACACGCTGTCAGGCTGCATCGGCAGCCTAGCTACCCGGACCGTTAGCCTAGCCTAGCCTAGCGGGCCACAATGAGCATTCTTAAAACACCTAAAAGAGTTCCCTTCCTGAATGGATTGATGAAACACAGAGCTAATGATGAGAAAATGTTATAACTCTCCATCTTGTCTTTCTGTTGCTCGGACTCTGCATCTAAACTAAACTAAATCTATGGATCTTATTATGAACCGTGTTGTTTTGTTCATAACGGCCTCCAGTCTCCCATCATATCATTTCTCTAGTCTTATTCTGAACTGTGTTATTTTGTTCATAACGGCCTCCAGCCTCCCATCATATCATTTCTCTAGTCTTATTCTGAACTGTGTTATTTTGTTCATAACGGCCTCCAGCCTCCCATCATATCATTTTTAAAAGTACTTACAGACGCCAGTAAAATCCATCACAATGAGCACCGGGCAGCTTTTTGCGTGCGTGCGTGCGCCTGCGTGCGTGCATGTGTGCGCACGTGTGCCTGCGTGTGTGTGTTTGTGTGTGCGTGCGTGTGTGCGTGCGGCAGAACAGGAGATTCCCAGGGATCAAACCTTCTGGAAGAGGAGAAGGTTAGGTGAGTCGTGACAATGTGTTTCTCAGAGCTGTACTGACTGTACTGTGATACATTAGATTTCTATGGGTTCTGTAGAGCATCATGGTGGCGCTACAACAGGCGAAGTCGCGTCACACACACACACACACACACACACACACACCCACACACACACACACAAACAAACTAAATGACTCCTAAACATTTTGCCAAACATCACACGCACACAAGGGCACTTTTTCTAGTTCATTTTTGTTTTGTCATGTCATGTGAAAGAATCATAGCTTCAAATTGACATTGTTTGTTCATTTTGACGCACCAGTTTTGGAGATGTGGCTTATAGAGTAATGTCTTGCAGAGAAACAGCGAGTTAGAGAAAACATGCTTGAAAGGTTCACTTCTGTGAAAAATGAATAAATTCAATTTTATCTCTTGTGAAATGCTGGAGGTTGCACGATGGCAGCCCCTCAGTCAAATCTGGTCACATATGCTGTAACAAATTAGTCTGCATCATTAAATGTACCTGCCTGTGTCGTTCATGCATTATGGCCACAGATATAGGTCCGTTTTTCATATTATTCAAGCATAATATGGAGGTTTATTCTAGGCTAGGTTTGGACTCCAGGCATGCACAGAGAAGTGTCGTTGCTTTGAGTTCTAAAAAAAAAACATTCCCATTGTTCTCTCTCGCCTTTTACTTCTGTTTCTCTTCAAAGCCTCCATTTGTCTGCCTACTGTACACTAGCAGGGTGAAACCTCTCCTACTGTACACTAGATGGTCAGTGTGAAACCTCTCCTACCGTACACTAGATGGTCAGTGTGAAACCTCTCCTACTGTACACTAGATGGTCAGTGTGAAACCTCTCCTACCGTACACTAGATGGTCAGTGTGAAACCTCTCCTACCGTACACTAGATGGTCAGTGTGAAACCTCTCCTACTGTACACTAGATGGTCAGTGTGAAACCTCTCCTACCGTACACTAGATGGTCAGTGTGAAACCTCTCCTACCGTACACTAGATGGTCAGTGTGAAACCTCTCTTCTCTACTGTACACTTGATGGTCAGTTTTCTGTGAAACCTCTCCTCTTCTGTTTCCATTAGTTTCCTCACTTTCCTTCCTCCGTAATCTGTTAGCGTTTCGTGTTGAGCAGCAGCAGTCATACAATATAAATGCCATAGCAAATCCAGAACTGTTCATTTTTTCCTGGTCTTTGGAGAGAACACATGGCCTCGGCATGGCATCGTTGGCTGCTATTATATCACACACAGCTTCCAGCCAAATGGACGCAGATGTGGATACTGTAACCAGTCATGTGGATATACTGTGCTGGCAGTCGTGTTTAACACTTTTTGTATGGTCCTCCTAACAGGCGGGTGTGTAAGCAGCATTAAATATGCAGCTACTTCCACAATCTCAGTACAGAGAACACATTATGAACAATATATACAGGCAACCTTATAGGCCCTGTTGCCAACATTGGCACAGGGTGATCGCTGCTGGGCTGGCACACTGACATAGGTGTGAGAGAGAGGGATTTCTTCTTTTAACTTTTCGTGCTGGTATGCACCTCAGTAGACCTAGCCAGGCAAAAACTACAAAATGACGTAATTTTGCGGGTCCTTCGTCAGCTATTTTAAATCCGAAAGTAATAGCGCAACCTGTCCGTATCTAGATCAGGTGCCTCACTAGCATACAAGCTCATAACATGCTAACCGGAGCTGTGCTCTAGCCTTTTAGTGGCATCCTAAGTTCATACTTTTTCTCATGTCACCAAATCTTAGGGTCAATTCCGAGATAAACCCCGCTAAAGATCGCGGCCAGTATGGGAGTCCATGTAGCACCGATTATCATTGCTTCTGTCACTTTTGGTTCTCGACCGTTCCAAGATGGTTGCTGGTCCCCGTGTCGTCGGGGCCTGTATACGTACTGGAATTTGTGTGGAATTGTATTAACCGTGTTTGGACGTGTATTGCTCAGTGTGTTAAAATTCGATATTAAAAGCAAAGTCAGTTAAATTAACACATTTACTGTGTTATAAATCAATCTCTAACTCCAGTTCCCCGCCGGTGTTTACACTAACCTTTTGAAGAATCACGGCGTCGCAATTGTAACTCCATTTCATGAAAATCCACCTGAAAACTCCCATCCCATCATTTGCGTTTGAAGATTGATTCAACAAACAAACAAACCTACCTCCTTTGATGTCACTGAGCATCATGAAGGTACTCAAAGACCCGCCCACCTCAGACCTCAGCAACATTATGAAATGTTTAGTGTTGTATACTTGGTTTGCCTGGTGGGCGTCGACCCAGCTGAACTGACCCACAGCTGTTGTATGATAGATGTTGTAATAATAATCACAGCACTCCATGTTTAACAAACTGTTTTGTACTCTTAACTGTTAAACTACAGTGTGCTGAGCCCATATCCTAATTGTTTCTCTCTCCTCTCTCTTTCATGTGCTGTGTTGCTGTGTCACCTCCCAACTTCACAACGTAGGTAAGGATATTTACATAATGTTGAAACTCTGGATTCTGTCTCGATCCCGCCTTTCTTGAAATATATTTGAGATGATTTCTTCAGGCAGCTGGTTTGGACTAAACGCTAGGAAGGGTCGGAGCTCAGCCAGGTCCTGAGCCAGACGATTGGTTGGTTCATGAGGAGTCGTGCAACATGTGAGCCGCATCTAAGTTCTGTGTCTCCCTCTGGGCCTAGGGTAGACACTTGCTATTTTCCGTAACACTAATTGGTGGGGCTGTCCAA
This sequence comes from Protomyctophum bolini, assembly GCF_963924005.1. Taxonomy (NCBI): domain Eukaryota; kingdom Metazoa; phylum Chordata; class Actinopteri; order Myctophiformes; family Myctophidae; genus Protomyctophum; species Protomyctophum bolini. The sequence goes on along the minus strand of NC_137862.1, from coordinate 43,157,209 downwards.
ACTTGTTGTTTAGGTTTCACTCGGGTCTCTGTTGGTGAAGTCAAGTCTAGGTGGTCTAGAACATGAATTATTTAGTCAGGAGATATTAATAAAATCTGTAAATAAATTCCTTATCAAGAATTTTCTTCACCAATGTGTTTGGAAGGGTTTCTACTAACATATCCCACATTGCTTTATACTCAAACACCCGGGCCTAGGGGGACTTTTGACAGCTGCTGAAAGTTTTACCATCAACAACCTATTTAAGGCAAAATGTTCATTATGCTTTAAGTAGCATGTGGCATGTCAAACTAGGGAGTTTTCATGATTCTGAATGCATTCCAAGCATTAGTTTTGCACGAAAAACACTCCGTTGGCTAAAAACGGCCATAGCCATCATCACAGATGTGATGAAGTGGATCAAGTGGATATGGCCGAATTTAGCCCAAGGAGTTTGACCCCTAGATTGGCCATAGACCCCCTAGTTTGGCCATAGCCACTTGCCCAAATGTGCCCAAATGTGCTGACTTCATCACATCTGTGATGATGGCTATGGCCGTTTTTAGCCAATGGAGTGTTTTTCGTGCAAAACTAATGCTTGGAATGGATTCAAAATCATGAAAAGCCCCTAGTTTGACATGCCACATGCTACTTAAAGCATAATGAAATTTAGAACATGTAGCCTTATATTGGTTGTTGATGGTACCCAACTTTCAGCAGCTGTCAAAAATGCCCCTAGGGTGGTTCAATAGAAACCAATGTGGGATATTTTAGTACACACCTTTACAAACACATTGGTGAAGAAAATTCTTGGTAAGAAATGTATTCACAGATTTGACATTATTCTGATAATATTCCCTGACTAAATTGGTAAAATAATAGCAGGTCCACCATTTTTGAAAATGTCTACCATGGTCACAGGATAAATCTAAATAGTACAATTCCTCATCCTTGAAAATGTATGATTAGTCACCAGAATCAAGATCCTAGGTGGTGTAGAACTCAAGGAGTAAATTAAAATAATAACATGATGTAAATGTGCATGTTTTCCCTGTAGTAGCAAAGTTAGGTAAACTTTTGTGAACGCACTTGAGTAATAGAGGGGAGGAAATGGAACTGCAGGTTTTTTATATATAAATGTATAATGCCACTGCCACTCTTGAAAACAAAGTATTGCGTTGTGGGTTTGAGTTGACAGGCCTTTTTTAATGTCAAGCAATCAAGTCACCTTAATTCAAGTGGCAGATGCCAAAAACACTTTTTTTATATTTAAATTCTATATTATATATATTAAATTCAATCGCGATCTATACCTTTTGGGCTGACCTGACGTATGGTATCTGTAATGCTGTGCTGAGTGAGCTCATGGCTGCTTGGAGGCTTGGTTCAGACAAGCTGGGCAGAGAGGGGAATGTCGAGGACAGACACTGGCATCTCAGCAAGCATCTCTCTTTGAGCGAGGTCTTACAACCCCCCCCCCCCCCCCACCCACCCTCCATTGTTCCAGAGATCTGCTTAGTGATTGTCATTGAACAACTGTTTGCTCAAGGCAATTCCCAGGTGGGGTGTGTGTGTGTGTGTTGCCCACCCTCCCCCTGTAACTACGGCAATCCATCAGTGTGCCTGTTGCTTAAATAAAGCGTCGTTAATGCGTATTGCTTTTAATCTTGTAACAAATAGATATTAACACAACAAAGGTGTGCCGGTGGTGGCGTTTCCCCCCCATGATGAAGCGATGCGTTTCTAAACATACACCATGCATTGTGAAAGTGCTTAAATGCTCCAGGGAGGAGATTAGGGTGAGATTTAAAGGTGAAGTAGGGATCTTAAAGATGCCGTTGACAGATACACAGACACACACACACACACACACACACACACACACACACACACACACACACACACACACACACACACACACACACACACACACACACACACACACACACACACACAGAGAGCTTAATGAGTCTGAGACTTAATGAGTCTGAGACTCCCTCGTGCCCTCACTTCAACCTATCCCACCAGTTTAGGGCAGTGGTACCCCAAAGAGGGGCTGCCGGGGACCCCCACCGGTTGAGAATCACTGATCTATAGTTACCCAGTGTTGACCTATAGTTAACATCAAATACATAGAAATAGTCATCATGAATCATCCGGAAACTAAGAACCTAACAGTGTAATATCTATATTCCACTGTTAGGACGGCTGTGGCTCAGGAGGTAGAGCAGGTCGTCCAATGATCCCTGAGTCGGCGGTTCGAATCCCGGCTCCTCCTCCTGTCCACATGTCGAAGTGTCCTTGGGCAAGACACTGAACCCTACATTGCCTCCAATGAGTCAATGAATGTAAAGCGCTTTGAGCTCTTGGAAAAGCACTATAAAATGCAATTCATTATTATTATATAATGAAACTATGCTATATAGTGCTATGTCCACATAAAATGCTATCTAAGTTACATGAGCCTTTGCATTCGCCTGTAAGGTCGTCGAGGCTAGGCCAAGTGCTATGGGCTAAGATGGAGTCTGAAGAGGTGGGTTTTCAGACTACGGCGGAAGATTGGGAGTGAGTCTACAGTTCTGATTGTAATGGGAAGTGCATTCCATAGTTTTGGAGCCAGAAGGGAGAAGAGTTTGGGACGTGTGGAGCATTGTCCCGGTGCTTTTAGTGAAGGTACTTCTAGCTTCCCTGCTTCCCAGCTTTCCATTCATGAGATGGTGGAATATTATCCACCACGGACATGAACACCTTCTACTTGTCTGAACATACCTCACGTGCGTGCGTGCGTGCGTGCGTGCCTGCGTGTGTGCGTTGGTGCGTGCGTTGCTTCAGCTGTTTCCAAGGACATGTGTAACGTGTGGAATGGCAGGTATGCCGGTCGTCTCTCGACACTCGGTCATCTCAGGTATAGCTGTGATGTGATTGGTCTATTGCCGGGAGGTACAGAACACGTTTTTGAGTTGTCCGTCCTAACCTATGTGACTATGTACCAGTAGGGGCAAAAGTGGCGCTGTTGTGCCAGAAACAGAGAGATAGAGATAGTGTTGCACTGTTGCCTGCTAATTAGAGAGAGAGAGGGGAGTTGCACCACACAGTTCACACAGGTGTGATTTTTTTGTTGCTTTTCTTTCTTTTATGTATAGTTTCAACGAAGACGGACAGGAAAGAGGAAGAGAGAGAGAGAAGGGGCAGGGGCACGACGGTTCTGGTGTCACAGAACCACCCCCCCCCTCTTGCACTGACCAATTGGACACTTTATTGTTTACCGTTGCTCTGTAGTATTATATTATTATATAATGTAATATACAGTATAATAATATATTATATACTATCCATCCATCCATCCGATGCTTTCCATTCCACTGTTTCAGTTGTTATTGTTATCACCTGAGCTTCAACCCCGCCCAGTCGCCCGCCCACTCGTCTCGTCTCCCCCTGCCTGGCTCGGCCTGTCCGTCACTATTTTCTGTCCCTCTCTCTAGCCTGGCATCGGCCAGACTGATAAGAACGTGGATTCACTCACTCCTCCTCCTACCCTGGAGGCTGGAGTGAATCCACGGTGTGTGTCTGCCCCCCCCCCCCCCCCCCCCCCGGTGGTTGTTTTACACACTACTACTACAGAGAGCTGAGCATCAAGCTGATTGGTCCTCAGCCTAGTAGCACATCAAGCTGATTGGATTGCCATGCTAGTGCTGACGTTATACGTCAGCCCACACAGGGAGTGTTGGTGTGTGCGTAATGTGTGCTAGCAGGCCAGTCTGCACGCAGGTCTTTGTCTGTCTGTCTGTCTGGGATCTGGAGGTGACTCTAGTCCTCCCCAGAGTGTAAGACAGAGTTAGGTCAACTCCGTTCACTTCATGGGTCTTCAGTCCTACATAGACTTCTATTGGCGAAAAGCTAGGCGAAGAGTAGGCTGGGGTCCACCTATGCTTTCTATGGCATAGGCAGCATCCGGCAGGATCCGCCGGGAGAATCTAGACGCAGCTGCACGACATGAGACTAATTTATTTGAGTGACAGAGAGACAGGAGTGTGTGTGTGCATGTGTGCGCAAATTTAACAAAGGTGCAGACTATCAGAAATCAGCAGAATGTCATCGACGTTTGCGCTACTCTATGCCAAATTGAAGTGGACTCGGACCCAGACTTTTTTTTCTCTCCCTGGAAATAAAAACGTCTGGGCTATTGTCCCCCACAAACAAAAAAATAGCTAAATTAGCCAGTTCTTCACGCTCCTTGTAGATCAGCTGTGAATACAGACGTTTCCATTCTGAGATTGTTTGAAAGCACTTTCCCTCTGTGTCGGCCTCTCGCAACACACGTTAGTTCTTCAGATCTGCTATACACCATCAAGATAATACAATATGTTTTGTAGATCTACTATACACCATCAAGGTAGTACAATAAGTTCTCGGCTCACAGATTTAGTGGATTGGGGCATTTCTCGATACAGGAAACTACTGTGAAGTTATGTGGGGTTAAACTCCAGTGGAGATGCTGGCGGGGGTCTCTCTGGACTGGAGGGGGCGGCCCAGACTGGTGGCCTAAATCACGGCTCTCTGCGCTAATCCTCGGCAACGGTAAGCGCCAGCGGTCAGTCAGGCACAGCGCCTGACCTTCCTGAAGTAAGCCCTCTCCAGGGCATGGCACGGATCTGACCCCGTGGACCACCTGGCACACTGCCAGGGATCTATCTATCTGACCCCGTGGACCACCTGGCACACTGCCAGGGATCTATCTATCTGACCCCGTAGACCACCTGGCACACTGCCAGGGATCTATCTATCTGACCCCGTGGACCACCTGGCACACTGCCAGGGATCTATCTATCTGACCCCGTGGACCACCTGGCACACTGCCAGGGATCTATCTATCTGACCCCGTAGACCACCTGGCACACTGCCAGGGATCTATCTATCTGACCCCGTAGACCACCTGGCACACTGCCAGGGATCTATCTATCTGACCCCGTAGACCACCTGGCCCGTCGCCCTGACCTTTTGACTGGCAGGTGAAAATCACTGACTTGCACTGTTTAGGAAGTCCAGGCTTGAAAGGATCCCTGGCTAATAAGACAAATGTGCCTTGATGCATTATAAAAATGTATAATTGCCCTCTATAGCAAAAAAAACATTGTTGTATTTATTTATTTTATAAATGGATAGATTTCACTCCATAGGGAGTGCTTCTGTCACAGGTGAGAAGCACTGTCGCAGTGAAATATTAGCCCCGGAAACCCAGACGTTTTATTTCCAGGGAGAAAGAAAAGTCTGGGGCCGAGTCCACTTCAATTCGGCATAGAGTAGTGCAAACGTCGTTCTCGCTCTGCTGATTTATGATCGTCTGCAGCTTTGTTAAATTGACGCAGACACGCAGACACGTACACACACGCACTCCTCTCTCTCTCTGGCGCTCTAATTAATTAGTCTCATGTCCTGCAGCGGTGTCTAGATTCTCCCGGCGGATTCTGCCGGGAGCTGCCTATGCCATAGAAAGCATAAGTCAGTTCCAATTTAGTGAAATATAAACAGGTTTCAAACTGACAATCAGAACAATATTGATTGAACTTCTGTTCTGATTCCTCACCTGGACACCAAATAAAATAATCACCTTGTCGGGAAGGCAAAACTCTCTGTCTACCGAGCTATCTCCGTTCCTACTCTCACCTATGGTCATGAAGTGTTGCTACTCTCACCTATGGTTATGAAGTGTTCCTACTCTCACCTATGGTTATGAAGTGTTCCTACTCTCACCTATGGTCATGAAGTGTTCCTACTCTCACCTATGGTTATGAAGTGTTCCTACTCTCACCTATGGTTATGAAGTGTTCCTACTCTCACCTATGGTCATGAAGTGTCCTTACTCTCACCTATGGTCATGAAGTGTTACTACTCTCACCTATGGTCATGAAGTGTCCTTACTCTCACCTATGGTTATGAAGTGTTCCTACTCTCACCTATGGTCATGAAGTGTCCTTACTCTCACCTATGGTCATGAAGTGTTCCTACTCTCACCTATGGTCATGAAGTGTTCCTACTCTCACCTATGGTCATGAAGTGTTCCTACTCTCACCTATGGTCATGAAGTGTTACTACTCTCACCTATGGTCATGAAGTGTTCCTACTCTCACCTATGGTCATGAAGTGTTCCTACTCTCACCTATGGTCATGAAGTGTTCCTACTCTCACCTATGGTCATGAAGTGTTCCTACTCTCACCTATGGTCATGAAGTGTCCTTACTCTCACCTATGGTCATGAAGTGTTCCTACTCTCACCTATATGGTTATGAAGTGTTCCTATTCTCACCTATGGTCATGTAGTGTTCCTACTCTATATATGGTGACAGTACATCATAGTATACACCACACTATACCACAGTACATCGTAGTACATGACCCCTGCATGTGCCTAGCCCATTCACCATGCTCGACCCGTCACGACAGCCATCACAGTCGATCCCAGCGCCGCGCTTAATTCCCAAACATCCAATTAGACAGGATTAGGCTGTAAGAGCATTATGAAGAGCGTTTACCAGAATGTGTTTCCTACAGATTCATGGAGCCTGTAAAGAGCTGCTAGCGATATGCGCTTCATGTTGACATGTACGTACCTGTTCTGGACCGGCACAGAATGACGTACAAAATGTTACCGGCCAACATAATTGCGATTAACGACATTATTATCGCGATAACTCAAAACTTGCTTTAAAACTTAAAATGCTACAAACTTTTGTTGTAACCATTTGAACCCACGGCATCTCTATTCTGGGGGGAACGTTCGGGCTGTGAGCTTGTAGATCTGCTAGTTTAAACGTTTGTGCTGTGAGCTTGTAAATCTGCTAGTTTTGGCAAATCGATTTGTGCAAAGATAAGCGCGTACCACATCTCCCATATACTACAGAGTGTATAGAGCAGTGGTTCCCAAAGTGGGGTCCGGGGACCCCCAGGGGTCCTTGAGGGAGTGCCAGGGGGTCCCCAGATAAATGATAGTTTGGAACCAAATGGACCCCTATGGGTCTGTAACTCTGAGAGTGTACAAATGGAACCAAATGGACCCGTTACATTTGTACACTCTCTGAGTTAAAGAAATGCCATTGAATGGGGATCTGTAGACTAATGCATGTCAAACTGAGGGATCCTTGAAATTATAATGGTGGAGAATCACTGCTAGAGGCATAAAATCTTCTCTTATGGGGGTCCCTGGTGTATATTGGGCGGTCCGTGGGCTAATTATTGTCAATTTGGGGGTCCTTGATATGACATAGTTTTGGAACCACTGATATAGTGGGTTTAAGTAGTGGGTCATAAAAGATATGTGTATAGCGCATAGAATGATAAAGAGTTGGCGGAATTATGAACTTTTCTTATTTTATTTATGTATTTATTTATATGGGTCACGTGGCAAAAACAAGGACGCCAGGTTGAAAGTTTAAACATGTTTGATTCTCTCAGCGTTTTACGCCAACTCTCATTATTTGTGCGTAACAAACGGCCCCCAGCTTCCCATGACAACTTGACCTGTCACACGACCAAGGAGGACTAACAGCCACCTCCGATGCATGGCCGCTACACTTGATTGATTCACGAGAGGTCGATGCGTTCCGGAACATGTGAGGGGAAAATGATTTGGTTCACTTTCTGCACCTTTTCTCTGATACAGGCATTGTGTTTTTTCTTTTTTGCTCGCGTGGAACGAAAATCCCCCAAGAATGGTTTACTTTGAGCTCACAAGATGATATGCCATCAAATCGATTAACGCCGCACTGCCTTTTCCACGTCGTATGCCTCATATAGCCTCCTAGAGTCCAGACTCCACATTCCATCCCGTCAGGTGTGTGTGAAGGTCGCGTTAACGATAACGAGGATGAATGTGTGCACTGTTGTGATGTTGATAAAAAACGGTATCGTGTGAATCTCCATGAAGTCGGAGAAATGTCTGGACTGCTATAAGGACACACGGACAGACATTCTTTACATTCCGCCATCTTCCCAGGCGAGGCGGCCGTGCCATTTCAAGGTAGCTATTTATATTTTTAACTTTTTTCTTTCTTTCACTGTGTGTAAACCCACAGTGACCCACAGGGCGGGAAAAAAACAACAAAAACATGCAAACGCTGTTGTCTGGGCGCGCTGTGTCCCAGAAGGCCATGCAGAACACGTTTATTATTGTAACATAACGATTTTAAATGTAACACGCTGCTGTGCAGTGTCCCGTCCCGGACGACAACAGCAACATGTTATGGCTGCGCTCAGCCTCAGCGCCCACGTTCTGTGGTCAACTCTCCCTGGGGCAAAACGGAGCCTCTTCTCTCCAGGGATGGACTGTAGGGAGCAGCTTATCCTCTCTCTCTCTCTCTCTCTCTCTCTCTCTCTCTCCCCCCCCCCCCCTCCCTGGTTCCTCTTTAGATGAATTACTGTCATTGCTACGCTGGTGGTTATAATGGGGTGGGGGGGGGTGGGTAACCTTGTGTGTGCATGTCTGTCTGTCTAGCCTAGCCGTTCAACCACCGGGCATTTCCTCCTTCCTCTCGTCGACGGGGCATAGGAAGCCCTTAATGGACCCGTGCACGTGTAGACACACAGCACCGTGCACGTGTAGACACACAGCACTGAGCACGTGTAGAAACACAGCACTGTGCACGTGTAGAAACACAGCACTGTGCACGTGTAGAAACACAGCACTGTGCACTTGTAGAAACACAGCACTGTGCACTTGTAGAAACACAGTTCTCTACAGTGTGTCAGCGTTGGAAAAAAATAACGTGTGGGTCGTGTGTGCGTGCGTGCGTGCGTGCGTGCGTGCGTGCGTGTGTGTGTGCGTGCGTGTGTGTGTGTGTGTGTGTGTGGTGCGTGCGCCGGCCGTGCATATGTGTTTGCGTACGTGCATATGTGCACGATGGAGGAGGACTTCCTCACTCCTTTTCCAAGTGTGTGAGTGTGTGTGTGGCACTCTGGTTAGAAAGCTGTCTTTGTTTCTGAGCTGTGTGAAAGACTCAGAGGGTGTGTGTGTGTGTGTGTGCGGGGCTCAGGTTGCAGAGGCATTTCAGCCATTTGAAAATAGCTGATCTACGAGAGAGTGTGTGTGTGTGTGTGTGTGTGTGTGTGTGTGTGTGTGTGTGTGTGTGTTCGACAGTAGCATAATTGTACACAGACCTAACGTAGTGTTTATATAAAAGTTTTGTAGGACCTCTGGGTTGTACCTACCTGCTAGGACCTGTGAGTTGTACCTACCTGCTAGGACCTCTGGGTTGTACCTACCTGCTAGGACCTCTGGAAGTGCTCATTCTATCTCAACGGGATAGTTCCACCCGTAGGAGCAATGTTTGGAACTATAGCCCATAGGCACCCGCTTTGCGGCGAGATCAAAGCGTGATCCTACTCTACACTATGGGTTTTACCTCTCTCCCCTCAGCCTTCATCCTCTCCCCTCAGCCTTCATCCTCTCAGAGGATGAAGGCTGAGGGGAGAGGATGAAGGCTGGCTCTGAGTAGGGATAGACCAGGCTGTGTTGTGGAGCATGGGGCTGGTTGAGTAGAGAGAGTGTGGGGCTCAGGGAGAGACACACACAGAGAGAGAGGGGCTCAGGCTCTGTGCTGAGTGCAGAGAGACCAGTCTGTCCCTGATGCCTAGTTCGGACAGTCAGTGATCCATCACCGCACGTCCCCTAACTGTCAGCATCGCTGGCTGGCTGAGAGAATGACGTGCAGGGCTGTGTTGTATACAGCCACAGAAACATGGCACTTGGCTGCCACAGAACACATTATATTTATTATAATATAATAATAATTATTATTATTATATTTACAGGCTGTTTGTGTTATCATGCAAGCACAGTGCCATGTGTGTGTTGCTGTGCAGTGCAGTGGCCTGATTAGGTATTATTTATTGACATGTTAACACTAGCATGAGTTTTGTGATTTGTTTTGTTTTTGTTTTTGTTTAGCGACAGAGCTCCGTTCCAAAGCGAGAAGAGTGTTATTTCTATGAACCTCCATTACATGCTTCCTCCCAGAGAGGATATCATCCCTATTCCCAGCTGGTTTGGGCTAAGCGATCATGGCCTTTTCTGTATAGTGCCATCGCTTCTGCCTCAGGGGGTGTGTTAGACGGGCTTTTAGCAGCGCTGTGCCTCATCGTTGAGGCCTGGGAGAGTCTCTCAATGTCTTTTGTAAACTGCTTGAGAGTCCAGTCCACATCACACGTCTTCAATTATTGACATTGCTGTATGAGATTGTGATGAATAATTCAGCTCCTATTTTTATGCGGGTCTAGCCAGCCTGGGAGGCACGTGGATGAACCCTGGAGGGTAGAGAGTAGAGACTCACTGCACACAACAAAAGCTTCACACACTAATGACTACAATGTAGGGCTGCACGATTATGAAATTATGACCGATATCTGATCTCCGATAATTTGCAGGGTCATATATTCTGCCGATACCGATTCTGACCGATTCCGATAGTATACAGAGGACCACAATGGAAACGAGCCTATAGGCCCTATAGGGGCTTGGCCCAAAGCCTGTTAATAAAGTATTCAATCAATCAATAAATAGCCCAAACTCTTTTCCTGTCCGTTTTCACAACTGACTGAGATGAGTACACACATTACATGTAGAAAGATTATATTTGATCCGGCTTTTGTTCTAGACTAGAGGTGCTAGAAACTTTTGACTTATATTTAACTCATTGAGGCATTTTTAATTTAAAAACTAAATTGCTGGTGAAAACCGATTAAATACTTAATATGTTGAGACCGCTCCGATACCGATATGGCATTTTTATACCGATTATTTATATACTGTATATATCGTGCATCCCTACTATAAAGGTTAAGCATTTTAAAAGACGCCGCCTCTTGTTTCTTCCAAAACGGGAGATGTCACTCAATACCATGCCTCTTCACCAGGGGTCAGGGGTCACCAGGGGTCATCGTCATGTTGGCTTGTTGACAGCAACTGACAGTTGCGATTGCATCATTGTATAGCCAATGCTGCCTTCCAGCTATACCTTAAAGTAAAAAATTGTTTAATCAAGCAAGCTGCTTTTTGTATATTCTACTTGGCTGTGTATGCTGTTCATGCTTTGAAGTCCGATAATACATTTTTATTTAATTATTACAATTATGACGTCATGAACGGGGCCTCCCGATCCTTAAGGCCACCCCCTCTCCTCTCCTCTCCTCTCCTCTCCTCTCCTCTCCTCTCCTCTCCTCTCCTCTCCTCTCCTCTCCTCTCCTCTCCAGACCTGTACAGACTGTCTCAAAGAAGCAGCTCACTTTTTCCATCTCCTCACGCTCTTCCCTCTGCTCTGCTCAGCGGAAAACAGTCGTCTCACCAAATCCTCGCTTATGACGGGGCAGATCCTCAAACACCCCCCCCCCCCACACACACACACACACACACACACACACACACACACACACACACACACACACACACACACACACACACACGGCAAATCCTCCAACCCCAACCCCCCTCTTTCCATGATCCTGGTGCTCATATATTCCCAGCTGGTCCACTCTGGGACGGTTCCCGTGCTGTCACTCTGCCAGTGGGGGAAAAACACATCTTTTACTTAATTTACTAGTATCAATACTGCAAATGCAGAAATACTATTCTGTTACAAGTACAAGTCTGGAATTATGAATGTACTTGAGTAAAAGTACAAAAGTATTGGCATCAAAATAATACTTAAATATACTAAAAGTATTCACTGTGGAATGCACTTCCCATCACAATCAGAACTGCAGACTCACTCCCAATCTTCTGCCGTAGTCTGAAAACCCACCTCTTCAGACTCCACCTTAGCCCGTAGCTCTTGCCCTAGCCTCGACGACCTTAGAAACGAATGCAAAGGCTCAACTTATGTAACTTATAGCCATATGTAGACAGCACTAGAATAGCATTTTAGCACTTTAAAGTACCGGTAGGTATATATGCATAGTTTCATTATATAGACTAGAATTTCGGCCCCCTTCGGGGGCCTCATCCCAGTGTCGTTGCAGCGCAATATGGGAAGAAAGAAATTGCCGGAGTTGACAGACTCCACTTCATGTTTCAGCAGTGTTTTTAAACTCAGTAGTGTGCCCTGCACACAGCGCACACTCGCAATTGCAGCTGGAGGGCGACGCGACACACACACGCCAACACACACACACAGAGCGATGTGTGGATAAATCACTGAGATTTGGGAAATGTGTTCTGAATGGGCCTGAATATATGTGTGTAGGCTGCAACAATGATTTCATAAAGTGTAGTTTAGTTTGAACAGGCAACTAATGTAGTGATAGATTAATTGAATGGGCCTGAATAGATAGATAGATAGATTTCTTTATTTTTGTGTCATGCACCAAAGGCGCCCAGCCCACATGGGCTTACAGGACACACCATATCATTGCATTCAATATTGCATTGTGTACAATAAACAGATATGTTTTGTTGATATTCCCTTTTTTTTTTTACACAAACAAAAGATTCCACTTCATGTTTCAGCTGTGTTTTTAAACTCAGTAGTGTGCCCTGCACACAGTGCACACTCGCAATTGCAGCTGGAGGGCGACGCGACACACACACACACACACACACACACACACACACACACACACACACACACACAGAGCGATGTGTGGATAAATCACTGTGATTTGGGAAATGCGCACGCAAGCACAGAATGCACGGCGTTACAGGATTGTATAGGTCAGCAGTTTTGGTGTGACACACACGGCTTCCACATTTAGCTTCATACTGGGTGAAAGTGTCGTTATATAGGCGAGTAATAATTGCGGCTGGAGGGCGACGCGACACACACACACACACACACACAGGGCGATGTAGTAAATATAGGCGAGTATTAATAATGTGCATGGATAGTGCGTGAGTTTGGGTTCAAATCTGCGCACACTGGCAATTGCAGCTGGAGGGCGACGCGCCACACACACACACACGATGTGATTTGGGAAAAGCACTGAAAGAACAAACGATGCACGGGCGTGCAAGCGATTAAGCACGCACAGGCAAATGTTTACACACACACACACACACACACACACACGATGTGATTTGGGAAAAGCACAGAAAGAACAAACGATGCACGGGCGTGCAAATGATTAAGCACGCACAGAAGCACGCACAGGCAAATGTTTGGAGAAGCTGAGAAGCACACGCATGCAACATGCTGTGATGACCTGTTTTGGTTTCTTTTGCGTGACTGGCTCGCAAACGTTTGGCGTGTGGCGTGTATTGAGAAAGTGCGGAGCGTTTTCGTCGTGGCATGATGTATTCCAGTCCAGTTGTTGGCGGTGGCAAGCATGAGTCAATTGTTTGTTCACTTTGTTGTTCACGTTGTTGTTGTTTGTAGAGTGGGCGAGTCCGTTTAGTAGTACAGTGGGTCGGTCACACACAGCACAGAGGAGCAGTGAAAGGGGGAGGAGGCTCTGTGCTGGTGGAGAGTTTGGCAAACATGACGATTTTGACGTCACAGAAAGTTGTCCCATGGGATCGTGTGGTGATGTAAAACAATATTTATAGAGTAATTAAGACATTTCTTTCAATGAAATGTAGCCTATATGTATTCTGGGAGTGTGCCGAATTTATTTTGCATATAGAGATGTGTGGTAAAAGTGTGGTTCGGTCGGAGAAAGCTCTTGGATAAACGGCCACTGTGCTTATGTACCCCTGTCTATTAGGGTAGCAGGATACTGTACTGCACTCCTTAGTATTGCACTGTACTGTAATGTTGTCCTCTGTACTGTACTTTACTGTACGTCTTTACTGTACTGTACTGTTGTTAGTGTTGTTATTGTTGTTTTTCTTATAATGATTATTATTATTATTGTTATTATTATTACATGCATTATTGTTCTGATGTGAGCTTGTTTGTAAATGAGTGAGTTTACAAAGAAGTTTAGTGTTATTATTATTATTATTATTATTAGTATTGTTATTGTGATTATTACATGGATTATTGTTGTGATGTGAGCTTGTGGCTGACTCACTATCTAGAAAATGAAAACATGGCACTTCATTTAAAATAGGTTACAGACCCCTGTTATATGCGCTTGTTTTGGGATTATTTTTATAGACCTATTTACTTGTTTCTATGAGACATGGCAATTGGCAACAGCGCAGCGAAAGGCATCCACGTCTTTCTGTTGTGAAATGCTGAGATTAGAAACGACCATAATTATTTCATTTCTCAACCTTAAAAAAACACATCTCCATAATCCGTGGGAAGTGTGTGTAGCAAAAGTAGTCGGCATTGTCATGGTTGAAAGTATTCATGCAACACTGACGCTGTAAGCTGTGTGATGCTAACGCGCTAACACCGTTAGCATGGTCTGTGTTGGTCAAAGGAAAAAGGATACATATGAAACTACTGGCCAAAATGTCATAAAAACCACAACACCTAAAATCGGAATGTGATGGTGACCTATTGAGCACAAACAGACAATCATGATTTGCTTGCTGGACCTATAATTAATTTATGTGCATTACATTTCCACCTCGCACATATAAATGAAAAGCAAGATGGATGCTAACGCGCTAACACCGTTAGCATGTTCTGTGTTGGTCGGAAAAAGGATAGATATGAAACTACTGGCCAAAATAAATGTCATACAAAACATAACACCTAAAATCGGAATGTGATGGTGACCTATTGAGCACAAACAGACAATCATGATTTGCTTGCTGGACCTATAATTAATTTATGTGCATTACATTTCCACCTCGCACATATAAATCAAGCCACAGTGCAGTCAGAGAGTAGTTCACAGGTCACACACAGGAGAGGAGCAGTGAAAGGGGGCGGGGACTTGGGATGGCAGTGTAGAGTAGGCACGACATTGAGGGGTAGAAACCATCCCGGTCGCGTGGTTCATCTAACGCGTGTGTCACTCTGAAGGACTGGCCCCATTAAGTGAACGTAGTTGGCGTAGTAGACGCCAACATGACGATTCTGACGTAGGCTGTTGAGGTTGAGCAAGAATAGCGTGTTTCAGAAAAGTAATATTTAAACAGTAAAGAAGACATTTTTGGCGAATGCAATGTAGTCTATGTCTTTTGTGGGAGTGTGCAGGTTTTATTTTGCATAGAGAGATGTGTGGTGGAAGTGTGGCTTGGTCGGAGATAGAGCACGAATGAGCGGCCAGGTGCTCATGTACCCCTGTCTATTAGGGTAGCAGGATATTCCACTGTTACGTTCTTAGCTTACGTATGTTTCAAAAACTACTTTTTATGTATGCCATGTATTGCCATTCAGGGTGGGAACTTTAACTATTGAAGAAATAGCAGATCTACAAGCTCATAGCACAGCACAGAGTGCCGTGGTACGAGCTTGTAGATCTGCCATTTTTGAAAAATTGTGAAAATGTGCCTAAAATCTTTGAATATATATTTCGATGTCAGGCCTAAATGGGTTAATGTAAGTTGCTCTGGATTTGGAGCGTCTGCTAAATGCCTAAATTGTAATAGTGCAGAATGTCCCGTTTAAAGCTCTTTTTTTGTTTTGTTTTTTGGATTAAATGACATTAATGAAAAACGAGATTTCTGGTTTTGGCATAACTGGGTTGTGGACAGAGAGAGTGATTCTATCAAACCGTAGCTTACATTAGTTCAGCGTATCAAATCCTTCCTCCTTCCTTCCTGATTCCTTAGTCAGGAAGTCATTACGGAGAAAAGAAACATCTCAAGTTCATCTATTTATTTTTTATTCCAGGTGTGTGTAACTTAATTATGTATGGTTTATTTTTCTTAAAACATCTGTGTTTTTACTTTAGCCACTCACTATTTAGTCCATTAATTCATTCACCCTTTTGGTGTTTTAAGCATTATGCTATACTTTAGCTATTGAAAAATAGCAGATCTACGAGCTTGTAGATCTGCTATTTTTTGAAAAATAGTGAAAACGTGGCGCATCTTTGAATATACAGTATATTCTTTCACAGCAAGCGTTTTTAACTAAAATCTTCGCTTGGGTCCCTGGAAGTTGGAACAACACCATTTTCAGATGGGGTCGGCGGCCAATTACATATAATTCTTGGGGTCCTTGAATTGGTTTGAGAACCACTGACGTAGAAACATGGGTCATGATTTGGAAGACATTTTGTAGAATCTGGTGTCGGGTCTTAATGTTTTAAAGCTATACTGGAAAAGGAAAGGTTTGGTCAGCCATGTGCCATGATGCAGACACATGATGCTGCCAGGCTGCAGGCATGGCCTCTACTGCTGGTAACCAAACCTATTCCTGTCCATCCATGGTTATTTGGTTTGGGCTCAGTGTGTCAAGTCAGGGTTCTGTGACTCAGGGCTCTCACCACACCGTGCGTGCGTGCGTGCGTGCGTGCGTGCGTGCGTGCGTGCGTGCGTGCGTGCGTGCGTGCGTGTGTGTGTGTGTGTGTGTGTGTGTGTGCGTGTGTGCGTGCGTGCGTGTTGCTGTGATGTCAGAAGCACATAGCTCTTGTTTTTTATCTGAAGTATATTTTTGGTTACGCCAGCCAGAGAGAGCTTTTCTGCCCCTCGTTGAGTTTAAGCTTGCATCTGCCTCTCTTCTGCTACATCAATCAAAAGTCCCTCTTCGTCCCCCTCTCTAATCTTACATGGCGCTCCACCAGGCAGACTGCAGCCTGTTTGCTGTGGGGCGGCGGTGGCTCAGGGGTAGAGTGGCCGGATGGCAACCACAAGGTTCCCAGTTCGATCCCTGTGGGCTCCCCCAGAGTTAGTGTCGAAGTGTCCATGAGCAAGACGCTGAACAAGACACCCTAATTGCTTCCGATGTGCAGGTTGGTGCCTTGCATGGTAATTCCTCCAGCATCGGTGTATGAATGTCTGTATAAATGGGAGAATGTAATGCACAATCTCTGTAAAGGTTGTGTGAATGTGTGTGTGAATGGGTGAATGTAATGCACAATC
Organism: Protomyctophum bolini; assembly: GCF_963924005.1. Classification (NCBI taxonomy): domain Eukaryota; kingdom Metazoa; phylum Chordata; class Actinopteri; order Myctophiformes; family Myctophidae; genus Protomyctophum; species Protomyctophum bolini. The sequence goes on along the minus strand of NC_137862.1, from coordinate 43,140,321 downwards.
TATGTAAAGGTTGTGTGAATGTGTGTGTGAATGGGTGAATGTAATGCACAATCTGTGTAAAGGTTGTGTGAATGTGTGTGCATGGGTGAATGTAATGCACAATCTCTGTAAAGGTTGTGTGAATGCGTGTGTGAATGGGTGAATGTAATGCACAATCTCTGTAAAGGTTGTGTGAATGTGTGTGTGAATGGGTGAATGTAATGCACAATCTGTGTAAAGCGCCTTGGATAAAGGCACTATATACTGTACTACTCCACCCCTTTATCCACTCTAATCTTTTCGTGTCGCTCCACCAGGCAGCCTGTTTGCTGTTGTTACTTGGTGGTATCCACTCTCCTGTTTGCTGTGGCTGTTAGTTGGTATCCACTCTCCTGTTTGCTGTGGCTGTTACTTTACTTGGTATCCACTCTCCTGTTTGCTGTGGCTGTTAGTTGGTATCCACTCTCCCAGCAGCCAACAGATCCATTTGGGGCTCCCTTTCTTGTGTAATAATGTGTATAATCTCCTCCCAGCAAAGTGTCTGATCGTGTCTCACCTACCTAGCTGCAGTGTTGCCTGTCTCACCTACCTAGCTGCAGTGTTGCCTGTCTCACCTACCTAGCTGCAGTGTTGCCTGTCTCACCTATACCTAGCTGCAGTGTTGCCTGTCTCACCTACCTAGCTGCAGCGTTGCCTGTCTCACCTACCTAGCTGCAGTGTTGCCTGTCTCACCTACCTGGCTGCAGTGTTGCCTGTCTCACCTACCTGGCTGCAGTGTTGCCTGTCTCACCTACCTGGCTGCAGTGTTGCCTGTCTCACCTACCTGGCTGCAGTGTTGCCTGTCTCACCTACCTAGCTGCAGTGTTGCCTGTCTCACCTACCTAGCTGCAGTGTTGCCTGTCTCACCTACCTAGCTGCAGTGTTGCCTGTCTCACCTACCTGGCTGCAGTGTTGCCTGTCTCACCTACCTGGCTGCAGTGTTGCCTGTCTCACCTACCTGCCGTTCAACACATTCCTAAAAGCCTTCCTTCTTCTCCCAGACGGAATCTAGTGCCACACGTTACTGGTGGTCACAGATTGTGACATAACACCGCCTCTACAGAGTTACTGGCCGGTCACACATTGATTTTGACAGCAAATTTAGATTTTAGTTTTAGTCATAGATTGTGACGTGACACGCCGCGTCTACAGAGTGACACGCCTGTCAGAGTTTCCCTTCAGGCGAGGCGTCACATTATTCCCTCGTTAATTAATTAACTCGTCCCTCCTCAACGAGCCCTCGTTCTAATTGGACTGGGACGGGGAGTTTGATCGTCATGGGAAGACTTTTTTTTTAAATGGCAGAAGACCTACTTTTACATTAATCCGTTCACCACACAGCGTTTTAAAGGCAGAAGACCTACTTTTACATTAATTAATTCACCACACAGCGTTTTAAAGGCAGAAGACCTACTTTTACATTAGTTCGTTCACCACACAGCGTTTTAAAGGCCTACTTTTACAGCAGAAACTATTTGAACATTCATTCATTCATCACACAGCGTTTTCTCTCCTAAAGCTCATTATCTTGTGAACAGGACCGTCAGGGTGCTATCTGCATGTTTTTAAGCTCTCGTACGATTTTACCTATTAATCCTCCCCTCAGAGGGTTGTTAAAGTGGCTGTCGTCCCCGACGCTCTCCCAGGCAAATCCTCTGAGCCTCTGCTCCATTAAATGATTAAGACCTCAGAACGCATCTGTGTTGCATTATAGCTTTGAACCACTTTAACCATTATTTTAAATTTTAGCTGTTGATTTTTTAAACGTTTTTTAAATCGAACATTTTGTAACTCAAATCTTTGCTTATGTGGGGATCCTGGAACCACTGACATAGAAACATAGGCTTTTCAGAAAAGGATTTAGAAGACATTTTGTAGAATCGGGTCTTAATGGGTTAAATTTGAGTCCCCAAAACGTCATTTTAATCCTCTGCCAAGTCCTCCATATCTCACTTTCTGCGACAATAGGCTTTTATTGCTTTAAATTTCTCCGTTACTCTCCCTTGTTTATGAAGTGAGAGCCATTGTTTGTTTAGTTCCTCACTCACTCATTGGACGATGGAGACTTAATGTTTAATTCCTGACTCACTCATTGGACGATGGAGTCTTTGTTTAGTTCCTGACTCACTCATTGGACGATGGGGTCTTAATGTTTAGTTCTTGACTCACTCATTGCACTGCTCCTTCCCCTGTTCTTAAAATACACGTTGTGACTAAATAGAAAGATTCAGATTAAAGGGCAAAGTGTTAGGAGTCTGTGAGGAGTCTTTTGTTCGTGTGTACCCGCATGCGTCTGTGCGTGCGTCTGTGCGTGCGTGTTAGAGACTTGGTGGAATCCTACAACCACTAGGAGCAGCCATTCCGGTGCTCGGGGAGCACTTCGGGTTTAAGAGGCTTGCTCCGGGAGGGACACACATGGACACATTGCTGTCCTGGCCTGGAATGGTACCCGGGACAACCTGGGGCTCTGTTCTGGCTCCCCCTGCAGGCAAGCTGGCTAATAGACATATAAAAGTAGACGCCTCTTCCGGCTCTGAGGCGTGTGTTCACGAGAGTGGGCAACATTTTCCGTTCCGTACATCAACAGTCGGGCTAATAAGTGGTAACAGTGGTACAGGTCCCTGGCTTGGTGCCTACAGTGGTACCGCCATTTGAAAGAAATCTCGGAACAGGTCGGAATCGGACGAAATAGTCATAGATTAATTTCAGATTTCGGGACCATTTCTTTGGACCCGTGAAGAGCTCTACTGTGGTGCCGGTGGGGCTGCCTATAGTGACTAAAACAATGAGATTGCTCTTTAGCTCTGCGGCGCTGGGCTAATGGACTCGCTGGCATCCTCCACTCCTCACCACTGTTTCCTCTCGTCGTCGTCGTCCTCCTCAACCCGGGAACACAAACAATGCTTCATTAGCAGCTGCAGGGACCTCATTACAGCCCGCTGTGTTTATCCCAGCAGCCTCAGGTGGAGAATGAATGGACATTATGAGTTAATTAAACACCATCCATTGCAATTTGATTGCAATGGGGGGGGGGAAGAGAGAGAGAGAGAGAGAGAGAGAGAGAGAGAGAGAGAGAGAGAAAACCCTCAGCATTGTTGTGGAGTTGAAGGATAAATTACGTGTCGTGTATACAGTTTGAGTTACCTATTTATTATTTATTTACCTCTAAGCTTCTCCATAAGGAACAAACACGCATGACAGCGTGGCAGTGGACTCCTAACATGCATTTTTGTCTACAGACCCCCATTTAATGTTATTTCTATCTCTGGGACCCCAATTTATATTGTAAAATCAATGTTAATTTAACTCTGAATGGGTCCATTTGGTTCCATTTGTACACTCTGAGTTACAGACTCATAAGGGTCCATTTGGTTCCAAACTATCATTTACCTGGGGACTCCCTGGAACTCCCTCAAGGACCCCTAGGTGGTCCCCGGACCCCACGGTCCGCCGGTGTGTACGGATATATTGATGACCCCTGACCTCTGTGAGGCCCCATGCCAGCGCGTGGTGCAGACCCGGGGAGAGGCAGCAGAGCTTGACAGGGCCACGTCGGGCACAGCAAGGGGAGGCGGTCACACCCTGACCGGCACAGCATGGTCAGGGTGTTTTATCCCCGACCACTGATAAACACTTTTAATTAGGCTGAGTTTGGTGTTGGAGCAACCTCCTGTAGTGGAGTTGAGAAGAGCCAGAGCTCAGTCGGAACTGGGCTTCTGCACAAAACTACTTGATCAAGTAGGAAGGGGGAAAAATCATATTTAATAGGCTAGGTGTTTTATCTGTTTCTGTCCGAGTCAGACATTCCACAGTATCTATTGGATTACAATTGATACAATAAATAGTATTGGTGACAGCCGTCGCACAATGTCTGTTCCGAATAACGTCCTCCGTTGGCCTTCTGTTGTGTCCTCTGCTCTGAGAAATAGCACCTGACAGGATGTGTAGTTGAGAGTGTGTGTGTGTGTGTGTGTGTGTGAGAAGACTTAAGAAAGAGTCTAACCAGGACCCTACAGCTGTTTGCTGCTGTCTCTTCCCGGGGGTCGGATGGCCTCGCTTTCGGCAAAGATCAAACATGGACAGAGGTTGTAATTACTAACGCCCCGTCCGCCTCCCAATCCCGGCATCTCCCTCCAGGGCAGGGGGGGGGGGAGAGGTTTCCCGCCGTGGGGGGGAAGGGGGGCTTGAGTAGATGACGCGCCCTGCTCAGTGCATGCCTCAACATCTCTGTTTTGCTATCTCTAGCTCGTCTCTGTGGTGTGTGAGTGAAAAGAAGAGTCACAAAATGCTGTATTCGTTTAGAAAAAGATTGTGTTAAAATTGAGTTCACAATAACAAGAAATACTGCACTTACATTTCCAGAATGTCTTTTGGCGAGATCACTCAGACTGTACCGCATATTTTCTGATGAGAGCGCTTCCTCCATGGACTCCGGGTAAGACGGGGACCGGAGTCTATCTGATGAGAGCGCTTCCTCCATGGACTCCGGGTAAGACGGGGACCGGAGTCTATCTGATGAGAGCGCTTCCTCCATGGACTCCGGGTAAGACAGGGACCGGAGTCTATCTTTGGATCCCGGGCTGTGTCTCTCTGTGTAGAATAAGATAGTCGTGAAAATGAGGGTTTGTATATCTCCCTTTCATGTCGGAAACGATGCATGCCTTGTCATTAGGGTCAGGGTCAGATGCTGGAGCTTTTTACCACATTCATGATCACTGACACAGATGTCACACAGATAGGACGTCTCGGATGGGACTAGCACTATGCAACACACGACGTGCTACGTACGCGTTGCATAGTGCTACGTACGTGTTGCATAGTGCTACGTACGTGTTGCATAGTGCTACGTACGTGTTGCATAGTGCTACGTACGTGTTGCATAGTGCTACGTACGTGTTGCATAGTGCTTGCAAACACCTGCTGTTTCATGCACTCCTTTTTCCCTGTCATTGTCGTATAGGTAATTAAAAACACAATACAAATTACTCCTATTTTCCCGTCATTGTCATACTGTAGGTAACCCCATTCATTTACAACAGAGCCAAACAATATTGGCAGATCACCTACTTTGTCTCGTCCACTTGTCATTTCTAAGACTGACTGAAAGAAAGCAGAATGCAACACTTCACGCACACGCACGCACGCACACACATGGGGGCCCCTGCTTTTTGTCACATGACATGGGGGCCACATGGGGGCTCCTGCATGTTTTCACATGACATGGGGGCCACATGGGGGCTCCTGCATGTTTTCACATGACATGTGGGCCACATGGGGGCTCCTGCTTGTTGTCACATGACATGGGGGACCCTGCAAGTTGTCACATGACATGGGGGCCCTGGCCGTGGACGGTCCTGGCCCTTTTATTGGCGTCCTCCTCCTGAGTGAGTACACACACACACACACACACACACACACACACACACACACACACAATTCTAAAAGCTGTAAACATTGACCCAGTTCAAACATTTGACTTCAAAGAGAGAGAGAGGGGGGGGGGTTGTTTAGGGCTGAGACTTTTAGGCAAAGATTATAGCCTTTCCTTAAACATATTCACTTTCAGTTTGTGTATAAACGTTGGTTCGTCTCTGAGCCTTTCCTATACGCCCACATCCCAGTTCCTGTTTCCTTCGTTTCCTTTTTGGGCGGCGCTCGCTAAATTCTAGCTCCACACGGACCACCGTGCACTCCGCAACTATGTTACTGTGCCCACCACACACACACACACGCACGAACACACACGCACACACACACAGACACACCACCACACAGCTATAATTACCTTCGACAATATAAAGGGAAAAAAATACACTCAACCAATATCGGCTAGTCTTTCCCTTCGTTTTTTGGATGGTTTAATTTAAGCTTTCGTCTTGATGTCAGGGACTATTTCATTGAGTCCAACAGTGAGGCAGACAGGCAGGCAGACAGGCAGGGAGACAGACAGGCAGGCAGGGAGACAGGCAGGCAGGGAGACAGACAGGCAGGGAGACAGGCAGGCAGGGAGACAGACAGGCAGGGAGACAGGCAGGCAGACAGACACACAGACAGGCAGACAGACAGGCAGGTAGACAGGCAGGCAGGCAGACAGACAGGCAGGCAGACGGGTGAAGGATTAAGACCGCTACGTTTACCTTGTAGTTTGTGACGCTGATTGATTGCTCTGGGCCGGAGGTCACAGGCCTTGACATGAGGGTCACCTGATCATCACACTGCAATCCTAATGTCATATTTACTATTCCTCCTTGGTGTTGATGGACTGCACACTGTTTGAGATGAGGTGTGTGTGTGTGTGTGTGTGTGTGTGTGTGTGTGTGTGTGTGTGTGTGTGTGTGTGTGTGTGTGTGTGTGTGTGTGTGTGTGTGTGTGTGTGTGTGTGTGTGTGTGTGTGTGTGTGTGTGTGTGTGTGTGTGTGTGTGTGTGTGTGTGTGTGCATGCATGCCCCATTGTGTTCAAGGTTGTCTTTATTTGTCTTCCTAATGGCCTCATGGCCATGACCTTCCCAGCCATATTTGCTAGCCTACTTATTTGAGATTTGTATTTCACAGTTAGATTGGACAAACCAGCTGGACATACCGTAATCTTAAGATTGATTCTATACTAGCCCTGTAAAAGGTCAACATGATACTTACACTGACTCCGAAAAGCCTAAGTCTTCGAAGAAAGTGTAGACGCTGGTGTATCCAGCGTCTACACTGGACGCCACTATGACCTCCTCTGTTTAGTTTACATTTATTTTCAGATGGTGTAACATCACACCACTCTATAAACTTGTCTACTCCAGCTGTATGGCTGAAGATGTTATTATCGCTCTTGAGCAGACTAAGTATCATGGTGTCATCTGAAAAACTTGATAACAAACTGATTTGGATGTGAGCTGACACAGTCGTCCGTATACAAGGTAAACAGAAAAGAGGAACTGACTGTTACTTGGGGCATCCCTGTACTACACAGTGTCTCCTCTGAGAATACCAAGTTAAATCTCACCCTCTGTGGTGAAAAGAAAATAACCATTTTATTATAAAGGTTTAACTGAGCTAGTATTAAAGATAAAAAGTAATCTGGCATACTGTATGTGCGTGCGTGTGCGTGCGCTCCGTTGATGCATGACTCTCTGATTGCATTGTGTTGACTTTTCCCTTGTCATCCGCTCTGATGCAAAACATTCTGTGTGTGTGTGTGCGTGTGCATGTGCGTGTGCACGATATGTACACAAAGTATTGTATTTTACTCATGCCTGGAGTGTTTTTTTAAAGCGTGATTTATTGTGTACATCAGAAAAGGCTGTGATGTGTTGTGAAGTAATGTGCATATATACACAATTACACATGTCCTATTTGTGTTGTGGAGAATGTGGACCCATTATGGACTGTTTGAAGTGTTTACTGTCAGCCTGTGCTGTTACATGGATTAACACATTTAGACCTGAGGACAATTCTACAAATGTCTTCTAAATCATGACATAGGAAAAAGCCTATGTTTCTATGTGAGTCGTTCTCATGTCAAGGACCCCCAGAATTATATGTAATTGGCCACCGACCCACATCTTAAAATAAGTTGTTCCAGGGACCCCCCCCCCCCCCCCCCCCCCCCGAAGCAAAGATTTGAGTTAAAAACGTTAACTCTGAAAGAATATATATTCAAAGATTTGCGCCACATTTTCACATAAATATAAATAAATAAATAAAGTAGATCTGCTATTTTTCAATAGCTAAAGTATAACATAATGCTTAAAACACTTAAAACACCTGTCGTCCTGAATGGAGTAAAGTTCTGTCGCCATGACTGATTTACTCCACTGCATCTCGGATCCAAATATTGTACTTTTACTCCACTACATGTATTTGAAAACTTTAGTTACTTTGTAGCTTTTGATTATTGTTACAAATACAAAACATACATTAACCACATCAGCCCTGTATTAGCCATTATTTTGATAATAGCAAATCTACAAGCTCACAATGCGGATCGGTGCATGCGACACATTGTGAGCTTGTAGATTTGCTATTACAGATAAGTTACAGAAAAGTGTATTGCAGTATTGATACTTTTACTTAAAAGTATAAAACAATTTTCCCAGCGCTGCGTGCCAGTTCAACCTTAGGCATGCTATTAGTTATTCTGATAAGAGTAAAGACAGTATATTCTAACATCACTATTAATTATCCTCATGTATCTATCTTTGTCTCTCTCTCTCTCTCTCTCTCTCTCTCTCTCTCTCTCTCTCTCTCTCTCTCTCTCTCTCTCTCCTCTCTCTCTCTCTCTCTCTCTCTGTGATTGATTACCCAGCAGTAATATGCTCTGCGGTGTCGTTGTGCTACCATGGTTGTCCTGAGAAAGAAACTAACTGCAGCGACAAATTCATTTTTAATTGGTTGTCCCCGGGGCTCACCGTGACTGCCTGCAGGGGTGGTAAAAGTACTTAAAGGTTTTACTTAAGTACGAGCTTGTAGCTCTGCTATTTTGTGCAAACATTATTTTGTGCAAATATTTGACTATACAGTATTCTTTTAAAGCAAACATTTTTTAACCCAGATCTTTGCTTCAAATCCAGCCTGAATCAGACCTGTGCCACGTCCAGATTGGAATCTGGTCTAAACACAAACAAGTCACATGGAATCCCAGTTTTTTTTTTTTGCAAATGCGACTTGAGCCACATTCAGAGGTGGTTTCTTTCAAAACTAATCCACATCTGACTTTGGGAGATCCGTCTCAGTCTGAATGCAGCAACCTGATCTAAATCTTGTTTTGTGTTTATCCAATCTGGATGTGGCACAGGTCTGATTCAGGCATGGATTCAAGCTGACAGTCTGAACACACAGAACGACTCAGGTTTGACTGGATGCGTGTCTGCAGCCTAAATGGATGTGTCTGCAGTCTAAATGGATGTGTCTGCAGTCTAAATGGATGTGTCTGCAGTCTAAATGGATGTGACTGCAGTCTAAATGGATGTGTCTGCAGTCTAAATGGATGTGTCTGCAGTCTAAATGGATGTGACTGCAGTCTAAATGGATGTGTCTGCAGTCTAAATGGATGTGACTGCAGTCCAAATGGATGTGACTGCAGTCTAAATGGATGTGACTGCAGTCTAAATGGATGTGTCTGCAGTCTAAATGGATGTGTCTGCAGTCTAAATGGATGTGTCTGCAGTCTAAATGGATGTGACTGCAGTCTAAATGGATGTGACTGCAGTCTAAATGGATGTGTCTGCAGTCTAAATGGATGTGTCTGCAGTCTAAATGGATGTGTCTGCAGTCTAAATGGATGTGACTGCAGTCTAAATGGATGTGTCTGCAGTCTAAATGGATGTGTCTGCAGTCTAAATGGATGTGTCTGCAGTCTAAATGGATGTGACTGCAGTCTAAATGGATGTGTCTGCAGTCTAAACGGGCCTGAGTGCGAGTGTGTGAGTGTGTGAGAGAGAGAGAGAGAGAGAGAGAGAGAGAGGGAGAGAGAGAGAGGTGTTGCCAGCCTGACTGTGTGTTCCTTTCCTTTGAGGGACGAGCTAAAGAGTGAAGTCTCTCTCTCTTTAGAACAGTGACAGTTCATTTCTAGCCTACAGGATCAACAAGAAGGAATTAAGTCTCATAAACAATTTGAGTGGAAAATAAATACACTCTCTGTCAGACACACACACACATACACTCTCTCTATCTCTCTCTCTCTCTCTCTCTCTCTCTCTCTCTCTCTCTCTCCCTGTCAGACACTCAAGATGGCAGGGAAATATGTTTTGTTGAGTACAGCTGCGATATTCTATCCAAGATCAATTCTGACGTGGAAAAAAGATGAATGAATAATTGATTATATTATTTTGGGCTTAGGGCTTGAGGCGCCTCCAAATATCTGTGCGCTTTGACTGATGGTGTGAGCCTGAGCCATGTGTTACATTACGATACTAAAGCTGGCTGGCTGCACACATCCATACAGCTGATGAAAAATGGCATTTATTGTAACGCTTAAAGAGTCAAACTGTTATGACACCGTTACGCATAACAGACCTTGTCAGGCTATTTTATTTAATCTTTTTTTTTGTCATTCACCATCTGTTTCCATCGGCCTGCATTCCGCTACTGCTGATGTTCATCCATTTGCTTTGTGAGTGAGTAGAAGTGCCATACTGGGGCTAAAACCTTCCCTAGTAGCGTATGTTTGGATAATGGAACATTTTAGTCGCATGAGATATTATTCATCAACGGGTCGTGCTGGTTTGCCTGGTCTGGCTTATTAGGAAGCGTTCTGGCTGATATATTAGCCCCTGGGCCCTGCTAATTTTACGATTTCTCTGTTTTGGCGCAGGAAAGTGCCCCTTCATGCTGGAATGGGACAAGTTGCATTGTGGGTAGTAATGATTGCATTTTGATATGAAATGGCTGCTGCTTCTGTTGTTCAGTTGTTGTTACACAGTTTGTAGCTACTGTTTCCAGGCTGGCTTGCAGTGTTGATTTCTACGACTAAAACTAAGACGAGAAATGTTCGCCGACTACCTTTTTTCACTGACGAAACGGAAACTAAATGAAAAGGAAGCTATGATGACTAAAACTAAAACTAAATATACTGTAAATTTTGTCAAAACAAATAAAAACTAGACTAAAATGTTAGGAAGGGACTAGTGGACAAGAGATCCAGTATAAGTCATTTACACTTGGTTGCATGCTGAAAATACCTGATCTACAAGCTCACAACGCGTCGCGCTGTGATCAGCTATTTTCAGCAAGTGCAAAATCAGTCATTACGACGGCATCAAGGCCCGCCAAAACACATTTCAGTCGACTAAATCAACCGTAGATTTAGTCGACTAAAACTAGACTAACACTAAAATATTCCGGGTGACTTAGAAAACTAAATGAAAACTATTCAAGACACTATGACTAAAACAAAAATAAAAAAATGTGCTGCCAAGAACAACACTGCTGGCTTGCTTCAGTCTGTAGAATTCACAGCAATTGTTGTTGCCGTATGGTTGAAACTAGTGCTGCCTCCCCCTGGCCAGCCGGGGCGCCTGATGGAGGGGAAAGGAACTGGTTGGAATAACGTGTTCCTTCCACGCGCTACGTCCAACCAGGGAAACTCCCCCCTGTCAGATGTAAAGGAGCAACTTGGACACTCAAGCATGAAGGAAGCATGAGTTAAGTCTGTTGCTCTCCCCAGGTTGGCGGAGGGTGTGTAGATCCCAGGATCACATTAGATGATTGACACAGGGATGAAAAATGGGTTACAAAATCGTGGGATAAAAAATATATTAAAAAAAAATGAAACTAGTGCTGCACGATTCTTGCTCAAATATGAACCTCGATCTTCCTCCACAAGAATTGAGATCACGATTCTCTTGTCTTTAGTCTGTAGTTGCTGAGCATTTCTACATTCAAAATGTGTCACCTGAAGCCATAACTACTGTGGCTTTAGACGGACAACATCAAAGTGCCTAAAGACTTAAACCTCTCTTAAAGTCTCTCTCTTGTAGAAAAAACACAAGAGTAACTAAAATGAACTGGACAGTCAACTAGTGCTGCACCATTCTTTAGAAATTAGGTAACACTTATTGCGTGCTATGTAGACATAGCACCCTATAATGTGGTGTATACAGTACGCATAGTTTCATTATATAGATATTCTACTGTTAGACGGATGTTAGGTTCTCATAGCTTACGTATGATTCTTGATGACCATTTCTATGTATTTGATGTATTACCATGTGGTGTTCTTGCTTACTGTACCATAAAAGGGTCTGTAGGGATGCACTTGGAGCCCCATATGAGGGTCTGTATAGGGATGCACTTGGAGCCCCATATGGGTCTGTATAGGGGTGCACTTGAGAGCCCCTCAACTCCAATTATGTTGAGACAGAAATGTCTCTGCTGTAACAGCTTATCTCTCCAGATAACCCCCCACACACACGCATGCGCGCACACACACACACACACACACACACACACACACACACTTGATAAGAGCTCTGGAACAAGATAAGAATATTGTTTTGCTTCTTTTTTTTTTTTGTGTGTCCTCGCCTCTCCATCAAAATCCCTCCCTCACGATCATACAAGACAAGTCAGCCTTTCTTTATGCTTTTGCAACTATTCTCTTTTCATCAGACTGCCGAAGGACTTTAACAGTAAATCAATACCAGACCCCACCAGAGAACAATTTATTGGATTCCCAATCATGACTAATCCAGAACGGGTGGCATTATGGAATTTATGCAAATCACACATGGTTTGGTTACGTCATGTTTACTTACAGTAGGTTTCTGTAGTCGGTGGTTAGTCTGGTTACCCAATATCGATACGACACACGCGCACGCACACACACACATGCACATGAACACACACACTCACGCATGCGCACACACACACACACACACACACACACACACACACACCAGTCTGGTGCATGCGTGCCAAAAGCTAGCGTATCTTCCGTCGTGCGTGTGTGATTGCGTCAGCTGTGGCACCGCTGCTTACGTCACTGACTGAGAGAGACAACAGAAACATTTGAGTGACACGGTGATGTGGTCTCACACACACACAGATACACACGGTGATGTGGTCGCCAGGCATGTTCAGACCCGCTTACTCAAGTCCGGGAGGCGTGGGACAAGACCAGCGCTGTCACAATAAAACCACACTGGCTTTCTAGTTTCCCTGAAATGTTGCTTGGCGGGATGGGATGGGGGGGGGGGGGGGTTCATTCCCCTCCAATTACCGTCATTGCATTCTGGAGTGAGTTGCTGCGGCTCGGATTAATGAAGTTTACGTCCTGGATGAAAGGCGGTGTTTTTGGAATGTGTGGTGTCTTTGTCACTGCCCTGTCCTGTCCTGTCCTGTCCTGTCAGCCCTGAGCATCTCCTCCTCGCTCTCCCTGGGAGCCTTAGCTTAGAAAGAAGAGTGCTTGGATAGAGGGGACGGCTGCAGGGAACAAAGGGCCTTTTCTGCTCCCTGTCACCCAGTTCCGTCCAGGCCCCCCGCCCCCCCAGTGGGAGACCCATCCAGTGGGGAGTGAAACCAAGGGGGCTTTTTTTTTTACATTCCTGCTTTGCCGGTCGTCTCAGGACACTCGGAGAGCCGAAGCTAATACCAATGGCATCGCTGAGTGACAAGGAAGGCCCACATCAACATGTCTGTATATCTGTATGTCTTGAGGCCTGGGTATGGAGTATATAGACTATAAAGGCTATCAATTCAATGTTCAATTCAAAGGGCTTTATTGGCTTGAGAAAACATACGTTTACGTTGTCAAAGCAAAAAGTGGAACAATACAGAATACAATCAAAACAACATTGTTCTACATTTGAAAGTCAGAATCTCCAATTGATCAATTGTTTGTGTTCCATTTGATATCCTTCTATCACAGCAGCTCACAAATCTTGCTGCCGTGTTTGCACATTGTTGTACTTCGCCCAGCAGATATGGGAGTTTTTTGTAATTGTCCATGTTTTCAAGATTACAACACAGTATGTGTCTCTGATGCCTTGGTAGTTGGTACAGTGGACAGTATGTGTCTCTGATGTCTTGGTACAGTGGACAGTATGTGTCTCTGATGTCTTGGTACAGTGGACAGTATGGGCTGTATTTTGCGTGTCTTAAGTACCAGGTCTTATTCCCTAACTTGAGTAAACTAAAGACCTGGAGGCGTGGTCAATGCTCTTTGGCCACTCATGGTACAGTGGACAGTATGTGTCTCTGATATCTCGGTACAGTGGACAGACAGTATGTGTCTCTGATGTCTTGGTACAATGGTTGCTGGAAATGTAGCTCAGTTTCCACTTCATGTTGAATGCAGTGGGTGCATAGTCTGTCTTCTCTCGGGAGACAGGTCTGCCTATGACAGCCTTTCTCCATCGCAAGAGAATCAGGAGATTCAGGACAGCTTGGCAGCTGCACTGCGTTCCTTCACTCGCTGTTGTTCCCTTCCTTCCTTCCTTCCTCCGTTAGGCCCTTTTCATTATTTACGACCGAGATAACAAGATGAAGTCAAAGCAATATAACAGAAAAACCAATTTAATCACAGCGGAGTATTTTGGACGTGGCGTGCTGCCTGGCAGAGGCTTCCTCTGTACACGCCCCCCTTCCCACCTGCATCTGTAGAAAGGGAAACGTGCCATTGTTAAACGCTAAGTGTACTACTTTCTCCTTTCACTTCCCAGAGGATGACTCAGTGCGTGCGTGTGTGTGTGGTACTCTCTCTCTCTCTCTCAACCTGTTTTGGCATTGGCTCAGGCACAGACTGGCAGGCAAACATTTTCCATCTAAAAATGTATGATATATATATATATATATATATATATATATAACAAAACAAAAAAGACAAAACGGTTACTTTGAAGTGACCCCAAATGGCTGCGTGTTTAAATCGAGAGAAGGGAAAGTCAAAAAGGATGTTGGGCCGAGGCTGTTGAGTAATGGACTGTGACAGACTGGCGGTACTGGATGCGATTGTCTGTACGTTTTACTGCTGATAGGAACGGTGCTATGTGACCGGCTCCTCTGAACGATGCCTCCTCCTCCTCTTTAAATTTTATAGACGAGCTTTTGATGTCATCGCAAGATATCCTCTCTGCACTTTGTGACTTCAAACGCTCTATGTGCAGGCGGACTGATATGATCTTAGATAAAGTTATTGTGGGTTAAGTGCCACTGTCTCTGCTGTGTTCCAGTGTGCTGTCAGTAACATGTCGGAGCATGTCGCGGCATTCACACACATAATTCTAGCCTCCTCGCACTACACAGAGATCAAGGCAGGAAAGAAGTACGTTTCACCACCTTTACCAGTGGTTCTCAAACCTTTAAATGTCAAGTACCCCCTTTACTCTGACGGTATACAAATGGAACCAAATGGACCCGTTAGTTCCAGGCTTGTAGCTGGGTCAGTTTAGAACCCCCTCAAGGATCCCTGAGAGTCCCTGGACCACACGTTGAGAACCAATAGTTGGGACAGGATAACAATGGTTCTGTTCAGCTTTATACAATAGTTTAGTTGGAATAGGACCATAATGGTTGTTCTGCCTGCCTGCCTGCCTATGGGCACATTGGCATGTATCAGGTTCATATCCTGTCTGCTGCCTTTCCAATATCCTGAACCATCCTGAACGCCCCGAGTCAAAAGTCTTTGTTGGTATTTTTGTTGTTTTGTTTTTAGTCAGGATGACCCGTCCTCTCAATTCCTGTGCTGCTGACTCAGCTCGCTCTCCCTCGAGGAGGTATAGGAACTCCATCGCTCTCCCTCGAGGAGGTATAGGCTTTTTATTAGACTGTATTATGTAATATTTGTTTGTCACTTTGGCATGGTGTAGCATCATAGTGGCGTCATGTTTGTTGTCAAATGACGTGTCTTTTTTTTGTGACAGATATCAATAACTGATTTCAGAGGCGGGAGAATCACCGATAACTGATAATATACAGCTGATATAGTGAGTTTCTTTTAGATGGAATGAAACCAGGCCTTTTTTTCTGTGTGGATTGTGCAAAAGTTTTGCACAGATATGATTATGCAAAGGTACGGTGACTTATACAATGTTTTAAAAAGAGTCATTTTGGACTCTGGAGTGACACAGGCATACTAACATCAGAGACACAAACATACTAACATCAGTTACACAGACATACTAACATACTAACATCAGAGACACAAACATACTAACATCAGTTACACAGACATACTAACATACTAACATCAGTTACACAGACATACTAACATCAGTTACACAGACATACTAACATCAGTTACATAGACATACTAACATCAGAGACACAGACATTCTAACATCAGAGACACAGACATTCTAACATCAGAGACACAGACATTCTAACATCAGAGACACAGACATTATAACATCAGAGACACAGACATTCTAACATCAGAGCCGACATTGCTCTAAAAGGAAGGAGTGACGATTGTGTATTCTGTAAATGTGTTATTTTCTTTCACCTTTATTTATTCAGGGAAAGTCAATTGAGAACCAGCTCTCTTTTACAATGACGCCCTGATTACACAGTAAACATAACATACAATTCAAGCACAAATACATCAAGTTCTTCAGTTTTAAAACGGATTGTAGAGACAGTTCCACATGTGGGGGGGATAGTATTGAAAGGCATAAAGTATACCCATGAGTTCAGAATTCAGAATTGGAATTCCTAACAGAAGGTAGTCTTGAGAACGGCTGTGATGGTGGCCAATTTTAGGATGTAATTCGGCTGCTCAGATAATTAAGCAATTTCTGAGTAAGGCTTTATAGATACAAAATCACACCCGTGTGAAGTGAGGGGCGCTCTTATCATCGTACAATGTACGATGATAAGAGCAACAGGTAGTTTGTGGCAACAGGCATTCTGATGATGATGTACTGATGATGATGTACTGATGATGATGTACTGATGATGCCTGTTGCCACAAATTTACATCATATTTGGAGGACATTTCACCTAATTTCTCCTTTCATTGTCGATGGCAAATATGAGACGTGTGGGACAAGATGACGTACATTTTCGCTTCATTGTGTTGCGGACATTTTGTGGGGAGAAAAGCGGTATGGGCTAGGGGCGCCCCTCAAAAACAGTGCAATGCTGTTCTCGTCTCATAGTCAATGATGGCCATCCAGCCTTCTCGTAAAGCTTATGGGGCTGCAGGTAAAATGTGATTGGCCCACTACCGTTTGCCGCTGATGAAACGGAATACAATAAAGCCTTAAAGCGTATCCATCCAGTCTGTAGGACGGCCAATTACGTATCATTTTTGGGGGTCCTTGACATGAAATAGTTTGAGAACCGCTGAAATAGAAACATAATGTTTTTCAGAAAATTGTCAGGATTTAGAAGACATTTTGTAGAGTCTGTTCTCGGTCTAAAGGGAGTAAAACGGCCACATCGGCCCCTGCAGTGAATTAGGCTATATGAGCTGGTATTGATGAAGTTGTCAGCTGTCACAATGCCGCGGCGGTGGGCACTGATCCCGCCTCCCCCCGCTACCCACCGCCGGCCCGGCTGGAGGTGTGAGAGAGGGGCAGAGGAAGGACCACCATGACTCTCCTATACAAAGGAGACCAATTACAGCCACATAATGGCGGCTCCAATTAGATTTTGCACGGAGCGTGCAGAAGCACGCACAGGGTTTTGTGTTCCGCATTAAACGCGTCCCGAAGCAGAGGCTATGCTTCTCGGCTCGTCTAAAGGCCATGACGGTTCTGTGAGGGTCTTCTCCTGCTCACTGTGACGGGCCGGTCCAGACAGTGGTCACTCTGATTTGACTCACCCCTTCACACACAAGCTACTTATGGAGTTAGGACAGCAGGCTGTAGGCTGTAGGGTATATCTGTGTTTGGGAGAGCTACTCACCGGAGTCACTGCTCACCCAAACACACGTCTCTGTTTTTTACTAAAACTACAACATGACGTCACTGAGCCGCGGTGGTAAGAGATTCACTGCTCACCCAAACACATCTCTCTTGTTTTTACTAACCGGAAACGGTGGTCACCTTATCATCTAAAACTGGAGTATGAATAGGCTGTAAGACCCCCCGCCCCTCCCCATAACGGTTCTGTTCTGGTCTGATTGGACGTACCCTGTCACACTCAGCTGCTCTGGGGGGATAGCATGGCAGCAGGATGGGTTTATATCACTCAATGTTGCAGCTCTTCTTCCAATAAACGGCTTTTACACACACTCGCTCTTGATATGCACATGCTTTGTATACACAAAGGCACACACGCACGCGCATGCGCACGCACACACACACACACACACACACACACAAACCGCCATAGATTCAGTAATAATCAGTTTTAATCACCTACCTACAGTGATCGTAAATCACATATCGCATATAAAAGTCAAACAGCTGGTTTATCAGCTCGAACCATGAACGCTTGCCTGTCGCTTTCATCCTGTGACACTGAACGGCTCTGCGCTTAATGAAGCCTAACGATGGTGTGTGTGTGCGTGTGTGTGTGTCTGTGTGACTGTGTGTGTGTGTGCCCTACAGTAGCACACACTCCCAACGTGTTCCAATCTGTCCCTTGGGTCTCTGCCCGGCCGTTTCATATTCAAAGCAGCAGCAATTTGAAAGCAAGCATGTATTATCTGTTGTTGCATCAGACGATGGAGTGGCGTTCCACCTCCCTTCTGATACCTGAACGACTGACTCACACACAGCGCCACATATCGGTGGATAACCACTGACTCACACAGCGCCACATATCGGTGGATAACCACTGACTCACACAGCGCCACATATCGGTGGATACCGACTGACTCACACAGCGCCACATACCGGTGGATACCGACTGACTCACACAGCGCCACATATCGGTGGATACCGACTGACTCACACAGCGCCACATATCGGTGGATAACCACTGACTCACACACAGCGCCACATATCGGTGGATAACCACTGACTCACACAGCGCCACATATCGGTGGATAACCACTGACTCACACAGCGCCACATATCGGTGGATAACCACTGACTCACACAGCGCCACATATCGGTGGATAACCACTGACTCACACAGCGCCACATATCGGTGGATAACTACTGACTCACACAGCGCCACATATCGGTGGATAACCACTGATTCACACAGCGCCACATATCGGTGGATAACCACTGACTCACACAGCGCCACATATCGGTGGATAACCACTGACTCACACAGCGCCACATATCGGTGGATAACCACTGACTCACACAGCGCCACATATCGGTGGATAACCACTGACTCACACAGCGCCACATATCGGTGGATAACTATTAACGACTGACTCACACACAGCGCCACATATCGGTGGATAACCACTGACTCACACACAGCGCCACATATCGGTCGATCATACGTGCATTCGTCTCATGCTTAGCGGTTCAGTTGTTATATTAGCAAAAACATTTTTAGATATACGGTCGCATACATTTTTTTGGGGGGGGTGTGGGGGGGGGGGGGGGTCCTTGACATGAGAAGGTTTGAGAACCACTGACAAACTATAGAAACATGAGTTCATCAGAGTCTGCCAATGAGTTATTTCTGAAGAGAGCCAGGCCGAGAGTCATCCCTGCACAGAGAGAGAGAGGCTTCTTTGTGTTAGCTCCTAGTCTATTTCAGTGGGTTTGGTTAGCGAGCCTCTGGCCTGCATGCAGTAATGTGTTTGTTTAGGCCGTGGCGTGCGACAGGATAATGCTATCACTTCACGTTCAGTGGCTTGGCAATCATCTCCCTCCTCTGAGATAGCTTTGTCCTCTGTGTAATTGACCCGGTTGACGCTTGATAATACCGTTTGTTAGCTTTACTTTGCTCTGTGTGTGTGTGTGTGATTGAAATGTTTATTTGTGTGTGCATGCATGTGTGTGTGTGTGTGTGTGTGTGTGTGTGTGTGTGTGTGTCCGTCTGTGCGCGTGACTGTGCAATCGTTTGTGTTGTCAGTTGATAATACTGTTAGCTTTACTTTGTTTTGATGGTGCGTGCGTGCGTGCGTGCGTATCCACTTGAGGCATAGTGTAATAGTCGTGCGGTGAGGAGATAAGACGGACACAGTTGATTTAGTCATAATAATATATAGTCTTACTACTGAATTAGTTCTCCAGTGTCAGAACTCACAGCCTTATGTTACATTCCCACAGATTGGCTGATCGTCCTACAGTACGTCACCTTCGCTACACTATTTATGTTGTAAAAGTTGGCGGTGAAGTAAAAAATAAACGGCTGTATTGCTGTGAGACACATATGAGTGAGTGTTCATATCAGCTCATCAGCAGCGATTTCCCCCCTCCCCTCCCCCCAAAGCGATCCACATTATAATAGGCCCTGTTTGAAGTGGAGCCCGCACAACAAGACTTCCTTCAATTCCCCGGCAATAACTTTCTGATTTATCTGCACTCTCTCCCTTTCCTTTCCTTTTCTTTTTTGTTAACAAGCCATTCTGGGGTGATTATCGTCTGAAAAGGGCAGCGGGCTAGCCAGCGCGGCGGGGCTAATGAGTGTGAAGAATCGTCGTAATGAGTCGTCGTGCCGCACCGCGGGGTCTCGCAGAGAAGCTAGAGGTCAGATAATTAGGGGGTGCTAATGACGGGAGAGAGAGAGAGAGAGGGGGAGCCATGGGAGTGAGATGCTTAAGAGCCATGGGGGAGAGAGAGAGAGAGAGAGAGAGAGAGAGGGGGGGAGCTATGGGAGAGAGAGAGAGAGAGGGGGAGCCATGGGAGAGAAGGAGAGAGAGGGGGAGCCATGGGAGAGAAGGAGAGAGAGGGGGGGGGGGGGAGCTATGGGAGAGAGAGAGAGAGAGGGGGAGCCATGGGAGTGAGATGCTTAAGAGCCATGGGGGAGAGAGAGAGAGAGAGAGAGAGAGAGAGGGGGGGGGGGAGCTATGGGAGAGAGAGAGAGAGAGAGAGAGGGGGGGGGGAGCTATGGGAGAGAAGGAGAGAGAGGGGGAGCCATGGGAGAGAAGGAGAGAGAGGGGGAGCCATGGGAGAGAAGGAGAGAGAGGGGGAGCCATGGGAGTGAGATGCTTAAGAGCCATGGGGGAGAGAGAGAGAGAGAGAGGGGGGGGGGGGGGAGCTATGGGAGAGAAGGAGAGAGAGGGGGAGCCATGGGAGAGGGAGCCATGGGAGACAGGGGCATAAACATCCTGACTGGCTGTTGTCTCGCAGCTGGAGGCTCAGCCTGTGACCCCACATGCCTCCCAATGAACAGGCTTAAGTTAAGTAGCTCCCCCCCCCCCCTTCTCATCCTCATCTCCCCCCATCCCATCTGAACAAGATCCTGTCACACTCCTTCTGTGAGATTAGATCGCTGATTATTTTCCTCTCGTAAACGCCTCAAAACTGAGTCACGCTCAGTCACGCTGCATGAAATAACTTTAAACTACATTCAATTCACTCACTTTGCCACTCAATCTGCCATTCACTTTATGCATGCACATACCCTCTATATCGACAGAGCGGACTTGAAGGGAACGTTTTCCTGGGTAGCCTCTCTGACGTGCCGCCCACACATGGCAAGGCTAACTGTCCCTGTGCAAAACCCACGCGGTGCGCGCACAAACACTACCACCCAATACATACATACATGTCTGATACGGGCAGGCCGGAAAACACACTACACAAATTCCCGTTAAAGCGGCCCTGGTGATCTGGCTTCTGATGTCATAGCCCCCCCCCCCCCCCCCCCCCCAACAGGTTTGCTCAAGACTTCCATTGATGACAGACTGCGGCGTGTGTGAGGGGGGGGAGGGGTGGGGTGTTGGGGTTGGCACCGTGCCAGCCTGCCCCGCGTGGCAGGAGGAACGGACAGGGCAGAGCCGCGTGGAAAAGCAAAGAGAGTTACTAACTCAGGCACCTCTTGTAGACCGACCGTGTTCAGCGCTTTTTCGGGTTTCGCTTTTCCACTCTCGGGCTCTCAGGGCCGAGCCTCTACTGTGAGCCTGTCCTGTCTTAATTCTACGTATCGCCTTTCCCCCCCGGGAAGGGGGGGGGGGGGGGGACTTGTGGCTGCATTCCAGAGCCGTCCTCCTCTCTCAAATTGGGCTTTTCTGGGGGCTGCCTGCCTGCCTGCCTGCCCCGTCGTTCGTAAATAGAAACCTCTGGCTTTTTTCTGATGCTCCCTTCATTAGGAGGCAGCGACACACAGACCCTGCCTTCTTGACCGTGGGCTGAGCCGCTGCCCAACGGAGGCCTAACGCAGCTGTCCCACACACTGTTTACACATTCGGGGCCTCCTGTGATTTGGGGAGCATTAGCTTTAGAAAGCTCCAACAGGTCCGCGGTAAACACTCGCTCACTCAATGGAGCTCTGAGTCTCTCTCTCTCTCTCTCTCTCTCTCTCTCTCTCTCTCTCTCTCTCTCTCTCTCTCTCTCTCTCTCTTAACTGTATTGAGAATTTGTATGTTTTTAAAGGGATTCATACTCACATTATTATACATACAAACAATCTCATAGAATAGTGTATTAATAATTATGGATAGTAATAGCAGGGAGTTACTGGCATGCATGTTTTTTATGTACTGTTAACAGCAGACTGTCTGGCTTCAGAAAACATGGCAGCCACTTATCATGAATACATCCAGAACTACAATGGACTGGATTCATATTTCAATTACTTATAATGAATACATCCAGGATTCATATTTCTGGGTCATTGCTGAAAATCTTTTTGCCTCCATCCCTGGGTGGTTAAAGCATGGGGCCATGGGCCAGAGGCCTTGCCCTCATAGCGCGGCAGCTTGTAGATCTGCTATTTCTGAAAAGTCGTGAAATTGTGGTGCAAATCTTTGAATATATATATATTATTTCAAAGCAAACGTTTTTAACTCAAATCTTTGCTTCTGGGGGGGGTCCCTGGAACAACATATTTTTAGATGGGGGTCGGCGGCGAATTACATATAATTCTGGGGGTCCTTGACATAAAATAGGTTAAGAACTATACGGACATAGAAACATGGGTATTTCAGAAAACTTTTAGAAGCCATTTCTCCCCTCTCTCTCTCTGTGTCTCCGACAACAGATGCGGCAGGTTTTGGTTTGTCTCTTACTAATCCCGTCCTCTCTCTCTCTCTCTCTCTCTCTCTCTCTCTCTGTCTCTCTCTCTCCTCTCTCTCTCGTCCAGATGCAGCAGCTGTTCTATGAGAACTACGAGCCAAACAAGAAGGGCTACATCCGAGATCTCCACAACAGTAAGATCCACCGTGCCATCACCCTCCACCCCAACAAGAACCCACCCTACCAGTACCGCCTGCACAGCTACATGCTGAGCCGCAAGATCGCCGAGCTGAGACACCGCACCATCCAGGTTAGAAGTGTTCATAGCTGAGACACCGCACCATCCAGGTTAGAAGTGTTCAGAGCACTGAGCTGAGACACCGCACCATCCAGGTTAGAAGTGTTCAGAGCTGAGACACCGCACCATCCAGGTTAGAAGTGTTCAGAGCTGAGACACCGCACCATCCAGGTTAGAAGTGTTGATCAGGTCTTAATAAACACGACGTTTATACAGTTGTAAATTGCTTTATTTTCCGTACACCGGCTGAACATGTAAACATGGTTCCCTCCACATTTCACAACTGAATACCCGCGCCCACTGCGCATGCGTATATCTCCTAGTGTCCGTTGCCGTAAAGGAAACTATATAGAACTGTCGTAAAGTGTACAATAGAGAGCAACACAAGTTAACAAGAAGTGTTCAGAGCACTGAGCTGAGACACCGCACCATCCAGGTTAGAAGTGTTCAGAGCACTGAGCTGAGACACCGCACCATCCAGGTTAGAAGTGTTCAGAGCACTGAGCTGAGACACCGCACCATCCAGGTTAGAAGTGTTCAGAGCACTGCTTCCCAAACTATTTCACATGTCAAGGACCCCCAAATTGACAATAAATAACATTTGAAAATATACGCCAGGGAGTAGGGACCCCCCCCATAAGAGAAGATTCTAGCAGTGATTCTCCACCATTTTAATTTCAAGGACCCCTCCGTTTGACATGCATTAGTCTACGGACACCCATTTGATGGCATTTCTATCTCTTGGACCCCAATTTATTCCAGGCTAGAAGTGTTTGGATTTTACATTTTTCTGATTCAGTTAGTTTGAATTGTTTTTAGGCTTGTTTTTTTTTAAGCTTTTTATTTTTGTGACTGCTTAGTTTTAGTTTAGTTTTTATTAGTTGTATTATTATTATTATTTCCCCCATACTACTGGGTTATTTGTCAGATGCAGATTGAGGCCACACAGTAAGTAGGCATATTAAAATACAATTTAAAATATTTATATTTGGTTACTGTTGGTAACGAGAAAAACTAAAGGGCATTCTCGTCTCTCATTTCAGTTGGTTTTAGTTTTGTAAACACACAATGCAGTTGGTTTTAGTTTTGTAACCACACAATACAGTTTCAGTTAGTTATCGTTATTCTTTATTATACATTTTAATTAGTTCAGTCAGACAACTCACGAATAGATTTAACCAATATGTATTATAGAATGAGAATACAAGTGTGCATATAATATTTTATCTTGGCCTTCGGCTCTGCGACATTTTTCTCCCTGCTCGGCACAATTAAACACCATCATTAAACATTAAGAGCAGGGAGATAGATATACAATAACAACCCCCATGGGGAACAGAAATACAGAGGCCACCGGTGGTGGTGGTGGGAGCAAACATCACATAACAGCAACCAGGAACCATATGCAGAAGGAAGGCAGGAATAGAATGCAGTCTAGTGAGCTTAAGTAGCCCACCCAATTGGTCAGCTAACTGCCACATTAGCGAATGACATGTGGGTCTTGCACACACTGAATACACCCACATAGTAATGCAGCATATTAACCCCTTGAGTATATGTATGCGCCCTTGAGCACGGCATGAAACCTCTCGAGTATATCTGACTGAACTAACTCCGCAAGCTACAGTACGTATCATTTCTGTTTTTCTATTTTTACTTTAACTATAATAACGACCTTGCGACTCACCATCCGTCCAGCTCCACAGAGACATCGTCGGATGGGTTTAGTTTAGGTTAGTTTTCGTTAGTTTTAGTTTTTGTTAAAATAATAACCATCTCTCTCCAGCTCCACAGGGAGTTCGTCCAGATGGGGTCAGTTTTGGTTAGTTTTCAGTAACTATAACCACCCCTCCGTCCAGCTCCACAGGGAGATTGTCCAGATGTCTCGTTACGGCGCAGCGGAGCCCAGCCGTGAGGACCTCCAGCTGGGCATGCCTCCGTCCTTCATGCGGTTCCACCCGCGCCACAGAGACGAGGTTCTGGAGTGGGACTTCCTGACGGGGAAGTACCTGTTCTCCTCCTCGGACGGCCAGCCGCCCCGCCGGGGCATGGACTCCTCCCAGAAGCTGGCCCTGGATGACATCATCATGCAGGTACCTATTACCTCACTGAGTACATGACATCATCATGCAGGTACCTATTACCTCATTGAGTACATGACATCATCATACAGGTACCTATTACCTCACTGAGTACATGACATCATCACGCAGGTACCTGAGTACATTTACGTACAATTTAGGTTAGTATTTCTTTTTTTACTGGTGTATTTAGATTTTCTTTGTCAGTACTTTCACTTCTACTTCACTACATCTCAGAGGCAAATAATGTACTTTTTCTCCACTACAATGATTTGAACACTTTAGTTACTTTGTGGATTTTGATTATTATTATGAAACATACATTTACCACTTCAGCCCCTTTTCAATTCACCCTCCACCCCAACAAGAACCCACCCTACCAGTACCGCCTGCACAGCTACATGCTACATACACAGCTACATGCTGAGCCGCAAATTCTTTGGCTATTTGAAAATAGCCAATCTACAAGCACAAGCTATTTTCAAAGTAGTTTATATATAGACATAATTACTTTGTAAATGTATAATTCCAGACTTTTACTCTGCAGCCATTCAAGCTGTTGTAACCTAGACGTTGGTATACCTTTCAATCCTGGAGACACCTCCTGGTGTCCCTGTGGAATAAGAATTTGAATTAACAGAGAGTTAGCAGAGTAATTCTACATTTACAGTACTCTCGATATTTTTTACTAAAAGTACCCCCCCCTCACCACCAGGTGATGGAGATGATCAACGCCAACGCCAAGACGCGCGGCCGTGTCATCGACTTCAAGGAGATCCAGTACGGCTACCGTCGCATCAACCCTCTGTACGGAGCCGAGTACGTCCTGGACCTCCTGCTGCTCTACAAGAAGCACAAGGGGAAGACCATGACGGTGCCGGTCCGACGGCACGCCTACCTCCAGCAGACGTTCAGCCAGATCCAGTTCAAAGAGGACGAGGAGATGGATGCGCAAGCGCTGGCCGCACGCATCAACCAGGTGAGGCTTTATCAGGGACGCAGGCACTGGCCGCAGGCTTCAACCTGATCACGAGTAAAATATAAATGCTTCCACCGTACAGTCTGGAGCAACGGAAGCTCTGATCACGAGTAAAATATAAATGCTTCCGTCGTACAGTCTGGAGCAACGGAAGCTCTAATCATGAGTCAAATATAAATGCTTCCGCCGTACAGTCTGGAGCAACGGAAGCTCTAATCATGAGTCAAATATAAATGCTTCCGCCGTACAGTCTGGAGCAACGGAAGCTCTAATCATGAGTCAAATATAAATGCTTCCGCCGTACAGTCTGGAGCAACGGAAGCTCTGATCACTCATTTTATTGCCATGTGGTCTCATCCCCACCAACCAGGACTCATTTTATTGACATGTGGTCTCATCCCCACCAATCAGGACTCATTTTATTGACATGTGGTCTCATCCCCACCAATCAGGACTAATTTTATTGACATGTGGTCTCATCCCTTCCAACCAGGACTCGGACTCTCTGTCGTTCCTGTCCAACTCCCTGAAGATGCTCGTTCCATTCAAGTTGAGCACGTCGCTGGGCCAGCAGGACCTGCGGGAACCCAAGGAGAAGCGGGTCAACATCCTGGTGCCACTGTCGGGGCGCTACGACATCTTCGTGCGCTTCATGGCCAACTTCGAGCGCGTTTGTCTGATGCCCAATCAGAACGTCAAGCTGCTGGTGCTGCTGTTCAGCACCGACAACAACACGGAGCGAGTCAAGCAGGTACGGTGGCTTTGCCCCTCAGCGCTAGTGTCGCCGTCGTACTGTCTGGAGCAACGGAAGCTCTGATCATGAGTCAAATATAA
Source organism: Protomyctophum bolini (assembly GCF_963924005.1). Classification (NCBI taxonomy): domain Eukaryota; kingdom Metazoa; phylum Chordata; class Actinopteri; order Myctophiformes; family Myctophidae; genus Protomyctophum; species Protomyctophum bolini. Next base: position 43,113,649 of record NC_137862.1, on the reverse strand, counting down.
ATGCTTCCGTCATACAGTCTGGAGCAGCGGAAGCTCTGATCATGAGTCAAATATAAATGCTTCCGCTATACTGTCTGGAGCAATGGAAGCTCTGATCATGAGTCAAATATAAATGCTTCCGTCATACAGTCTTTAGCAGCGGAAGCTCTGATCATGAGTCAAATATAAATGCTTCCGCTATACTGTCTGGAGCAACGGAAGCTCTGATCATGAGTCAAATATAAATGCTTCCGTCGTACAGTCTGGAGCAACGGAAGCTCTGATCATGAGTCAAATATAAATGCTTCCGTCGTACAGTCTGGAGCAACGGAAGCTCTGATCATGAGTCAAATATAAATGCTTCCGTCGTACAGTCTGGAGCAACGGAAGCTCTGATCATGAGTCAAATATAAATGCTTCCGTCGTACAGTCTGGAGCAACGGAAGCTCTGATCATGAGTCAAATATAAATGCTTCCGTCGTACAGTCTGGAGCAACGGAAGCTCTGATCATGAGTCAAATATAAATGCTTCCGTCGTACAGTCTGGAGCAACGGAAGCTCTGATCATGAGTCAAATATAAAGTGCAATTGAAGCCTCGTCCTCACTTCCGTTTCATCTTTAGAGTCGTGCAGATTTATCCTCATACAGTTTAATTAGGAATAATCTAAGCATAATATAGCTTTCTGCTTCGCAAAAATAAATGTAAAGATATGTCTTTTAATATATTTCTGTGAACGGAAATGCCAGCTTCCTTGCTCGGATTTTGGGAGCTGTACTTCCCGACTATATAGCATTGGGAGATTGTGGAATAGTTGTCTGGCTACCTCATTGCCCTCTGTACCCACATACCTGACTAATTACTATACCTCTAAAAAGCTCACAAGCTCACATGACACACAACAGCTCACAACACGTCGCACTGCGACATGTTGTGAGCTTGTAGATTGGCTATTTTTGGTCGTTAGTTATTATATGATAGAGTATTTGAAGTGATCAAAACTAGCAATAGAATACAAGTTTAGAAGCATCTTCCAGACACCTGAATGGTCTCAGAAATGTCCTGATTTCTTCAGCTGGTCGGCCCTAAAACATCATCACTACATTTTCAGTCTTTCAGGCTTCATTCCATGTAAAAGTATTCAATCAATCCATCCGTCCAACCAGGTGGAGCTGATGAGGGAGTACCACCAGAAGTATCCGCGCGCCGACATGGAGATCAAGCCGGTGTCGGGCTCGTTCTCGCGGGCGCTGGCGCTGGAGGTGGGCTCGTCTCACTTCGCCAACGACTCGCTGCTGTTCTACTGCGACGTGGACCTCCTGTTCACCGCCGACTTCCTGGGCCGCTGCCGGGGCAATGCGGCGCCCGGCGCGCGCGCCTACTTCCCCATCATCTTCAGCCAGTATGACCCCAAGGTACTGCTTTGGACTGTTCCACCATCTCATTTAAGATCTAGAGGTGATCGTGCCTTCGCTGTTGCAGCACCCATGCTCTGGAATAGCCCCCCTTTTTATATCAAAAGTGCCCAGACCATTGAACCGTTCAAGTCTCTTCTTAAAAACCGTTTTGTCCCAACCCGACCCTTTGGTGTGGTTTGGGCAAAATCTTTTTTCTATGGCTCATCATTCGTTGTTGTCAGTTCGTGTCCTGTTGCCATGTTGAGTGCACATGCATAATTGTTTTGATGTGATGATTTTTTTTATGCATATAACTGTTTCTACATGTTATTGTGTAAAGCACTTTGGTCAATCTCGATTGTTTTAATTGTGCTATACATAATAAAGTGTGATTTTGATTTGATTTGAAGGTGGTGTACGCGGGCGGGAAGGCGCCCGGCGAGAACCACTACGCCTTCACCGCCAAGACGGGCCTGTGGCGCCACTACGGCTTCGGCATCGTGTGCGTGTACAAGGGCGACCTGGTGGCCGCGGGCGGCTTCGACACCTCCATCCAGGGCTGGGGCCTCGAGGACGTGGACCTGTACAACAAGTTCGTGCAGCAGTCGTCTTCGTCGGGCGGCGTGGCGCTGTTCCGCAGCACGGACACGGGCATCGTGCACGTGCACCACCCGGTGCTGTGCGACCCCAACCTGGAGGCCAAGCAGTACAAGATGTGCCTGGGCTCCAAGGCCTCGTCGCACGGATCCACCCAGCAGCTGGCTGAGCTGTGGCTCGACAAGAACGACCACGGCTTCCGGAGGCTGCAGGCCCAGGCTGCCCAGAGCAGCCCCAACAACAGCAACAACAATACCAGCTCGGTTCTCAGGACAGCGTGAGGAGAGACACGGAGCTCCTCCCACACAGAACAGAACTGAACAGAGCCTGGGCTCTAATCTAGACCTATTCATACTGCAGTTTTAGGTTGATGAGGTGACCACCGAAAAGGTGGTCACCTCATCAATCTAAAACTGGAGTATGAAAAGGCCTTCTCTTTCTCTCTCTCTCTCTCTCTTCTTAGTGGTGTTTTGTTTTTTTTGGACTATCTAATTTATTTTTTATTGAAAAAAATCAAAGACTTCACACACGGATATATTTTGAAAAATGTGTCTTTTTTTTTAAAGAAAATACGAAAAACCGAAAACACTCCACGATATCGACGGCGATGATGATGATGATGAACGGTGAACTCGAACAAACCCACAGTGGACCCACATAGCATATACGTATGTTTTTTAATTAATAATAATAAAAAGAAGAAGGAATATCGACGAGTGATATTTCCTCCCGGACAGATGAGCCTGATGATCTAAACAAAAACGGAGGACCTAGATGGAGGTATCTGGAGTCTGTACGGGCTGCGTGTGTACAGACGTTCTTTATTACTGGATAGAGAACGTCGTGTTGTATCTGTAAAGACGACGGGGGGAATACCAGGGGTTAATAATAATAATAATAAAGGTGTACCTCAGTCGAGTACACTCTACTCTACTCTACACTCTACTACGCGCTCCTTAAGTATCGGTGAAGTACACCCGAATACGTACGAATACGGAATAAGTGTTACGTTTGTGTGTCGTGTGGAGAAAATAAGACTTTAACGATGACGAATTCTACGACCAGCAGTGCTCTAAAGAAAGAGAAGACTGAACTCTTGATGGTGAATGTTTACAAGAGGGTGATTTATTTTACAAAAACTACGTTTTCATCGATGGAAACAAAAAAAACGTTTGACTTAAATCACAGCTATCTTAATTATGATGAACGAGCGGGGGCCATTTTTTGTTTGATTCCTTTTTGATTATTTGCCATGTTTTTTTTGTTTTTTTAGGTTTTTAATAATACAGAATAACACTGTTCTCGTTCCTCCTGGATTTGTACTTTTCATTTTATGATTAATTTCTGTGAACCCAACTGCTGGATTTAATATCTGCCATTCATCTTCCGCTGTCTAATTTATTGAATTTGCAGGCTCCATTTCTCTCCGACTGTTGGAATATGTATATTAGGAAGATTGTATAACCATCTCAGTCATTGGATAGCATTTTATTTTTATTTTTTAGCTTTCTTTTCCCACGTTCTTTTTTTTCTCCTTCTTAAACTCATTAGTACCAAAGAGTTTTTGCACAGTCTGCTTTAAGTGTGTGTGTTTGTGTGCGTGCGTGGTGTGCGTGTGTGTGCGTGCGTGCGTGTGCGTGTGAGTGTGTGTGTGTGTGTGTGTGTGTGTGTGTGTGTGTTTGTGTGTGTGTGCGCACGCACGTGTCTTGTTTTCTAGGGGGTGCAGGCACAAACATGAAAATTATTGTAAAGTGGAGTGGTGAGTGAGTGAGTGAGGTGGGTGAGTGAGCAAGCTGTATCCACAATCGTGGGGATTTCTAATTCGTTTTAACGGGACCAGGTTGAGTCACGTCGCGCATCATTCCCTCTTTTTTTATCAAGTTCCTTTTCATGTTTGAATCAAAACGGTTGTGTGGTTCGTTGGTTGGTTGGTTGCCGTATAGTCAAGAGAACTCTGGTGCCGATAGCGGTTCCTTGTTCACGTCTGTGCTGTTTTATTTATTTATATTATTTTTTGTCTAATCCTGTTTTACAAGTTTCGACGGAAAGATATCTCAAATTCCAGTGGGTTCTATGCCTATGGGTTGCCTATGCAATGGTGTGTCTGTAGGCAGGGCCATGGTAGTGATCCTATGGTGTCTGTAGGCAGGGCCATGACATGGTAGTGATCCTATGGTGTCTGTAGGCAGGGCCATGACATGGTAGTGATCCTATGGTGTCTGTAGGCAGGGCCATGGTAGTGATCCTATGGTGTCTGTAGGCAGGGCCATGGTAGTGATCCTATGGTGTCTGTAGGCAGGGCCATGACATGGTAGTGATCCTATGGTGTCTGTAGGCAGGGCCATGATGGTGATCCTATGGTGTCTGTAGGCAGGGCCATGACATGGTAGTGATCCTATGGTGTCTGTAGGCAGGGCCATGACATGGTAGTGATCCTATGGTGTCTGTAGGCAGGGCCATGACATGGTAGTGATCCTATGGTGTCTGTAGGCAGGGCCATGGTGGTGATCCTATGGTGTCTGTAGGCAGGGCCATGGTAGTGATCCTATGGTGTCTGTAGGCAGGGCCATGGTAGTGGTCCTATGGTGTCTGTAGGCAGGGCCATGGTAGTGATCCTATGGTGTGTCTGTAGGCAGGGCCATGGTAGTGATCCTATGGTGTCTGTAGGCAGGGCCATGATGGTGATCCTATGGTGTCTGTAGGCAGGGCCATGATAGTGATCCTATGGTGTCTGTAGGCAGGGCCATGGTAGTGATCCTATGGTGTCTGTAGGCAGGGCCATGGTAGTGATCCTCGTGATTCAGGTTAAGTGTTCCTCGGCTAATAGCCTAGCCGCTAACCAGCCACGGGCTAATTTATTGTTAGACAAAATGTAACAACAGTATGAATGACTGACTGACTGTACACTCACCATAGTGTTTTATTCTCTGGAGCTTTTTTTTTTTTTTTTTTTGTCATTTCTGTTCTTTCAGTCCTGTCCAACTGGGAAAGGTTTTATATTTAAAAAAAATAAAATGGGGAAAATGTTTATCAGAATACATGCTCTTGTGTGGTGTTTTTCTTAAACTTTACTGTGAAAAAATAAATGAAAAAATAAATGTACAATTAGGGAGCAATGCAAGTACATTTAGTTAAAGCTTTCATGACTTTCATTTTATATATTATTTATTTTTTTCTTTTAGGTTTTATGATCTCAACTACATCCAAACAACCTGAACGTTGAACATTCAGTGGATGTTCTGTGGTCTGGGGGTGTTCACAGTTTGCCAGAAGAACGCCTACTGAGTGGCAAAACAATATACTTTCTAGCCTTGACCATAGACATGCATGTAGATGGTATGTAGGACTAGTAGCGTGCCAAAGTTTGTGCTATTGCCATTGAGAATGCATTGGGCGTTTAAGTTAATCCTAAAAAAATGTTTTTGTTATATGTACACCATCACTAAACACTTGAGCTACTATTCTTTAATATTTCATCACGACTAACAATTGATTTCCTGGGGGGGAAAAGAGAAATTAAGTTGGGAATTGACCCATTCCTAAAACGTGTGATTGTTAAAGTGAATAAAAATAAAAATAAACTTCCATTGTGGGATCACTAAACATGGGTGAAATTCACCCGTACATCTGCCTGCAGCAAAGGACCTGCAGGGATGTGGGCAAGGAAACAAACCTACCTTCTATGATGTCACTGAGCATCATGAAGGTACTGAAAGACCCACCCACCTCAGACATCAGCAACATTATGATGTCACTGAGCATCATGAAGGTACTGAAAGACCCACATTATGAAAATTGCAAGCATATAATCGTCCGGGTGAAAATCACCCGTGTTTGTGTTCTAGGGTTAAATAACTCAGAAACTACAATACATTTCAAAGTGAAGATTTCCAGCATGAATTTATGAATGTGTGTGAATGGATTTTCTAGGTGAAAGTGATTTTTTTTGACTTGCCAAAATCTTCCATTGACCCCCATTATAAATTTGACAAAAACATGTCCACCGTAAGATGAACCTAAATAGGTTTGAATGGGGAGCCCATATCGTACAGCAGTGATACTCAACCTCAGGCCCGCGGGCCACATCAGGCCCGCGGGACCATTATGACTGGCCCACCAATGAAAATCTAAAAAAAAGAAGAAAAAACAATCTGGAAAATGATTAATTTTTTTTAGATTAAAATAAATAAAAAAAAATCTGAATGAAGTTATCTTTAATTACATTATTATAAGTAATACTATTAGAGTTGTACTATTACTCGAACGAAAATAAAAGCTTGGGGGGGGGGGGGAGATGCAATGCAAATGAAAGACATATACTGTGTATCCCTATTCCCTGACATAATTTTATAGCTAAACGGACAGAATTCTATTTTATTTGAATGATGAAACCCAGCTGCCATTAATAGTTGCAAATGGAAATGGAAATTGCGGAAATTGCGGAAATGGAAATTGCGGAAATGGAAATTGCGGAAATTGCGGAAATGGTGGAAATGGAAATTGCGGAAATTGCGGAAATGCGGAAATGGAAATTGCGGAAATGGTAATTGCGGAAATTGCGGAAATGGTGGAAATGAAAATTGCGGAAATTGCGGAAATGGAAATTGAGGAAATTGCGGAAATGGAAATTGCGGAAATTGCGGAAATGGAAATTGCGGAAATGGAAATTGCGGAAATTGCTCTTCACTTATAGCTATCTATTTTCAGGTAGATTGTTTTATTTTACTCAGTCAGCCATATCACTACTCATTTTTTTTTCATGAAAAAGGTCATAGCTGGGTAATCTATTTTCAGGCAAATTGTGTTTATTGTATTTTATTTTACTCAGCCATAACAATTTATTTTCTGTTAACCAACTTGCTGGCTGGCAGGCAGGCAGACAGCTACTCATAGACAGGCAGACAGACAGACAGCTACTCATGGAGAATTGGACAGGCAGGCAGTCAGACAGCTACTCATAGACAGGCAGACAGACAGCTACTCATGGACAATTGGACAGGCAGGAAGGCAGACAGCTACTCATAGACAGACAGACAGACAGCTACTCATGGACAATTAGGCAGGCAGGCAGACAGCTACTCAGACAGGCAGACAGACAGCTACTCATAGACAGGCAGGCAGACAGCTACTCATAGACAGGCAGACAGTAAGACAGCTACTCATTGACAGAGACAAATAACTACTCATGGACAGACAGACAGACAGGCAGGCAGGCAGGCAGGCAGGCAGGCAGGCAGGCAGGCAGGCAGGCAGGCAGGCAAAGAGCTACTCATGTTATGTTATTATGTTATTATAACAGCTACTCATGTTATGTGCAATAATTTCCACAATTTCCGCAATTACCATTTCGCAATTTCCGCAATTCCGCAATTTGACAAAAACGATGGGTTATAGCCCATGTTTTTTGAAATTTTGAAAAAAAAAGTTAGCCTCGTTTCTCATCATTTTGGACCGTGGGCTATAGCCCATATCGTACGGCATACTATAGCGCGCAGTTTTTCATCAGTTTTTCATCATTTTTGAAAAAAATGACGAAATGACAAAAACGATGGGTTATAGCCCATGTTTTTTGAAATTTTGAAAAAAAAAGTTAGCCTCGTTTCTCATCATTTTGGACCATGGGCTATAGCCCATATCGTACGGCATACTATAGCGCGCCGTTTTTCATCATTTTTGAGGATTTGAAAAAAATGACGAAATTACAAAAACGATGGGTTTTTTGAAATTTTGAAAAAAAAAGTTAGCCTCGTTTCTCATCATTTTGGACCGTGGGCTATAGCCCATATCGTACGGCATACTATAGCGCGCCGTTTTTCATCATTTTTGAGGATTTGAAAAAAATGACGAAATGACAAAAACGATGGGTTATAGCCCATGTTTTTTGAAATTTTGAAAAAAAAAGTTAGCCTCGTTTCTCATCATTTTGGACCGTGGGCTATAGCCCATATCGTACGGCATACTATAGCGCGCAGTTTTTCATCATTTTTGAAGATTTGAAAAAAATGACGAAATGACAAAAACGATGGGTTATAGCCCATGTTTTTGTGAAATTTTGAAAAAAATTTAGCCTCGTTTCTCATTATTTTGGACCGTGGGCTATAGCCCATATCGTACGGCATACTATAGTGCGCCGTTTTTCATCATTTTTGAGGATTTGAAAAAAATGACGAAATGACAAAAACGATGGGTTATAGCCCATGTTTTTTGAAATTTTGAAAAAAAAAGTTAGCCTCGTTTCTCATCATTTTGGACCGTGGGCTATAGCCCATATCGTACGGCATACTATAGCGCGCAGTTTTTTATCATTTTTGAAGATTTAAAAAAAATGACGAAATGACAAAAACGATGGGTTATAGCCCATGTTTTTGTGAAATTTTGGAAAAAAAAGTTAGCCTCGTTTCTCATCATTTTGGACCATGGGCTATAGCCCATATCGTACGGCATACTATAGCGCGCCGTTTTTCATCATTTTTGAGGATTTGAAAAAAATGACGAAATTACAAAAACGATGGGTTATAGCCCATGTTTTTTGAAATTTTGAAAAAAAAAGTTAGCCTCGTTTCTCATCATTTTGGACCGTGGGCTATAGCCCATATCGTACGGCATACTATAGCGCGCCGTTTTTCATCATTTTTGAAGATTTGAAAAAAATGACGAAATGACAAAAACGATGGGTTATAGCCCATGTTTTTTGAAATTTTGAAAAAAAAAGTTAGCCTCGTTTCTCATCATTTTGGACCGTGGGCTATAGCCCATATCGTACGGCATACTATAGCGCGCCGTTTTTCATCATTTTTGAAGATTTGAAAAAAATGACGAAATGACAAAAACGATGGGTTATAGCCCATGTTTTTTGAAATTTTGAAAAAAAAAGTTAGCCTCGTTTCTCATCATTTTGGACCATGGGCTATAGCCCATATCGTACGGCATACTATAGCGCGCCGTTTTTCATCATTTTTGAGGATTTGAAAAAAATGACGAAATTACAAAAACGATGGGTTATAGCCCATGTTTTTTGAAATTTTGAAAGAAAAAGTTAGCCTCGTTTCTCATCATTTTGGACCATGGGCTATAGCCCATATCGTACGGCATACTATAGCGCGCCGTTTTTCATCATTTTTGAGGATTTGAAAAAAATGACGAAATGACAAAAACGATGGGTTATAGCCCATGTTTTTTGAAATTTTGAAAAAAAAAGTTAGCCTCGTTTCTCATCATTTTGGACCATGGGCTATAGCCCATATCGTACGGCATACTATAGCGCGCCGTTTTTCATCATTTTTGAGGATTTGAAAAAAATGACGAAATTACAAAAACGATGGGTTTTTTGAAATTTTGAAAAAAAAAGTTAGCCTCGTTTCTCATCATTTTGGACCGTGGGCTATAGCCCATATCGTACGGCATACTATAGCGCGCCGTTTTTCATCATTTTTGAGGATTTGAAAAAAATGACGAAATGACAAAAACGATGGGTTATAGCCCATGTTTTTTGAAATTTTGAAAAAAAAAGTTAGCCTCGTTTCTCATCATTTTGGACCGTGGGCTATAGCCCATATCGTACGGCATACTATAGCGCGCAGTTTTTCATCATTTTTGAAGATTTGAAAAAAATGACGAAATGACAAAAACGATGGGTTATAGCCCATGTTTTTGTGAAATTTTGGAAAAAAAAGTTAGCCTCGTTTCTCATTATTTTGGACCGTGGGCTATAGCCCATATCGTACGGCATACTATAGTGCGCCGTTTTTCATCATTTTTGAGGATTTGAAAAAAATGACGAAATGACAAAAACGATGGGTTATAGCCCATGTTTTTTGAAATTTTGAAAAAAAAAAGTTAGCCTCGTTTCTCATCATTTTGGACCGTGGGCTATAGCCCATATCGTACGGCATACTATAGCGCGCAGTTTTCTTATCATTTTTGAAGATTTGAAAAAAATGACGAAATGACAAAAACGATGGGTTATAGCCCATGTTTTTGTGAAATTTTGGAAAAAAAAGTTAGCCTCGTTTCTCATCATTTTGGACCATGGGCTATAGCCCATATCGTACGGCATACTATAGCGCGCCGTTTTTCATCATTTTTGAGGATTTGAAAAAAATGACGAAATTACAAAAACGATGGGTTTTTTGAAATTTTGAAAAAAAAAGTAAGCCTCGTTTCTCATCATTTTGGACCGTGGGCTATAGCCCATATCGTACGGCATACTATAACGCGCCGTTTTTCATCATTTTTGAGGATTTGAAAAAAATGACGAAATGACAAAAACGATGGGTTATAGCCCATGTTTTTTGAAATTTTGAAAAAAAAAGTTAGCCTCGTTTCTCATCATTTTGGACCGTGGGCTATAGCCCATATCGTACGGCATACTATAGCGCGCAGTTTTTCATAATTTTTGAAGATTTGAAAAAAATGACGAAATGACAAAAACGATGGGTTATAGCCCATGTTTTTGTGAAATTTTGGAAAAAAAAGTTAGCCTCGTTTCTCATTATTTTGGACCGTGGGCTATAGCCCATATCGTACGGCATACTATAGTGCGCCGTTTTTCATCATTTTTGAGGATTTGAAAAAAATGACGAAATGACAAAAACGATGGGTTATAGCCCATGTTTTTTGAAATTTTGAAAAAAAAAGTTAGCCTCGTTTCTCATCATTTTGGACCGTGGGCTATAGCCCATATCGTACGGCATACTATAGCGCGCAGTTTTTTATCATTTTTGAAGATTTTAAAAAAATGACGAAATGACAAAAACGATGGGTTATAGCCCATGTTTTTGTGAAATTTTGGGAAAAAAAGTTAGCCTCGTTTCTCATCATTTTGGACCATGGGCTATAGCCCATATCGTACGGCATACTATAGCGCGCCGTTTTTCATCATTTTTGAGGATTTGAAAAAAATGACGAAATTACAAAAACGATGGGTTATAGCCCATGTTTTTTGAAATTTTGAAAAAAAAAGTTAGCCTCGTTTCTCATCATTTTGGACCGTGGGCTATAGCCCATATCGTACGGCATACTATAGCGCGCCGTTTTTCATCATTTTTGAAGATTTGAAAAAAATGACGAAATGACAAAAACGATGGGTTATAGCCCATGTTTTTTGAAATTTTGGAAAAAAAAGTTAGCCTCGTTTCTCATCATTTTGGACCATGGGCTATAGCCCATATCGTACGGCATACTATAGCGCGCCGTTTTTCATCATTTTTGAGGATTTGAAAAAAATGACGAAATGACAAAAACGATGGGTTATAGCCCATGTTTTTGGAAATTTTGAAAAAAAAGGTTAGCCTCGTTTCTCATCATTTTGGACCATGGGCTATAGCCCATATCGTACGGCCTACTATAGCGCGCCGTTTTTCATCATTTTTGAGGATTTGAAAAAAATGACGAAATTACAAAAACGATGGGTTTTTTGAAATTTTGAAAAAAAAAGTTAGCCTCGTTTCTCATCATTTTGGACCGTGGGCTATAGCCCATATCGTACGGCATACTATAGCGCGCAGTTTTTCATCAGTTTTTCATCATTTTTGAAAAAAATGACGAAATGACAAAAACGATGGGTTATAGCCCATGTTTTTTGAAATTTTGAAAAAAAAAGTTAGCCTCGTTTCTCATCATTTTGGACCATGGGCTATAGCCCATATCGTACGGCATACTATAGCGCGCCGTTTTTCATCATTTTTGAGGATTTGAAAAAAATGACGAAATTACAAAAACGATGGGTTTTTTGAAATTTTGAAAAAAAAAGTTAGCCTCGTTTCTCATCATTTTGGACCGTGGGCTATAGCCCATATCGTACGGCATACTATAGCGCGCCGTTTTTCATCATTTTTGAGGATTTGAAAAAAATGACGAAATGACAAAAACGATGGGTTATAGCCCATGTTTTTTGAAATTTTGAAAAAAAAAGTTAGCCTCGTTTCTCATCATTTTGGACCGTGGGCTATAGCCCATATCGTACGGCATACTATAGCGCGCAGTTTTTCATCATTTTTGAAGATTTGAAAAAAATGACGAAATGACAAAAACGATGGGTTATAGCCCATGTTTTTGTGAAATTTTGAAAAAAAAAGTTAGCCTCGTTTCTCATTATTTTGGACCGTGGGCTATAGCCCATATCGTACGGCATACTATAGTGCGCCGTTTTTCATCATTTTTGAGGATTTGAAAAAAATGACGAAATGACAAAAACGATGGGTTATAGCCCATGTTTTTTGAAATTTTGAAAAAAAAAGTTAGCCTCGTTTCTCATCATTTTGGACCGTGGGCTATAGCCCATATCGTACGGCATACTATAGCGCGCAGTTTTTTATCATTTTTGAAGATTTTAAAAAAATGACGAAATGACAAAAACGATGGGTTATAGCCCATGTTTTTGTGAAATTTTGGAAAAAAAAGTTAGCCTCGTTTCTCATCATTTTGGACCATGGGCTATAGCCCATATCGTACGGCATACTATAGCGCGCCGTTTTTCATCATTTTTGAGGATTTGAAAAAAATGACGAAATTACAAAAACGATGGGTTATAGCCCATGTTTTTTGAAATTTTGAAAAAAAAAGTTAGCCTCGTTTCTCATCATTTTGGACCGTGGGCTATAGCCCATATCGTACGGCATACTATAGCGCGCCGTTTTTCATCATTTTTGAAGATTTGAAAAAAATGACGAAATGACAAAAACGATGGGTTATAGCCCATGTTTTTTGAAATTTTGAAAAAAAAAGTTAGCCTCGTTTCTCATCATTTTGGACCGTGGGCTATAGCCCATATCGTACGGCATACTATAGCGCACCGTTTTTCATCATTTTTGAAGATTTGAAAAAAATGACGAAATGACAAAAACGATGGGTTATAGCCCATGTTTTTTGAAATTTTGAAAAAAAAAGTTAGCCTCGTTTCTCATCATTTTGGACCATGGGCTATAGCCCATATCGTACGGCATACTATAGCGCGCCGTTTTTCATCATTTTTGAGGATTTGAAAAAAATGACGAAATTACAAAAACGATGGGTTATAGCCCATGTTTTTTGAAATTTTGAAAGAAAAAGTTAGCCTCGTTTCTCATCATTTTGGACCATGGGCTATAGCCCATATCGTACGGCATACTATAGCGCGCCGTTTTTCATCATTTTTGAGGATTTGAAAAAAATGACGAAATTACAAAAACGATGGGTTTTTTGAAATTTTGAAAAAAAAAGTTAGCCTCGTTTCTCATCATTTTGGACCGTGGGCTATAGCCCATATCGTACGGCATACTATAGCGCGCCGTTTTTCATCATTTTTGAGGATTTGAAAAAAATGACGAAATGACAAAAACGATGGGTTATAGCCCATGTTTTTTGAAATTTTGAAAAAAAAAGTTAGCCTCGTTTCTCATCATTTTGGACCGTGGGCTATAGCCCATATCGTACGGCATACTATAGCGCGCCGTTTTTCATCATTTTTGAGGATTTGAAAAAAATGACGAAATGACAAAAACGATGGGTTATAGCCCATGTTTTTTGAAATTTTGAAAAAAAAAGTTAGCCTCGTTTCTCATCATTTTGGACCGTGGGCTATAGCCCATATCGTACGGCATACTATAGCGCGCCGTTTTTCATCATTTTTGAGGATTTGAAAAAAATGACGAAATGACAAAAACGATGGGTTATAGCCCATGTTTTTTGAAATTTTGAAAAAAAAGTTAGCCTCGTTTCTCATCATTTTGGACCGTGGGCTATAGCCCATATCGTACGGCATACTATAGCGCGCAGTTTTTCATCATTTTTGAAGATTTGAAAAAAATGACGAAATGACAAAAACGATGGGTTATAGCCCATGTTTTTGTGAAATTTTGAAAAAAAAAGTTAGCCTCGTTTCTCATTATTTTGGACCGTGGGCTATAGCCCATATCGTACGGCATACTATAGTGCGCCGTTTTTCATCATTTTTGAGGATTTGAAAAAAATGACGAAATGACAAAAACGATGGGTTATAGCCCATGTTTTTTGAAATTTTGAAAAAAAAAGTTAGCCTCGTTTCTCATCATTTTGGACCGTGGGCTATAGCCCATATCGTACGGCATACTATAGCGCGCAGTTTTTTATCATTTTTGAAGATTTGAAAAAAATGACGAAATGACAAAAACGATGGGTTATAGCCCATGTTTTTGTGAAATTTTGGAAAAAAAAGTTAGCCTCGTTTCTCATCATTTTGGACCATGGGCTATAGCCCATATCGTACGGCATACTATAGCGCGCCGTTTTTCATCATTTTTGAGGATTTGAAAAAAATGACGAAATTACAAAAACGATGGGTTTTTTGAAATTTTGAAAAAAAAAGTTAGCCTCGTTTCTCATCATTTTGGACCGTGGGCTATAGCCCATATCGTACGGCATACTATAGCGCGCCGTTTTTCATCATTTTTGAGGATTTGAAAAAAATGACGAAATGACAAAAACGATGGGTTATAGCCCATGTTTTTTGAAATTTTGAAAAAAAAAGTTAGCCTCGTTTCTCATCATTTTGGACCGTGGGCTATAGCCCATATCGTACGGCATACTATAGCGCGCAGTTTTTCATCATTTTTGAAGATTTGAAAAAAATGACGAAATGACAAAAACGATGGGTTATAGCCCATGTTTTTGTGAAATTTTGGAAAAAAAAGTTAGCCTCGTTTCTCATTATTTTGGACCGTGGGCTATAGCCCATATCGTACGGCATACTATAGTGCGCCGTTTTTCATCATTTTTGAGGATTTGAAAAAAATGACGAAATGACAAAAACGATGGGTTATAGCCCATGTTTTTTGAAATTTTGAAAAAAAAAGTTAGCCTCGTTTCTCATCATTTTGGACCATGGGCTATAGCCCATATCGTACGGCATACTATAGCGCGCCGTTTTTCATCATTTTTGAGGATTTGAAAAAAATGACGAAATTACAAAAACGATGGGTTTTTTGAAATTTTGAAAAAAAAAGTTAGCCTCGTTTCTCATCATTTTGGACCGTGGGCTATAGCCCATATCGTACGGCATACTATAGCGCGCCGTTTTTCATCATTTTTGAGGATTTGAAAAAAATTACGAAATGACAAAAACGATGGGTTATAGCCCATGTTTTTGTGAAATTTTGAAAAAAAAAGTTAGCCTCGTTTCTCATTATTTTGGACCGTGGGCTATAGCCCATATCGTACGGCATACTATAGTGCGCCGTTTTTCATCATTTTTGAGGATTTGAAAAAAATGACGAAATGACAAAAACGATGGGTTATAGCCCATGTTTTTTGAAATTTTGAAAAAAAAAGTTAGCCTCGTTTCTCATCATTTTGGACCGTGGGCTATAGCCCATATCGTACGGCATACTATAGCGCGCAGTTTTTTATCATTTTTGAAGATTTGAAAAAAATTACGAAATGACAAAAACGATGGGTTATAGCCCATGTTTTTGTGAAATTTTGGAAAAAAAAGTTAGCCTCGTTTCTCATCATTTTGGACCATGGGCTATAGCCCATATCGTACGGCATACTATAGCGCGCCGTTTTTCATCATTTTTGAGGATTTGAAAAAAATGACGAAATTACAAAAACGATGGGTTATAGCCCATGTTTTTTGAAATTTTGAAAAAAAAAGTTAGCCTCGTTTCTCATCATTTTGGACCGTGGGCTATAGCCCATATCGTACGGCATACTATAGCGCGCCGTTTTTCATCATTTTTGAAGATTTGAAAAAATGACGAAATGACAAAAACGATGGGTTATAGCCCATGTTTTTTGAAATTTTGAAAAAAAAAGTTAGCCTCGTTTCTCATCATTTTGGACCGTGGGCTATAGCCCATATCGTACGGCATACTATAGCGCGCCGTTTTTCATCATTTTTGAAGATTTGAAAAAAATGACGAAATGACAAAAACGATGGGTTATAGCCCATGTTTTTTGAAATTTTGAAAAAAAAAGTTAGCCTCGTTTCTCATCATTTTGGACCGTGGGCTATAGCCCATATCGTACGGCATACTATAGCGCGCCGTTTTTCATCATTTTTGAAGATTTGAAAAAAATGACGAAATGACAAAAACGATGGGTTATAGCCCATGTTTTTTGAAATTTTGAAAAAAAAAGTTAGCCTCGTTTCTCATCATTTTGGACCATGGGCTATAGCCCATATCGTACGGCATACTATAGCGCGCCGTTTTTCATCATTTTTGAGGATTTGAAAAAAATGACGAAATTACAAAAACGATGGGTTATAGCCCATGTTTTTTGAAATTTTGAAAGAAAAAGTTAGCCTCGTTTCTCATCATTTTGGACCATGGGCTATAGCCCATATCGTACGGCATACTATAGCGCGCCGTTTTTCATCATTTTTGAGGATTTGAAAAAAATGACGAAATGACAAAAACGATGGGTTATAGCCCATGTTTTTTGAAATTTTGAAAAAAAAAGTTAGCCTCGTTTCTCATCATTTTGGACCATGGGCTATAGCCCATATCGTACGGCATACTATAGCGCGCCGTTTTTCATCATTTTTGAGGATTTGAAAAAAATGACGAAATTACAAAAACGATGGGTTTTTTGAAATTTTGAAAAAAAAAGTTATCCTCGTTTCTCATCATTTTGGACCGTGGGCTATAGCCCATATCGTACGGCATACTATAGCGCGCCGTTTTTCATCATTTTTGAGGATTTGAAAAAAATTACGAAATGACAAAAACGATGGGTTATAGCCCATGTTTTTTGAAATTTTGAAAAAAAAAGTTAGCCTCGTTTCTCATCATTTTGGACCGTGGGCTATAGCCCATATCGTACGGCATACTATAGCGCGCAGTTTTTCATCATTTTTGAAGATTTGAAAAAAATGACGAAATGACAAAAACGATGGGTTATAGCCCATGTTTTTGTGAAATTTTGAAAAAAAAAGTTAGCCTCGTTTCTCATTATTTTGGACCGTGGGCTATAGCCCATATCGTACGGCATACTATAGTGCGCCGTTTTTCATCATTTTTGAGGATTTGAAAAAAATGACGAAATGACAAAAACGATGGGTTATAGCCCATGTTTTTTGAAATTTTGAAAAAAAAAGTTAGCCTCGTTTCTCATCATTTTGGACCGTGGGCTAAAGCCCATATCGTACGGCATACTATAGCGCGCAGTTTTTTATCATTTTTGAAGATTTGAAAAAAATGACGAAATGACAAAAACGATGGGTTATAGCCCATGTTTTTGTGAAATTTTGAAAAAAAAAGTTAGCCTCGTTTCTCATCATTTTGGACCGTGGGCTATAGCCCATATCGTACGGCATACTATAGTGCGCCGTTTTTCATCATTTTTGAGGATTTGAAAAAAATGACGAAATTACAAAAACGATGGGTTATAGCCCATGTTTTTTGAAATTTTGAAAGAAAAAGTTAGCCTCGTTTCTCATCATTTTGGACCATGGGCTATAGCCCATATCGTACGG
Source organism: Protomyctophum bolini (assembly GCF_963924005.1). NCBI lineage: Eukaryota > Metazoa > Chordata > Actinopteri > Myctophiformes > Myctophidae > Protomyctophum > Protomyctophum bolini. Next base: position 43,096,244 of record NC_137862.1, on the reverse strand, counting down.
CATACTATAGCGCGCCGTTTTTCATCATTTTTGAGGATTTGAAAAAAATGACGAAATGACAAAAACGATGGGTTATAGCCCATGTTTTTTGAAATTTTGAAAAAAAAAGTTAGCCTCGTTTCTCATCATTTTGGACCATGGGCTATAGCCCATATCGTACGGCATACTATAGCGCGCCGTTTTTCATCATTTTTGAGGATTTGAAAAAAATGACGAAATTACAAAAACGATGGGTTTTTTGAAATTTTGAAAAAAAAAGTTATCCTCGTTTCTCATCATTTTGGACCGTGGGCTATAGCCCATATCGTACGGCATACTATAGCGCGCCGTTTTTCATCATTTTTGAGGATTTGAAAAAAATTACGAAATGACAAAAACGATGGGTTATAGCCCATGTTTTTTGAAATTTTGAAAAAAAAAGTTAGCCTCGTTTCTCATCATTTTGGACCGTGGGCTATAGCCCATATCGTACGGCATACTATAGCGCGCAGTTTTTCATCATTTTTGAAGATTTGAAAAAAATGACGAAATGACAAAAACGATGGGTTATAGCCCATGTTTTTGTGAAATTTTGAAAAAAAAAGTTAGCCTCGTTTCTCATTATTTTGGACCGTGGGCTATAGCCCATATCGTACGGCATACTATAGTGCGCCGTTTTTCATCATTTTTGAGGATTTGAAAAAAATGACGAAATGACAAAAACGATGGGTTATAGCCCATGTTTTTTGAAATTTTGAAAAAAAAAGTTAGCCTCGTTTCTCATCATTTTGGACCGTGGGCTAAAGCCCATATCGTACGGCATACTATAGCGCGCAGTTTTTTATCATTTTTGAAGATTTGAAAAAAATGACGAAATGACAAAAACGATGGGTTATAGCCCATGTTTTTGTGAAATTTTGAAAAAAAAAGTTAGCCTCGTTTCTCATCATTTTGGACCGTGGGCTATAGCCCATATCGTACGGCATACTATAGCGCGCAGTTTTTCATCATTTTTGAAGATTTGAAAAAAATGACGAAATGACAAAAACGATGGGTTATAGCCCATGTTTTTTGAAATTTTGAAAAAAAAAGTTAGCCTCGTTTCTCATCATTTTGGACCGTGGGCTATAGCCCATATCGTACGGCATACTATAGCGCGCCGTTTTTCATCATTTTTGAAGATTTGAAAAAAATGACGAAATGACAAAAACGATGGGTTATAGCCCATGTTTTTTGAAATTTTGAAAAAAAAAGTTAGCATCGTTTCTCATCATTTTGGACCATGGGCTATAGCCCATATCGTACGGCATACTATAGCGCGCCGTTTTTCATCATTTTTGAGGATTTGAAAAAAATGACGAAATTACAAAAACGATGGGTTATAGCCCATGTTTTTTGAAATTTTGAAAGAAAAAGTTAGCCTCGTTTCTCATCATTTTGGACCATGGGCTATAGCCCATATCGTACGGCATACTATAGCGCGCCGTTTTTCATCATTTTTGAGGATTTGAAAAAAATGACGAAATGACAAAAACGATGGGTTATAGCCCATGTTTTTTGAAAATTTGAAAAAAAAAGTTAGCCTCGTTTCTCATCATTTTGGACCGTGGGCTATAGCCCATATCGTACGGCATACTATAGCGCGCAGTTTTTTATCATTTTTGAAGATTTGAAAAAAATGACGAAATGACAAAAACGATGGGTTATAGCCCATGTTTTTGTGAAATTTTGGGAAAAAAAGTTAGCCTCGTTTCTCATCATTTTGGACCATGGGCTATAGCCCATATCGTACGGCATACTATAGCGCGCCGTTTTTCATCATTTTTGAGGATTTGAAAAAAATGACGAAATTACAAAAACGATGGGTTATAGCCCATATTTTTTGAAATTTTGGAAAAAAAAGTTAGCCTCGTTTCTCATCATTTTGGACCGTGGGCTATAGCCCATATCGTACGGCATACTATAGCGCGCCGTTTTTCATCATTTTTGAAGATTTGAAAAAAATGACGAAATGACAAAAACGATGGGTTATAGCCCATGTTTTTTGAAATTTTGAAAAAAAAAGTTAGCCTCGTTTCTCATCATTTTGGACCGTGGGCTATAGCCCATATCGTACGGCATACTATAGCGCGCCGTTTTTCATCATTTTTGAAGATTTGAAAAAAATGACGAAATGACAAAAACGATGGGTTATAGCCCATGTTTTTTTAAATTTTGAAAAAAAAAGTTAGCCTCGTTTCTCATCATTTTGGACCATGGGCTATAGCCCATATCGTACGGCATACTATAGCGCGCCGTTTTTCATCATTTTTGAGGATTTGAAAAAAATGACGAAATTACAAAAACGATGGGTTATAGCCCATGTTTTTTTAAATTTTGAAAGAAAAAGTTAGCCTCGTTTATCATCATTTTGGACCATGGGCTATAGCCCATATCGTACGGCATACTATAGCGCGCCGTTTTTCATCATTTTTGAGGATTTGAAAAAAATGACGAAATTACAAAAACGATGGGTTATAGCCCATGTTTTTTGAAATTTTGAAAAAAAAAGTTAGCCTCGTTTCTCATCATTTTGGACCGTGGGCTATAGCCCATATCGTACGGCATACTATAGCGCGCAGTTTTTCATCATTTTTGAAGATTTGAAAAAAATGACAAAATGACAAAAACGATGGGTTATAGCCCATGTTTTTTGAAATTTTGAAAAAAAAAAAGTTAGCCTCGTTTCTCATCATTTTGGACCATGGGCTATAGCCCATATCGTACGGCATACTATAGCGCGCCGTTTTTCATCATTTTTGAGGATTTGAAAAAAATGACGAAATTACAAAAACGATGGGTTATAGCCCATGTTTTTTGAAATTTTGAAAAGAAAAGTTAGCCTCGTTTCTCATCATTTTGGACCGTGGGCTATAGCCCATATTGTACGGCATACTATTGCGCGCCGTTTTTCATCATTTTTGAAGATTTGAAAAAAATGACGAAATGACAAAAACGATGGGTTATAGCCCATGTTTTTTGAAATTTTGAAAAAAAAAGTTAGCCTCGTTTCTCATCATTTTGGACCATGGGCTATAGCCCATATCGTACGGCATACTATAGCGCGCCGTTTTTCATCATTTTTGAGGATTTAAAAAAAATGACGAAATTACAAAAACGATGGGTTATAGCCCATGTTTTTTGAAATTTTGAAAAAAAAAGTTAGCCTCGTTTCTCATCATTTTGGACCGTGGGCTATAGCCCATATCGTACGGCATACTATAGCGCGCCGTTTTTCATCATTTTTGAAGATTTGAAAAAAATGACGAAATGACAAAAACGATGGGTTATAGCCCATGTTTTTTGAAATTTTGAAAAAAAAAGTTTGCCTCGTTTCTCATCATTTTGGACCGTGGGCTATAGCCCATATCGTACGGCATACTATAGCGCGCAGTTTTTCATCATTTTTGAAGATTTGAAAAAAATGACGAAATTACAAAAACGATGGGTTATAGCCCATGTTTTTTGAAATTTTGAAAAAAAAAGTTAGCCTCGTTTCTCATCATTTTGGACCATGGGCTATAGCCCATATCGTACGGCATACTATAGCGCGCCGTTTTTCATCATTTTTGAGGATTTGAAAAAAATGACGAAATTACAAAAACGATGGGTTACAGCCCATGTTTTTTGAAATTTTGAAAGAAAAAGTTAGCCTCGTTTCTCATCATTTTGGACCATGGGCTATAGCCCATATCGTACGGCATACTATAGCGCGCCGTTTTTCATCATTTTTGAGGATTTGAAAAAAATGACGAAATTACAAAAACGATGGGTTATAGCCCATGTTTTTTGAAATTTTGAAAAAAAAAGTTAGCCTCGTTTCTCATCATTTTGGACCGTGGGCTATAGCCCATATCGTACGGCATACTATAGCGCGCAGTTTTTCATCATTTTTGAAGATTTGAAAAAAATGACGAAATGACAAAAACGATGGGATATAGCCCATGTTTTTGTGAAATTTTGAAAAAAAAAGTTAGCCTCGTTTCTCATCATTTTGGACCATGGGCTATAGCCCATATCGTACGGCATACTATAGCGCGCCGTTTTTCATCATTTTTGAGGATTTGAAAAAAATGACGAAATTACAAAAACGATGGGTTATAGCCCATGTTTTTTGAAATTTTGAAAAAAAAAGTTAGCCTCGTTTCTCATCATTTTGGACCGTGGGCTATAGCCCATATCGTACGGCATACTATAGCGCGCCGTTTTTCATCATTTTTGAAGATTTGAAAAAAATGACGAAATGACAAAAACGATGGGTTATAGCCCATGTTTTTTGAAATTTTGAAAAAAAAAGTTTGCCTCGTTTCTCATCATTTTGGACCGTGGGCTATAGCCCATATCGTACGGCATACTATAGCGCGCAGTTTTTCATCATTTTTGAAGATTTGAAAAAAATGACGAAATTACAAAAACGATGGGTTATAGCCCATGTTTTTTGAAATTTTGAAAAAAAAAGTTAGCCTCGTTTCTCATCATTTTGGACCATGGGCTATAGCCCATATCGTACGGCATACTATAGCGCGCCGTTTTTCATCATTTTTGAGGATTTGAAAAAAATGACGAAATTACAAAAACGATGGGTTACAGCCCATGTTTTTTGAAATTTTGAAAGAAAAAGTTAGCCTCGTTTCTCATCATTTTGGACCATGGGCTATAGCCCATATCGTACGGCATACTATAGCGCGCCGTTTTTCATCATTTTTGAGGATTTGAAAAAAATGACGAAATTACAAAAACGATGGGTTATAGCCCATGTTTTTTGAAATTTTGAAAAAAAAAGTTAGCCTCGTTTCTCATCATTTTGGACCGTGGGCTATAGCCCATATCGTACGGCATACTATAGCGCGCAGTTTTTCATCATTTTTGAAGATTTGAAAAAAATGACGAAATGACAAAAACGATGGGATATAGCCCATGTTTTTGTGAAATTTTGAAAAAAAAAGTTAGCCTCGTTTCTCATCATTTTGGACCATGGGCTATAGCCCATATCGTACGGCATACTATAGCGCGCCGTTTTTCATCATTTTTGAGGATTTGAAAAAAATGACGAAATTACAAAAACGATGGGTTATAGCCCATGTTTTTTGAAATTTTGAAAAGAAAAGTTAGCCTCGTTTCTCATCATTTTGGACCGTGGGCTATAGCCCATATCGTACGGCATACTATAGCGCGCCGTTTTTCATCATTTTTGAGGATTTGAAAAAAATGACGAAATGACAAAAACGATGGGTTATAGCCCATGTTTTTTGAAATTTTGAAAAAAAAAGTTAGCCTCGTTTCTCATCATTTTGGACCGTGGGCTATAGCCCATATCGTACGGCATACTATAGCGCGCAGTTTTTCATCATTTTTGAAGATTTGAAAAAAATGACGAAATGACAAAAACGATGGGTTATAGCCCATGTTTTTTGAAATTTTGAAAAAAAAAGTTTGCCTCGTTTCTCATCATTTTGGACCGTGGGCTATAGCCCATATCGTACGGCATACTATAGCGCGCAGTTTTTCATCATTTTTGAAGATTTGAAAAAAATGACGAAATTACAAAAACGATGGGTTATAGCCCATGTTTTTTTAAATTTTGAAAAAAAAAGTTAGCCTCGTTTCTCATCATTTTGGACCATGGGCTATAGCCCATATCGTACGGCATACTATAGCGCGCCGTTTTTCATCATTTTTGAGGATTTGAAAAAAATGACGAAATTACAAAAACGATGGGTTACAGCCCATGTTTTTTGAAATTTTGAAAGAAAAAGTTAGCCTCGTTTCTCATCATTTTGGACCATGGGCTATAGCCCATATCGTACGGCATACTATAGCGCGCCGTTTTTCATCATTTTTGAGGATTTGAAAAAAATGACGAAATTACAAAAACGATGGGTTATAGCCCATGTTTTTTGAAATTTTGAAAAAAAAAGTTAGCCTCGTTTCTCATCATTTTGGACCGTGGGCTATAGCCCATATCGTACGGCATACTATAGCGCGCAGTTTTTCATCATTTTTGAAGATTTGAAAAAAATGACGAAATGACAAAAACGATGGGATATAGCCCATGTTTTTGTGAAATTTTGAAAAAAAAAGTTAGCCTCGTTTCTCATCATTTTGGACCATGGGCTATAGCCCATATCGTACGGCATACTATAGCGCGCCGTTTTTCATCATTTTTGAGGATTTGAAAAAAATGACGAAATTACAAAAACGATGGGTTATAGCCCATGTTTTTTGAAATTTTGAAAAGAAAAGTTAGCCTCGTTTCTCATCATTTTGGACCGTGGGCTATAGCCCATATCGTACGGCATACTATAGCGCGCCGTTTTTCATCATTTTTGAGGATTTGAAAAAAATGACGAAATGACAAAAACGATGGGTTATAGCCCATGTTTTTTGAAATTTTGAAAAAAAAAGTTAGCCTCGTTTCTCATCATTTTGGACCGTGGGCTATAGCCCATATCGTACGGCATACTATAGCGCGCAGTTTTTCATCATTTTTGAAGATTTGAAAAAAATGACGAAATGACAAAAACGATGGGTTATAGCCCATGTTTTTTGAAATTTTGAAAAAAAAAGTTAGCCTCGTTTCTCATCATTTTGGACCATGGGCTATAGCCCATATCGTACGGCATACTATAGCGCGCCGTTTTTCATCATTTTTGAGGATTTGAAAAAAATGACGAAATTACAAAAACGATGGGTTATAGCCCATGTTTTTTGAAATTTTGAAAAAAAAAGTTAGCCTCGTTTCTCATCATTTTGGACCGTGGGCTATAGCCCATATCGTACGGCATACTATAGCGCGCCGTTTTTCATCATTTTTGAAGATTTGAAAAAAATGACGAAATGACAAAAACGATGGGTTATAGCCCATGTTTTTTTTAATTTAAAAAAAAAAAGTTAGCCTCGTTTCTCATCATTTTGGACCGTGGGCTATAGCCCATATCGTACGGCATACTATAGCGCGCCGTTTTTCATCATTTTTGAGGATTTGAAAAAAATGACGAAATGACAAAAACGATGGGTTATAGCCCATGTTTTTTGAAATTTTGAAAGAAAAAGTTAGCCTCGTTTCTCATCATTTTGGACCGTGGGCTATAGCCCATATCGTACGGCATACTATAGCGCGCCGTTTTTCATCATTTTTGAGGATTTGAAAAAAATGACGAAATGACAAAAACGATGGGTTATAGCCCATGTTTTTTGAAATTTTGAAAAAAAAAGTTAGCCTCGTTTCTCATCATTTTGGACCGTGGGCTATAGCCCATATCGTACGGCATACTATAGCGCGCAGTTTTTCATCATTTTTGAAGATTTGAAAAAAATGACGAAATGACAAAAACGATGGGTTATAGCCCATGTTTTTTGAAATTTTGAAAAAAAAAGTTAGCCTCGTTTCTCATCATTTTGGACCATGGTCTATAGCCCATATCGTACGGCATACTATAGCGCGCCGTTTTTCATCATTTTTGAGGATTTGAAAAAAATGACGAAATTACAAAAACGATGGGTTATAGCCCATGTTTTTTGAAATTTTGAAAGAAAAAGTTAGCCTCGTTTCTCATCATTTTGGACCATGGGCTATAGCCCATATCGTACGGCATACTATAGCGCGCAGTTTTTCATCATTTTTGAGGATTTGAAAAAAATGACAAAATGACAAAAACGATGGGTTATAGCCCATGTTTTTTGAAATTTTGGAAAAAAAAGTTAGCCTCGTTTCTCATCATTTTGGACCATGGGCTATAGCCCATATCGTACGGCATACTATAGCGCGCCGTTTTTCATCATTTTTGAGGATTTGAAAAAAATGACGAAATTACAAAAACGATGGGTTTTTTGAAATTTTGAAAAAAAAAGTTAGCCTCGTTTCTCATCATTTTGGACCGTGGGCTATAGCCCATATCGTACGGCATACTATAGCGCGCCGTTTTTCATCATTTTTGAGGATTTGAAAAAAATTACGAAATGACAAAAACGATGGGTTATAGCCTATGTTTTTGAAATTTTGAAAAAAAAAGTTAGCCTCGTTTCTCATCATTTTGGACCGTGGGCTATAGCCCATATCGTACGGCATACTATAGCGCGCAGTTTTTCATCATTTTTGAAGATTTGAAAAAAATGACGAAATTACAAAAACGATGGGTTATAGCCCATGTTTTTTGAAATTTTGAAAAAAAAAGTTAGCCTCGTTTCTCATCATTTTGGACCGTGGGCTATAGCCCATATCGTACGGCATACTATAGCGCGCAGTTTTTCATCATTTTTGAAGATTTGAAAAAAATGACGAAATGACAAAAACGATGGGTTATAGCCCATGTTTTTTGAAATTTTGAAAAAAAAAGTTAGCCTCGTTTCTCATCATTTTGGACCGTGGGCTATAGCCCATATCGTACGGCATACTATAGCGCGCCGTTATTCATCATTTTTGAAGATTTGAAAAAAATGACGAAATGACAAAAACGATGGGTTATAGCCCATGTTTTTTGAAATTTTGAAAAAAAAAGTTAGCATCGTTTCTCATCATTTTGGACCATGGGCTATAGCCCATATCGTACGGCATACTATAGCGCGCCGTTTTTCATCATTTTTGAGGATTTGAAAAAAATGACGAAATTACAAAAACGATGGGTTATAGCCCATGTTTTTTGAAATTTTGAAAGAAAAAGTTAGCCTCGTTTCTCATCATTTTGGACCATGGGCTATAGCCCATATCGTACGGCATACTATAGCGCGCCGTTTTTCATCATTTTTGAGGATTTGAAAAAAATGACGAAATGACAAAAACGATGGGTTATAGCCCATGTTTTTTGAAAATTTGAAAAAAAAAGTTAGCCTCGTTTCTCATCATTTTGGACCGTGGGCTATAGCCCATATCGTACGGCATACTATAGCGCGCAGTTTTTTATCATTTTTGAAGATTTGAAAAAAATGACGAAATGACAAAAACGATGGGTTATAGCCCATGTTTTTGTGAAATTTTGGGAAAAAAAGTTAGCCTCGTTTCTCATCATTTTGGACCATGGGCTATAGCCCATATCGTACGGCATACTATAGCGCGCCGTTTTTCATCATTTTTGAGGATTTGAAAAAAATGACGAAATTACAAAAACGATGGGTTATAGCCCATATTTTTTGAAATTTTGAAAAAAAAAGTTAGCCTCGTTTCTCATCATTTTGGACCGTGGGCTATAGCCCATATCGTACGGCATACTATAGCGCGCCGTTTTTCATCATTTTTGAAGATTTGAAAAAAATGACGAAATGACAAAAACGATGGGTTATAGCCCATGTTTTTTGAAATTTTGAAAAAAAAAGTTAGCCTCGTTTCTCATCATTTTGGACCGTGGGCTATAGCCCATATCGTACGGCATACTATAGCGCGCCGTTTTTCATCATTTTTGAAGATTTGAAAAAAATGACGAAATGACAAAAACGATGGGTTATAGCCCATGTTTTTTTAAATTTTGGAAAAAAAAGTTAGCCTCGTTTCTCATCATTTTGGACCATGGGCTATAGCCCATATCGTACGGCATACTATAGCGCGCCGTTTTTCATCATTTTTGAGGATTTGAAAAAAATGACGAAATTACAAAAACGATGGGTTATAGCCCATGTTTTTTTAAATTTTGAAAGAAAAAGTTAGCCTCGTTTATCATCATTTTGGACCATGGGCTATAGCCCATATCGTACGGCATACTATAGAGCGCCGTTTTTCATCATTTTTGAGGATTTGAAAAAAATGACGAAATTACAAAAACGATGGGTTATAGCCCATGTTTTTTGAAATTTTGAAAAAAAAAGTTAGCCTCGTTTCTCATCATTTTGGACCGTGGGCTATAGCCCATATCGTACGGCATACTATAGCGCGCAGTTTTTCATCATTTTTGAAGATTTGAAAAAAATGACAAAATGACAAAAACGATGGGTTATAGCCCATGTTTTTTGAAATTTTGAAAAAAAAAAAGTTAGCCTCGTTTCTCATCATTTTGGACCATGGGCTATAGCCCATATCGTACGGCATACTATAGCGCGCCGTTTTTCATCATTTTTGAGGATTTGAAAAAAATGACGAAATTACAAAAACGATGGGTTATAGCCCATGTTTTTTGAAATTTTGAAAAAAAAAGTTAGCCTCGTTTCTCATCATTTTGGACCGTGGGCTATAGCCCATATTGTACGGCATACTATTGCGCGCCGTTTTTCATCATTTTTGAAGATTTGAAAAAAATGACGAAATGACAAAAACGATGGGTTATAGCCCATGTTTTTTGAAATTTTGAAAAAAAAAGTTAGCCTCGTTTCTCATCATTTTGGACCATGGGCTATAGCCCATATCGTACGGCATACTATAGCGCGCCGTTTTTCATCATTTTTGAGGATTTGAAAAAAATGACGAAATTACAAAAACGATGGGTTATAGCCCATGTTTTTTGAAATTTTGAAAAGAAAAGTTAGCCTCGTTTCTCATCATTTTGGACCGTGGGCTATAGCCCATATCGTACGGCATACTATAGCGCGCCGTTTTTCATCATTTTTGAGGATTTGAAAAAAATGACGAAATGACAAAAACGATGGGTTATAGCCCATGTTTTTTGAAATTTTGAAAAAAAAAGTTAGCCTCGTTTCTCATCATTTTGGACCGTGGGCTATAGCCCATATCGTACGGCATACTATAGCGCGCAGTTTTTCATCATTTTTGAAGATTTGAAAAAAATGACGAAATGACAAAAACGATGGGTTATAGCCCATGTTTTTTGAAATTTTGAAAAAAAAAGTTTGCCTCGTTTCTCATCATTTTGGACCGTGGGCTATAGCCCATATCGTACGGCATACTATAGCGCGCAGTTTTTCATCATTTTTGAAGATTTGAAAAAAATGACGAAATTACAAAAACGATGGGTTATAGCCCATGTTTTTTTAAATTTTGAAAAAAAAAGTTAGCCTCGTTTCTCATCATTTTGGACCATGGGCTATAGCCCATATCGTACGGCATACTATAGCGCGCCGTTTTTCATCATTTTTGAGGATTTGAAAAAAATGACGAAATTACAAAAACGATGGGTTACAGCCCATGTTTTTTGAAATTTTGAAAGAAAAAGTTAGCCTCGTTTCTCATCATTTTGGACCATGGGCTATAGCCCATATCGTACGGCATACTATAGCGCGCCGTTTTTCATCATTTTTGAGGATTTGAAAAAAATGACGAAATTACAAAAACGATGGGTTATAGCCCATGTTTTTTGAAATTTTGAAAAAAAAAGTTAGCCTCGTTTCTCATCATTTTGGACCGTGGGCTATAGCCCATATCGTACGGCATACTATAGCGCGCAGTTTTTCATCATTTTTGAAGATTTGAAAAAAATGACGAAATGACAAAAACGATGGGATATAGCCCATGTTTTTGTGAAATTTTGAAAAAAAAAGTTAGCCTCGTTTCTCATCATTTTGGACCATGGGCTATAGCCCATATCGTACGGCATACTATAGCGCGCCGTTTTTCATCATTTTTGAGGATTTGAAAAAAATGACGAAATTACAAAAACGATGGGTTATAGCCCATGTTTTTTGAAATTTTGAAAAGAAAAGTTAGCCTCGTTTCTCATCATTTTGGACCGTGGGCTATAGCCCATATCGTACGGCATACTATAGCGCGCCGTTTTTCATCATTTTTGAGGATTTGAAAAAAATGACGAAATGACAAAAACGATGGGTTATAGCCCATGTTTTTTGAAATTTTGAAAAAAAAAGTTAGCCTCGTTTCTCATCATTTTGGACCGTGGGCTATAGCCCATATCGTACGGCATACTATAGCGCGCAGTTTTTCATCATTTTTGAAGATTTGAAAAAAATGACGAAATGACAAAAACGATGGGTTATAGCCCATGTTTTTTGAAATTTTGAAAAAAAAAGTTAGCCTCGTTTCTCATCATTTTGGACCATGGGCTATAGCCCATATCGTACGGCATACTATAGCGCGCCGTTTTTCATCATTTTTGAGGATTTGAAAAAAATGACGAAATTACAAAAACGATGGGTTATAGCCCATGTTTTTTGAAATTTTGAAAAAAAAAGTTAGCCTCGTTTCTCATCATTTTGGACCGTGGGCTATAGCCCATATCGTACGGCATACTATAGCGCGCCGTTTTTCATCATTTTTGAAGATTTGAAAAAAATGACGAAATGACAAAAACGATGGGTTATAGCCCATGTTTTTTTTAATTTAAAAAAAAAAAGTTAGCCTCGTTTCTCATCATTTTGGACCGTGGGCTATAGCCCATATCGTACGGCATACTATAGCGCGCCGTTTTTCATCATTTTTGAGGATTTGAAAAAAATGACGAAATGACAAAAACGATGGGTTATAGCCCATGTTTTTTGAAATTTTGAAAGAAAAAGTTAGCCTCGTTTCTCATCATTTTGGACCGTGGGCTATAGCCCATATCGTACGGCATACTATAGCGCGCCGTTTTTCATCATTTTTGAGGATTTGAAAAAAATGACGAAATGACAAAAACGATGGGTTATAGCCCATGTTTTTTGAAATTTTGAAAAAAAAAGTTAGCCTCGTTTCTCATCATTTTGGACCGTGGGCTATAGCCCATATCGTACGGCATACTATAGCGCGCAGTTTTTCATCATTTTTGAAGATTTGAAAAAAATGACGAAATGACAAAAACGATGGGTTATAGCCCATGTTTTTTGAAATTTTGAAAAAAAAAGTTAGCCTCGTTTCTCATCATTTTGGACCATGGTCTATAGCCCATATCGTACGGCATACTATAGCGCGCCGTTTTTCATCATTTTTGAGGATTTGAAAAAAATGACGAAATTACAAAAACGATGGGTTATAGCCCATGTTTTTTGAAATTTTGAAAGAAAAAGTTAGCCTCGTTTCTCATCATTTTGGACCATGGGCTATAGCCCATATCGTACGGCATACTATAGCGCGCAGTTTTTCATCATTTTTGAGGATTTGAAAAAAATGACAAAATGACAAAAACGATGGGTTATAGCCCATGTTTTTTGAAATTTTGGAAAAAAAAGTTAGCCTCGTTTCTCATCATTTTGGACCATGGGCTATAGCCCATATCGTACGGCATACTATAGCGCGCCGTTTTTCATCATTTTTGAGGATTTGAAAAAAATGACGAAATTACAAAAACGATGGGTTTTTTGAAATTTTGAAAAAAAAAGTTAGCCTCGTTTCTCATCATTTTGGACCGTGGGCTATAGCCCATATCGTACGGCATACTATAGCGCGCCGTTTTTCATCATTTTTGAGGATTTGAAAAAAATTACGAAATGACAAAAACGATGGGTTATAGCCTATGTTTTTGAAATTTTGAAAAAAAAAGTTAGCCTCGTTTCTCATCATTTTGGACCGTGGGCTATAGCCCATATCGTACGGCATACTATAGCGCGCAGTTTTTCATCATTTTTGAAGATTTGAAAAAAATGACGAAATTACAAAAACGATGGGTTATAGCCCATGTTTTTTGAAATTTTGAAAAAAAAAGTTAGCCTCGTTTCTCATCATTTTGGACCGTGGGCTATAGCCCATATCGTACGGCATACTATAGCGCGCAGTTTTTCATCATTTTTGAAGATTTGAAAAAAATGACGAAATGACAAAAACGATGGGTTATAGCCCATGTTTTTTGAAATTTTGAAAAAAAAAGTTAGCCTCGTTTCTCATCATTTTGGACCGTGGGCTATAGCCCATATCGTACGGCATACTATAGCGCGCCGTTATTCATCATTTTTGAAGATTTGAAAAAAATGACGAAATGACAAAAACGATGGGTTATAGCCCATGTTTTTTGAAATTTTGAAAAAAAAAGTTAGCATCGTTTCTCATCATTTTGGACCATGGGCTATAGCCCATATCGTACGGCATACTATAGCGCGCCGTTTTTCATCATTTTTGAGGATTTGAAAAAAATGACGAAATTACAAAAACGATGGGTTATAGCCCATGTTTTTTGAAATTTTGAAAGAAAAAGTTAGCCTCGTTTCTCATCATTTTGGACCATGGGCTATAGCCCATATCGTACGGCATACTATAGCGCGCCGTTTTTCATCATTTTTGAGGATTTGAAAAAAATGACGAAATGACAAAAACGATGGGTTATAGCCCATGTTTTTTGAAAATTTGAAAAAAAAAGTTAGCCTCGTTTCTCATCATTTTGGACCGTGGGCTATAGCCCATATCGTACGGCATACTATAGCGCGCAGTTTTTTATCATTTTTGAAGATTTGAAAAAAATGACGAAATGACAAAAACGATGGGTTATAGCCCATGTTTTTGTGAAATTTTGGGAAAAAAAGTTAGCCTCGTTTCTCATCATTTTGGACCATGGGCTATAGCCCATATCGTACGGCATACTATAGCGCGCCGTTTTTCATCATTTTTGAGGATTTGAAAAAAATGACGAAATTACAAAAACGATGGGTTATAGCCCATATTTTTTGAAATTTTGAAAAAAAAAGTTAGCCTCGTTTCTCATCATTTTGGACCGTGGGCTATAGCCCATATCGTACGGCATACTATAGCGCGCCGTTTTTCATCATTTTTGAAGATTTGAAAAAAATGACGAAATGACAAAAACGATGGGTTATAGCCCATGTTTTTTGAAATTTTGAAAAAAAAAGTTAGCCTCGTTTCTCATCATTTTGGACCGTGGGCTATAGCCCATATCGTACGGCATACTATAGCGCGCCGTTTTTCATCATTTTTGAAGATTTGAAAAAAATGACGAAATGACAAAAACGATGGGTTATAGCCCATGTTTTTTTAAATTTTGGAAAAAAAAGTTAGCCTCGTTTCTCATCATTTTGGACCATGGGCTATAGCCCATATCGTACGGCATACTATAGCGCGCCGTTTTTCATCATTTTTGAGGATTTGAAAAAAATGACGAAATTACAAAAACGATGGGTTATAGCCCATGTTTTTTTAAATTTTGAAAGAAAAAGTTAGCCTCGTTTATCATCATTTTGGACCATGGGCTATAGCCCATATCGTACGGCATACTATAGAGCGCCGTTTTTCATCATTTTTGAGGATTTGAAAAAAATGACGAAATTACAAAAACGATGGGTTATAGCCCATGTTTTTTGAAATTTTGAAAAAAAAAGTTAGCCTCGTTTCTCATCATTTTGGACCGTGGGCTATAGCCCATATCGTACGGCATACTATAGCGCGCAGTTTTTCATCATTTTTGAAGATTTGAAAAAAATGACAAAATGACAAAAACGATGGGTTATAGCCCATGTTTTTTGAAATTTTGAAAAAAAAAAAGTTAGCCTCGTTTCTCATCATTTTGGACCATGGGCTATAGCCCATATCGTACGGCATACTATAGCGCGCCGTTTTTCATCATTTTTGAGGATTTGAAAAAAATGACGAAATTACAAAAACGATGGGTTATAGCCCATGTTTTTTGAAATTTTGAAAAAAAAAGTTAGCCTCGTTTCTCATCATTTTGGACCGTGGGCTATAGCCCATATTGTACGGCATACTATTGCGCGCCGTTTTTCATCATTTTTGAAGATTTGAAAAAAATGACGAAATGACAAAAACGATGGGTTATAGCCCATGTTTTTTGAAATTTTGAAAAAAAAAGTTAGCCTCGTTTCTCATCATTTTGGACCATGGGCTATAGCCCATATCGTACGGCATACTATAGCGCGCCGTTTTTCATCATTTTTGAGGATTTAAAAAAAATGACGAAATTACAAAAACGATGGGTTATAGCCCATGTTTTTTGAAATTTTGAAAAAAAAAGTTAGCCTCGTTTCTCATCATTTTGGACCGTGGGCTATAGCCCATATCGTACGGCATACTATAGCGCGCCGTTTTTCATCATTTTTGAAGATTTGAAAAAAATGACGAAATGACAAAAACGATGGGTTATAGCCCATGTTTTTTGAAATTTTGAAAAAAAAAGTTTGCCTCGTTTCTCATCATTTTGGACCGTGGGCTATAGCCCATATCGTACGGCATACTATAGCGCGCAGTTTTTCATCATTTTTGAAGATTTGAAAAAAATGACGAAATTACAAAAACGATGGGTTATAGCCCATGTTTTTTGAAATTTTGAAAAAAAAAGTTAGCCTCGTTTCTCATCATTTTGGACCATGGGCTATAGCCCATATCGTACGGCATACTATAGCGCGCCGTTTTTCATCATTTTTGAGGATTTGAAAAAAATGACGAAATTACAAAAACGATGGGTTACAGCCCATGTTTTTTGAAATTTTGAAAGAAAAAGTTAGCCTCGTTTCTCATCATTTTGGACCATGGGCTATAGCCCATATCGTACGGCATACTATAGCGCGCCGTTTTTCATCATTTTTGAGGATTTGAAAAAAATGACGAAATTACAAAAACGATGGGTTATAGCCCATGTTTTTTGAAATTTTGAAAAAAAAAGTTAGCCTCGTTTCTCATCATTTTGGACCGTGGGCTATAGCCCATATCGTACGGCATACTATAGCGCGCAGTTTTTCATCATTTTTGAAGATTTGAAAAAAATGACGAAATGACAAAAACGATGGGTTATAGCCCATGTTTTTGTGAAATTTTGAAAAAAAAAGTTAGCCTCGTTTCTCATCATTTTGGACCATGGGCTATAGCCCATATCGTACGGCATACTATAGCGCGCCGTTTTTCATCATTTTTGAGGATTTGAAAAAAATGACGAAATTACAAAAACGATGGGTTATAGCCCATGTTTTTTGAAATTTTGAAAAGAAAAGTTAGCCTCGTTTCTCATCATTTTGGACCGTGGGCTATAGCCCATATCGTACGGCATACTATAGCGCGCCGTTTTTCATCATTTTTGAAGATTTGAAAAAAATGACGAAATGACAAAAACGATGGGTTATAGCCCATGTTTTTTGAAATTAAAAAAAAAAAAGTTAGCCTCGTTTCTCATCATTTTGGACCGTGGGCTATAGCCCATATCGTACGGCATACTATAGCGCGCCGTTTTTCATCATTTTTGAGGATTTGAAAAAAATGACGAAATGACAAAAACGATGGGTTATAGCCCATGTTTTTTGAAATTTTGAAAAAAAAAGTTAGCCTCGTTTCTCATCATTTTGGACCGTGGGCTATAGCCCATATCGTACGGCATACTATAGCGCGCAGTTTTTCATCATTTTTGAAGATTTGAAAAAAATGACGAAATGACAAAAACGATGGGTTATAGCCCATGTTTTTTGAAATTTTGAAAAAAAAAGTTAGCCTCGTTTCTCATCATTTTGGACCATGGGCTATAGCCCATATCGTACGGCATACTATAGCGCGCCGTTTTTCATCATTTTTGAGGATTTGAAAAAAATGACGAAATGACAAAAACGATGGGTTATAGCCCATGTTTTTTGAAATTTTGAAAAAAAAAGTTAGCCTCGTTTCTCATCATTTTGGACCATGGGCTATAGCCCATATCGTACGGCATACTATAGCGCGCCGTTTTTCATCATTTTTGAGGATTTGAAAAAAATGACGAAATTACAAAAACGATGGGTTTTTTGAAATTTTGAAAAAAAAAGTTAGCCTCGTTTCTCATCATTTTGGACCGTGGGCTATAGCCCATATCGTACGGCATACTATAGCGCGCCGTTTTTCATCATTTTTGAGGATTTGAAAAAAATTACGAAATGACAAAAACGATGGGTTATAGCCCATGTTTTTGTGAAATTTTGAAAAAAAAAGTTAGCCTCGTTTCTCATTATTTTGGACCGTGGGCTATAGCCCATATCGTACGGCATACTATAGTGCGCCGTTTTTCATCATTTTTGAGGATTTGAAAAAAATGACGAAATGACAAAAACGATGGGTTATAGCCCATGTTTTTTGAAATTTTGAAAAAAAAAGTTAGCCTCGTTTCTCATCATTTTGGACCGTGGGCTATAGCCCATATCGTACGGCATACTATAGCGCGCAGTTTTTTATCATTTTTGAAGATTTGAAAAAAATTACGAAATGACAAAAACGATGGGTTATAGCCCATGTTTTTGTGAAATTTTGGAAAAAAAAGTTAGCCTCGTTTCTCATCATTTTGGACCATGGGCTATAGCCCATATCGTACGGCATACTATAGCGCGCCGTTTTTCATCATTTTTGAGGATTTGAAAAAAATGACGAAATTACAAAAACGATGGGTTATAGCCCATGTTTTTTGAAATTTTGAAAAAAAAAGTTAGCCTCGTTTCTCATCATTTTGGACCGTGGGCTATAGCCCATATCGTACGGCATACTATAGCGCGCCGTTTTTCATCATTTTTGAAGATTTGAAAAAATGACGAAATGACAAAAACGATGGGTTATAGCCCATGTTTTTTGAAATTTTGAAAAAAAAAGTTAGCCTCGTTTCTCATCATTTTGGACCGTGGGCTATAGCCCATATCGTACGGCATACTATAGCGCGCCGTTTTTCATCATTTTTGAAGATTTGAAAAAAATGACGAAATGACAAAAACGATGGGTTATAGCCCATGTTTTTTGAAATTTTGAAAAAAAAAGTTAGCCTCGTTTCTCATCATTTTGGACCGTGGGCTATAGCCCATATCGTACGGCATACTATAGCGCGCCGTTTTTCATCATTTTTGAAGATTTGAAAAAAATGACGAAATGACAAAAACGATGGGTTATAGCCCATGTTTTTTGAAATTTTGAAAAAAAAAGTTAGCCTCGTTTCTCATCATTTTGGACCATGGGCTATAGCCCATATCGTACGGCATACTATAGCGCGCCGTTTTTCATCATTTTTGAGGATTTGAAAAAAATGACGAAATTACAAAAACGATGGGTTATAGCCCATGTTTTTTGAAATTTTGAAAGAAAAAGTTAGCCTCGTTTCTCATCATTTTGGACCATGGGCTATAGCCCATATCGTACGGCATACTATAGCGCGCCGTTTTTCATCATTTTTGAGGATTTGAAAAAAATGACGAAATGACAAAAACGATGGGTTATAGCCCATGTTTTTTGAAATTTTGAAAAAAAAAGTTAGCCTCGTTTCTCATCATTTTGGACCATGGGCTATAGCCCATATCGTACGGCATACTATAGCGCGCCGTTTTTCATCATTTTTGAGGATTTGAAAAAAATGACGAAATTACAAAAACGATGGGTTTTTTGAAATTTTGAAAAAAAAAGTTATCCTCGTTTCTCATCATTTTGGACCGTGGGCTATAGCCCATATCGTACGGCATACTATAGCGCGCCGTTTTTCATCATTTTTGAGGATTTGAAAAAAATTACGAAATGACAAAAACGATGGGTTATAGCCCATGTTTTTTGAAATTTTGAAAAAAAAAGTTAGCCTCGTTTCTCATCATTTTGGACCGTGGGCTATAGCCCATATCGTACGGCATACTATAGCGCGCAGTTTTTCATCATTTTTGAAGATTTGAAAAAAATGACGAAATGACAAAAACGATGGGTTATAGCCCATGTTTTTGTGAAATTTTGAAAAAAAAAGTTAGCCTCGTTTCTCATTATTTTGGACCGTGGGCTATAGCCCATATCGTACGGCATACTATAGTGCGCCGTTTTTCATCATTTTTGAGGATTTGAAAAAAATGACGAAATGACAAAAACGATGGGTTATAGCCCATGTTTTTTGAAATTTTGAAAAAAAAAGTTAGCCTCGTTTCTCATCATTTTGGACCGTGGGCTAAAGCCCATATCGTACGGCATACTATAGCGCGCAGTTTTTTATCATTTTTGAAGATTTGAAAAAAATGACGAAATGACAAAAACGATGGGTTATAGCCCATGTTTTTGTGAAATTTTGAAAAAAAAAGTTAGCCTCGTTTCTCATCATTTTGGACCGTGGGCTATAGCCCATATCGTACGGCATACTATAGTGCGCCGTTTTTCATCATTTTTGAGGATTTGAAAAAAATGACGAAATTACAAAAACGATGGGTTATAGCCCATGTTTTTTGAAATTTTGAAAGAAAAAGTTAGCCTCGTTTCTCATCATTTTGGACCATGGGCTATAGCCCATATCGTACGGCATACTATAGCGCGCCGTTTTTCATCATTTTTGAGGATTTGAAAAAAATGACGAAATGACAAAAACGATGGGTTATAGCCCATGTTTTTTGAAATTTTGAAAAAAAAAGTTAGCCTCGTTTCTCATCATTTTGGACCATGGGCTATAGCCCATATCGTACGGCATACTATAGCGCGCCGTTTTTCATCATTTTTGAGGATTTGAAAAAAATGACGAAATTACAAAAACGATGGGTTTTTTGAAATTTTGAAAAAAAAAGTTATCCTCGTTTCTCATCATTTTGGACCGTGGGCTATAGCCCATATCGTACGGCATACTATAGCGCGCCGTTTTTCATCATTTTTGAGGATTTGAAAAAAATTACGAAATGACAAAAACGATGGGTTATAGCCCATGTTTTTTGAAATTTTGAAAAAAAAAGTTAGCCTCGTTTCTCATCATTTTGGACCGTGGGCTATAGCCCATATCGTACGGCATACTATAGCGCGCAGTTTTTCATCATTTTTGAAGATTTGAAAAAAATGACGAAATGACAAAAACGATGGGTTATAGCCCATGTTTTTGTGAAATTTTGAAAAAAAAAGTTAGCCTCGTTTCTCATTATTTTGGACCGTGGGCTATAGCCCATATCGTACGGCATACTATAGTGCGCCGTTTTTCATCATTTTTGAGGATTTGAAAAAAATGACGAAATGACAAAAACGATGGGTTATAGCCCATGTTTTTTGAAATTTTGAAAAAAAAAGTTAGCCTCGTTTCTCATCATTTTGGACCGTGGGCTAAAGCCCATATCGTACGGCATACTATAGCGCGCAGTTTTTTATCATTTTTGAAGATTTGAAAAAAATGACGAAATGACAAAAACGATGGGTTATAGCCCATGTTTTTGTGAAATTTTGAAAAAAAAAGTTAGCCTCGTTTCTCATCATTTTGGACCGTGGGCTATAGCCCATATCGTACGGCATACTATAGCGCGCAGTTTTTCATCATTTTTGAAGATTTGAAAAAAATGACGAAATGACAAAAACGATGGGTTATAGCCCATGTTTTTTGAAATTTTGAAAAAAAAAGTTAGCCTCGTTTCTCATCATTTTGGACCGTGGGCTATAGCCCATATCGTACGGCATACTATAGCGCGCCGTTTTTCATCATTTTTGAAGATTTGAAAAAAATGACGAAATGACAAAAACGATGGGTTATAGCCCATGTTTTTTGAAATTTTGAAAAAAAAAGTTAGCATCGTTTCTCATCATTTTGGACCATGGGCTATAGCCCATATCGTACGGCATACTATAGCGCGCCGTTTTTCATCATTTTTGAGGATTTGAAAAAAATGACGAAATTACAAAAACGATGGGTTATAGCCCATGTTTTTTGAAATTTTGAAAGAAAAAGTTAGCCTCGTTTCTCATCATTTTGGACCATGGGCTATAGCCCATATCGTACGGCATACTATAGCGCGCCGTTTTTCATCATTTTTGAGGATTTGAAAAAAATGACGAAATGACAAAAACGATGGGTTATAGCCCATGTTTTTTGAAAATTTGAAAAAAAAAGTTAGCCTCGTTTCTCATCATTTTGGACCGTGGGCTATAGCCCATATCGTACGGCATACTATAGCGCGCAGTTTTTTATCATTTTTGAAGATTTGAAAAAAATGACGAAATGACAAAAACGATGGGTTATAGCCCATGTTTTTGTGAAATTTTGGGAAAAAAAGTTAGCCTCGTTTCTCATCATTTTGGACCATGGGCTATAGCCCATATCGTACGGCATACTATAGCGCGCCGTTTTTCATCATTTTTGAGGATTTGAAAAAAATGACGAAATTACAAAAACGATGGGTTATAGCCCATATTTTTTGAAATTTTGGAAAAAAAAGTTAGCCTCGTTTCTCATCATTTTGGACCGTGGGCTATAGCCCATATCGTACGGCATACTATAGCGCGCCGTTTTTCATCATTTTTGAAGATTTGAAAAAAATGACGAAATGACAAAAACGATGGGTTATAGCCCATGTTTTTTGAAATTTTGAAAAAAAAAGTTAGCCTCGTTTCTCATCATTTTGGACCGTGGGCTATAGCCCATATCGTACGGCATACTATAGCGCGCCGTTTTTCATCATTTTTGAAGATTTGAAAAAAATGACGAAATGACAAAAACGATGGGTTATAGCCCATGTTTTTTTAAATTTTGAAAAAAAAAGTTAGCCTCGTTTCTCATCATTTTGGACCATGGGCTATAGCCCATATCGTACGGCATACTATAGCGCGCCGTTTTTCATCATTTTTGAGGATTTGAAAAAAATGACGAAATTACAAAAACGATGGGTTATAGCCCATGTTTTTTTAAATTTTGAAAGAAAAAGTTAGCCTCGTTTATCATCATTTTGGACCATGGGCTATAGCCCATATCGTACGGCATACTATAGCGCGCCGTTTTTCATCATTTTTGAGGATTTGAAAAAAATGACGAAATTACAAAAACGATGGGTTATAGCCCATGTTTTTTGAAATTTTGAAAAAAAAAGTTAGCCTCGTTTCTCATCATTTTGGACCGTGGGCTATAGCCCATATCGTACGGCATACTATAGCGCGCAGTTTTTCATCATTTTTGAAGATTTGAAAAAAATGACAAAATGACAAAAACGATGGGTTATAGCCCATGTTTTTTGAAATTTTGAAAAAAAAAAAGTTAGCCTCGTTTCTCATCATTTTGGACCATGGGCTATAGCCCATATCGTACGGCATACTATAGCGCGCCGTTTTTCATCATTTTTGAGGATTTGAAAAAAATGACGAAATTACAAAAACGATGGGTTATAGCCCATGTTTTTTGAAATTTTGAAAAGAAAAGTTAGCCTCGTTTCTCATCATTTTGGACCGTGGGCTATAGCCCATATTGTACGGCATACTATTGCGCGCCGTTTTTCATCATTTTTGAAGATTTGAAAAAAATGACGAAATGACAAAAACGATGGGTTATAGCCCATGTTTTTTGAAATTTTGAAAAAAAAAGTTAGCCTCGTTTCTCATCATTTTGGACCATGGGCTATAGCCCATATCGTACGGCATACTATAGCGCGCCGTTTTTCATCATTTTTGAGGATTTAAAAAAAATGACGAAATTACAAAAACGATGGGTTATAGCCCATGTTTTTTGAAATTTTGAAAAAAAAAGTTAGCCTCGTTTCTCATCATTTTGGACCGTGGGCTATAGCCCATATCGTACGGCATACTATAGCGCGCCGTTTTTCATCATTTTTGAAGATTTGAAAAAAATGACGAAATGACAAAAACGATGGGTTATAGCCCATGTTTTTTGAAATTTTGAAAAAAAAAGTTTGCCTCGTTTCTCATCATTTTGGACCGTGGGCTATAGCCCATATCGTACGGCATACTATAGCGCGCAGTTTTTCATCATTTTTGAAGATTTGAAAAAAATGACGAAATTACAAAAACGATGGGTTATAGCCCATGTTTTTTGAAATTTTGAAAAAAAAAGTTAGCCTCGTTTCTCATCATTTTGGACCATGGGCTATAGCCCATATCGTACGGCATACTATAGCGCGCCGTTTTTCATCATTTTTGAGGATTTGAAAAAAATGACGAAATTACAAAAACGATGGGTTACAGCCCATGTTTTTTGAAATTTTGAAAGAAAAAGTTAGCCTCGTTTCTCATCATTTTGGACCATGGGCTATAGCCCATATCGTACGGCATACTATAGCGCGCCGTTTTTCATCATTTTTGAGGATTTGAAAAAAATGACGAAATTACAAAAACGATGGGTTATAGCCCATGTTTTTTGAAATTTTGAAAAAAAAAGTTAGCCTCGTTTCTCATCATTTTGGACCGTGGGCTATAGCCCATATCGTACGGCATACTATAGCGCGCAGTTTTTCATCATTTTTGAAGATTTGAAAAAAATGACGAAATGACAAAAACGATGGGATATAGCCCATGTTTTTGTGAAATTTTGAAAAAAAAAGTTAGCCTCGTTTCTCATCATTTTGGACCATGGGCTATAGCCCATATCGTACGGCATACTATAGCGCGCCGTTTTTCATCATTTTTGAGGATTTGAAAAAAATGACGAAATTACAAAAACGATGGGTTATAGCCCATGTTTTTTGAAATTTTGAAAAAAAAAGTTAGCCTCGTTTCTCATCATTTTGGACCGTGGGCTATAGCCCATATCGTACGGCATACTATAGCGCGCCGTTTTTCATCATTTTTGAAGATTTGAAAAAAATGACGAAATGACAAAAACGATGGGTTATAGCCCATGTTTTTTGAAATTTTGAAAAAAAAAGTTTGCCTCGTTTCTCATCATTTTGGACCGTGGGCTATAGCCCATATCGTACGGCATACTATAGCGCGCAGTTTTTCATCATTTTTGAAGATTTGAAAAAAATGACGAAATTACAAAAACGATGGGTTATAGCCCATGTTTTTTGAAATTTTGAAAAAAAAAGTTAGCCTCGTTTCTCATCATTTTGGACCATGGGCTATAGCCCATATCGTACGGCATACTATAGCGCGCCGTTTTTCATCATTTTTGAGGATTTGAAAAAAATGACGAAATTACAAAAACGATGGGTTACAGCCCATGTTTTTTGAAATTTTGAAAGAAAAAGTTAGCCTCGTTTCTCATCATTTTGGACCATGGGCTATAGCCCATATCGTACGGCATACTATAGCGCGCCGTTTTTCATCATTTTTGAGGATTTGAAAAAAATGACGAAATTACAAAAACGATGGGTTATAGCCCATGTTTTTTGAAATTTTGAAAAAAAAAGTTAGCCTCGTTTCTCATCATTTTGGACCGTGGGCTATAGCCCATATCGTACGGCATACTATAGCGCGCAGTTTTTCATCATTTTTGAAGATTTGAAAAAAATGACGAAATGACAAAAACGATGGGATATAGCCCATGTTTTTGTGAAATTTTGAAAAAAAAAGTTAGCCTCGTTTCTCATCATTTTGGACCATGGGCTATAGCCCATATCGTACGGCATACTATAGCGCGCCGTTTTTCATCATTTTTGAGGATTTGAAAAAAATGACGAAATTACAAAAACGATGGGTTATAGCCCATGTTTTTTGAAATTTTGAAAAGAAAAGTTAGCCTCGTTTCTCATCATTTTGGACCGTGGGCTATAGCCCATATCGTACGGCATACTATAGCGCGCCGTTTTTCATCATTTTTGAGGATTTGAAAAAAATGACGAAATGACAAAAACGATGGGTTATAGCCCATGTTTTTTGAAATTTTGAAAAAAAAAGTTAGCCTCGTTTCTCATCATTTTGGACCGTGGGCTATAGCCCATATCGTACGGCATACTATAGCGCGCAGTTTTTCATCATTTTTGAAGATTTGAAAAAAATGACGAAATGACAAAAACGATGGGTTATAGCCCATGTTTTTTGAAATTTTGAAAAAAAAAGTTTGCCTCGTTTCTCATCATTTTGGACCGTGGGCTATAGCCCATATCGTACGGCATACTATAGCGCGCAGTTTTTCATCATTTTTGAAGATTTGAAAAAAATGACGAAATTACAAAAACGATGGGTTATAGCCCATGTTTTTTTAAATTTTGAAAAAAAAAGTTAGCCTCGTTTCTCATCATTTTGGACCATGGGCTATAGCCCATATCGTACGGCATACTATAGCGCGCCGTTTTTCATCATTTTTGAGGATTTGAAAAAAATGACGAAATTACAAAAACGATGGGTTACAGCCCATGTTTTTTGAAATTTTGAAAGAAAAAGTTAGCCTCGTTTCTCATCATTTTGGACCATGGGCTATAGCCCATATCGTACGGCATACTATAGCGCGCCGTTTTTCATCATTTTTGAGGATTTGAAAAAAATGACGAAATTACAAAAACGATGGGTTATAGCCCATGTTTTTTGAAATTTTGAAAAAAAAAGTTAGCCTCGTTTCTCATCATTTTGGACCGTGGGCTATAGCCCATATCGTACGGCATACTATAGCGCGCAGTTTTTCATCATTTTTGAAGATTTGAAAAAAATGACGAAATGACAAAAACGATGGGATATAGCCCATGTTTTTGTGAAATTTTGAAAAAAAAAGTTAGCCTCGTTTCTCATCATTTTGGACCATGGGCTATAGCCCATATCGTACGGCATACTATAGCGCGCCGTTTTTCATCATTTTTGAGGATTTGAAAAAAATGACGAAATTACAAAAACGATGGGTTATAGCCCATGTTTTTTGAAATTTTGAAAAGAAAAGTTAGCCTCGTTTCTCATCATTTTGGACCGTGGGCTATAGCCCATATCGTACGGCATACTATAGCGCGCCGTTTTTCATCATTTTTGAGGATTTGAAAAAAATGACGAAATGACAAAAACGATGGGTTATAGCCCATGTTTTTTGAAATTTTGAAAAAAAAAGTTAGCCTCGTTTCTCATCATTTTGGACCGTGGGCTATAGCCCATATCGTACGGCATACTATAGCGCGCAGTTTTTCATCATTTTTGAAGATTTGAAAAAAATGACGAAATGACAAAAACGATGGGTTATAGCCCATGTTTTTTGAAATTTTGAAAAAAAAAGTTAGCCTCGTTTCTCATCATTTTGGACCATGGGCTATAGCCCATATCGTACGGCATACTATAGCGCGCCGTTTTTCATCATTTTTGAGGATTTGAAAAAAATGACGAAATTACAAAAACGATGGGTTATAGCCCATGTTTTTTGAAATTTTGAAAAAAAAAGTTAGCCTCGTTTCTCATCATTTTGGACCGTGGGCTATAGCCCATATCGTACGGCATACTATAGCGCGCCGTTTTTCATCATTTTTGAAGATTTGAAAAAAATGACGAAATGACAAAAACGATGGGTTATAGCCCATGTTTTTTTTAATTTAAAAAAAAAAAGTTAGCCTCGTTTCTCATCATTTTGGACCGTGGGCTATAGCCCATATCGTACGGCATACTATAGCGCGCCGTTTTTCATCATTTTTGAGGATTTGAAAAAAATGACGAAATGACAAAAACGATGGGTTATAGCCCATGTTTTTTGAAATTTTGAAAGAAAAAGTTAGCCTCGTTTCTCATCATTTTGGACCGTGGGCTATAGCCCATATCGTACGGCATACTATAGCGCGCCGTTTTTCATCATTTTTGAGGATTTGAAAAAAATGACGAAATGACAAAAACGATGGGTTATAGCCCATGTTTTTTGAAATTTTGAAAAAAAAAGTTAGCCTCGTTTCTCATCATTTTGGACCGTGGGCTATAGCCCATATCGTACGGCATACTATAGCGCGCAGTTTTTCATCATTTTTGAAGATTTGAAAAAAATGACGAAATGACAAAAACGATGGGTTATAGCCCATGTTTTTTGAAATTTTGAAAAAAAAAGTTAGCCTCGTTTCTCATCATTTTGGACCATGGTCTATAGCCCATATCGTACGGCATACTATAGCGCGCCGTTTTTCATCATTTTTGAGGATTTGAAAAAAATGACGAAATTACAAAAACGATGGGTTATAGCCCATGTTTTTTGAAATTTTGAAAGAAAAAGTTAGCCTCGTTTCTCATCATTTTGGACCATGGGCTATAGCCCATATCGTACGGCATACTATAGCGCGCAGTTTTTCATCATTTTTGAGGATTTGAAAAAAATGACAAAATGACAAAAACGATGGGTTATAGCCCATGTTTTTTGAAATTTTGGAAAAAAAAGTTAGCCTCGTTTCTCATCATTTTGGACCATGGGCTATAGCCCATATCGTACGGCATACTATAGCGCGCCGTTTTTCATCATTTTTGAGGATTTGAAAAAAATGACGAAATTACAAAAACGATGGGTTTTTTGAAATTTTGAAAAAAAAAGTTAGCCTCGTTTCTCATCATTTTGGACCGTGGGCTATAGCCCATATCGTACGGCATACTATAGCGCGCCGTTTTTCATCATTTTTGAGGATTTGAAAAAAATTACGAAATGACAAAAACGATGGGTTATAGCCTATGTTTTTGAAATTTTGAAAAAAAAAGTTAGCCTCGTTTCTCATCATTTTGGACCGTGGGCTATAGCCCATATCGTACGGCATACTATAGCGCGCAGTTTTTCATCATTTTTGAAGATTTGAAAAAAATGACGAAATTACAAAAACGATGGGTTATAGCCCATGTTTTTTGAAATTTTGAAAAAAAAAGTTAGCCTCGTTTCTCATCATTTTGGACCGTGGGCTATAGCCCATATCGTACGGCATACTATAGCGCGCAGTTTTTCATCATTTTTGAAGATTTGAAAAAAATGACGAAATGACAAAAACGATGGGTTATAGCCCATGTTTTTTGAAATTTTGAAAAAAAAAGTTAGCCTCGTTTCTCATCATTTTGGACCGTGGGCTATAGCCCATATCGTACGGCATACTATAGCGCGCCGTTATTCATCATTTTTGAAGATTTGAAAAAAATGACGAAATGACAAAAACGATGGGTTATAGCCCATGTTTTTTGAAATTTTGAAAAAAAAAGTTAGCATCGTTTCTCATCATTTTGGACCATGGGCTATAGCCCATATCGTACGGCATACTATAGCGCGCCGTTTTTCATCATTTTTGAGGATTTGAAAAAAATGACGAAATTACAAAAACGATGGGTTATAGCCCATGTTTTTTGAAATTTTGAAAGAAAAAGTTAGCCTCGTTTCTCATCATTTTGGACCATGGGCTATAGCCCATATCGTACGGCATACTATAGCGCGCCGTTTTTCATCATTTTTGAGGATTTGAAAAAAATGACGAAATGACAAAAACGATGGGTTATAGCCCATGTTTTTTGAAAATTTGAAAAAAAAAGTTAGCCTCGTTTCTCATCATTTTGGACCGTGGGCTATAGCCCATATCGTACGGCATACTATAGCGCGCAGTTTTTTATCATTTTTGAAGATTTGAAAAAAATGACGAAATGACAAAAACGATGGGTTATAGCCCATGTTTTTGTGAAATTTTGGGAAAAAAAGTTAGCCTCGTTTCTCATCATTTTGGACCATGGGCTATAGCCCATATCGTACGGCATACTATAGCGCGCCGTTTTTCATCATTTTTGAGGATTTGAAAAAAATGACGAAATTACAAAAACGATGGGTTATAGCCCATATTTTTTGAAATTTTGAAAAAAAAAGTTAGCCTCGTTTCTCATCATTTTGGACCGTGGGCTATAGCCCATATCGTACGGCATACTATAGCGCGCCGTTTTTCATCATTTTTGAAGATTTGAAAAAAATGACGAAATGACAAAAACGATGGGTTATAGCCCATGTTTTTTGAAATTTTGAAAAAAAAAGTTAGCCTCGTTTCTCATCATTTTGGACCGTGGGCTATAGCCCATATCGTACGGCATACTATAGCGCGCCGTTTTTCATCATTTTTGAAGATTTGAAAAAAATGACGAAATGACAAAAACGATGGGTTATAGCCCATGTTTTTTTAAATTTTGGAAAAAAAAGTTAGCCTCGTTTCTCATCATTTTGGACCATGGGCTATAGCCCATATCGTACGGCATACTATAGCGCGCCGTTTTTCATCATTTTTGAGGATTTGAAAAAAATGACGAAATTACAAAAACGATGGGTTATAGCCCATGTTTTTTTAAATTTTGAAAGAAAAAGTTAGCCTCGTTTATCATCATTTTGGACCATGGGCTATAGCCCATATCGTACGGCATACTATAGAGCGCCGTTTTTCATCATTTTTGAGGATTTGAAAAAAATGACGAAATTACAAAAACGATGGGTTATAGCCCATGTTTTTTGAAATTTTGAAAAAAAAAGTTAGCCTCGTTTCTCATCATTTTGGACCGTGGGCTATAGCCCATATCGTACGGCATACTATAGCGCGCAGTTTTTCATCATTTTTGAAGATTTGAAAAAAATGACAAAATGACAAAAACGATGGGTTATAGCCCATGTTTTTTGAAATTTTGAAAAAAAAAAAGTTAGCCTCGTTTCTCATCATTTTGGACCATGGGCTATAGCCCATATCGTACGGCATACTATAGCGCGCCGTTTTTCATCATTTTTGAGGATTTGAAAAAAATGACGAAATTACAAAAACGATGGGTTATAGCCCATGTTTTTTGAAATTTTGAAAAAAAAAGTTAGCCTCGTTTCTCATCATTTTGGACCGTGGGCTATAGCCCATATTGTACGGCATACTATTGCGCGCCGTTTTTCATCATTTTTGAAGATTTGAAAAAAATGACGAAATGACAAAAACGATGGGTTATAGCCCATGTTTTTTGAAATTTTGAAAAAAAAAGTTAGCCTCGTTTCTCATCATTTTGGACCATGGGCTATAGCCCATATCGTACGGCATACTATAGCGCGCCGTTTTTCATCATTTTTGAGGATTTAAAAAAAATGACGAAATTACAAAAACGATGGGTTATAGCCCATGTTTTTTGAAATTTTGAAAAAAAAAGTTAGCCTCGTTTCTCATCATTTTGGACCGTGGGCTATAGCCCATATCGTACGGCATACTATAGCGCGCCGTTTTTCATCATTTTTGAAGATTTGAAAAAAATGACGAAATGACAAAAACGATGGGTTATAGCCCATGTTTTTTGAAATTTTGAAAAAAAAAGTTTGCCTCGTTTCTCATCATTTTGGACCGTGGGCTATAGCCCATATCGTACGGCATACTATAGCGCGCAGTTTTTCATCATTTTTGAAGATTTGAAAAAAATGACGAAATTACAAAAACGATGGGTTATAGCCCATGTTTTTTGAAATTTTGAAAAAAAAAGTTAGCCTCGTTTCTCATCATTTTGGACCATGGGCTATAGCCCATATCGTACGGCATACTATAGCGCGCCGTTTTTCATCATTTTTGAGGATTTGAAAAAAATGACGAAATTACAAAAACGATGGGTTACAGCCCATGTTTTTTGAAATTTTGAAAGAAAAAGTTAGCCTCGTTTCTCATCATTTTGGACCATGGGCTATAGCCCATATCGTACGGCATACTATAGCGCGCCGTTTTTCATCATTTTTGAGGATTTGAAAAAAATGACGAAATTACAAAAACGATGGGTTATAGCCCATGTTTTTTGAAATTTTGAAAAAAAAAGTTAGCCTCGTTTCTCATCATTTTGGACCGTGGGCTATAGCCCATATCGTACGGCATACTATAGCGCGCAGTTTTTCATCATTTTTGAAGATTTGAAAAAAATGACGAAATGACAAAAACGATGGGTTATAGCCCATGTTTTTGTGAAATTTTGAAAAAAAAAGTTAGCCTCGTTTCTCATCATTTTGGACCATGGGCTATAGCCCATATCGTACGGCATACTATAGCGCGCCGTTTTTCATCATTTTTGAGGATTTGAAAAAAATGACGAAATTACAAAAACGATGGGTTATAGCCCATGTTTTTTGAAATTTTGAAAAGAAAAGTTAGCCTCGTTTCTCATCATTTTGGACCGTGGGCTATAGCCCATATCGTACGGCATACTATAGCGCGCCGTTTTTCATCATTTTTGAAGATTTGAAAAAAATGACGAAATGACAAAAACGATGGGTTATAGCCCATGTTTTTTGAAATTAAAAAAAAAAAAGTTAGCCTCGTTTCTCATCATTTTGGACCGTGGGCTATAGCCCATATCGTACGGCATACTATAGCGCGCCGTTTTTCATCATTTTTGAGGATTTGAAAAAAATGACGAAATGACAAAAACGATGGGTTATAGCCCATGTTTTTTGAAATTTTGAAAAAAAAAGTTAGCCTCGTTTCTCATCATTTTGGACCGTGGGCTATAGCCCATATCGTACGGCATACTATAGCGCGCAGTTTTTCATCATTTTTGAAGATTTGAAAAAAATGACGAAATGACAAAAACGATGGGTTATAGCCCATGTTTTTTGAAATTTTGAAAAAAAAAGTTAGCCTCGTTTCTCATCATTTTGGACCATGGGCTATAGCCCATATCGTACGGCATACTATAGCGCGCCGTTTTTCATCATTTTTGAGGATTTGAAAAAAATGACGAAATTACAAAAACGATGGGTTATAGCCCATGTTTTTTGAAATTTTGAAAAAAAAAGTTAGCCTCGTTTCTCATCATTTTGGACCGTGGGCTATAGCCCATATCGTACGGCATACTATAGCGCGCCGTTTTTCATCATTTTTGAAGGTTTGAAAAAAATGACGAAATGACAAAAACGATGGGTTATAGCCCATGTTTTTTTTAATTAAAAAAAAAAAAGTTAGCCTCGTTTCTCATCATTTTGGACCGTGGGCTATAGCCCATATCGTACGGCATACTATAGCGCGCCGTTTTTCATCATTTTTGAGGATTTGAAAAAAATGACGAAATGACAAAAACGATGGGTTATAGCCCATGTTTTTTGAAATTTTGAAAGAAAAAGTTAGCCTCGTTTCTCATCATTTTGGACCGTGGGCTATAGCCCATATCGTACGGCATACTATAGCGCGCCGTTTTTCATCATTTTTGAGGATTTGAAAAAAATGACGAAATGACAAAAACGATGGGTTATAGCCCATGTTTTTTGAAATTTTGAAAAAAAAAGTTAGCCTCGTTTCTCATCATTTTGGACCGTGGGCTATAGCCCATATCGTACGGCATACTATAGCGCGCAGTTTTTCATCATTTTTGAAGATTTGAAAAAAATGACGAAATGACAAAAACGATGGGTTATAGCCCATGTTTTTTGAAATTTTGAAAAAAAAAGTTAGCCTCGTTTCTCATCATTTTGGACCATGGTCTATAGCCCATATCGTACGGCATACTATAGCGCGCCGTTTTTCATCATTTTTGAGGATTTGAAAAAAATGACGAAATTACAAAAACGATGGGTTATAGCCCATGTTTTTTGAAATTTTGAAAAAAAAAGTTAGCCTCGTTTCTCATCATTTTGGACCGTGGGCTATAGCCCATATCGTACGGCATACTATAGCGCGCCGTTTTTCATCATTTTTGAGGATTTGAAAAAAATGACGAAATTACAAAAACGATGGGTTATAGCCCATGTTTTTTGAAATTTTGAAAAAAAAAGTTAGCCTCGTTTCTCATCATTTTGGACCGTGGGCTATAGCCCATATCGTACGGCATACTATAGCGCGCAGTTTTTCATCATTTTTGAAGATTTTAAAAAAATGACGAAATGACAAAAACGATGGGTTATAGCCCATGTTTTTTGAAATTTTGAAAAAAAAAGTTAGCCTCGTTTCTCATCATTTTGGACCATGGTCTATAGCCCATATCGTACGGCATACTATAGCGCGCCGTTTTTCATCATTTTTGAGGATTTGAAAAAAATGACGAAATTACAAAAACGATGGGTTATAGCCCATGTTTTTTGAAATTTTGAAAAAAAAAGTTAGCCTCGTTTCTCATCATTTTGGACCATGGGCTATAGCCCATATCGTACGGCATACTATAGCGCGCCGTTTTTCATCATTTTTGAGGATTTGAAAAAAATGACGAAATTACAAAAACGATGGGTTATAGCCCATGTTTTTTGAAATTTTGAAAAAAAAAGTTAGCCTCGTTTCTCATCATTTTGGACCATGGGCTATAGCCCATATCGTACGGCATACTATAGCGCGCCGTTTTTCATCATTTTTGAGGATTTTAAAAAAATGACGAAATTACAAAAACGATGGGTTATAGCCCATGTTTTTTGAAATTTTGGAAAAAAAAGTTAGCCTCGTTTCTCATCATTTTGGACCGTGGGCTATAGCCCATATCGTACGGCATACTATTGCGCGCCGTTTTTCATCATTTTTGAAGATTTGAAAAAAATGACGAAATGACAAAAACGATGGGTTATAGCCCATGTTTTTTGAAATTTTGAAAAAAAAAGTTAGCCTCGTTTCTCATCATTTTGGACCATGGGATATAGCCCATATCGTACGGCATACTATAGCGCGCCGTTTTTCATCATTTTTGAGGATTTGAAAAAAATGACGAAATTACAAAAACGATGGGTTATAGCCCATGTTTTTTGAAATTTTGAAAGAAAAAGTTAGCCTCGTTTCTCATCATTTTGGACCATGGGCTATAGCCCATATCGTACGGCATACTATAGCGCGCCGTTTTTCATCATTTTTGAGGATCTGAAAAAAATGACGAAATTACAAAAACGATGGGTTATAGCCCATGTTTTTTGAAATTTTGAACAAAAAAAAGTTAGCCTCGTTTCTCATCATTTTGGACCGTGGGCTATAGCCCATATCGTACGGCATACTATAGCGCGCCGTTTTTCATCATTTTTGAAGATTTGAAAAAAATGACGAAATGACAAAAACGATGGGTTATAGCCCATGTTTTTTGAAATTTTGAAAAAAAAAGTTAGCCTCGTTTCTCATCATTTTGGACCATGGGCTATAGCCCATATCGTACGGCATACTATAGCGCGCCGTTTTTCATCATTTTTGAGAATTTGAAAAAAATGACGAAATTACAAAAACGATGGGTTATAGCCCATGTTTTTTGAAATTTTGAAAAAAAAAGTTAGCCTCGTTTCTCATCATTTTGGACCGTGGGCTATAGCCCATATCGTACGGCATACTATAGCGCGCAGTTTTTCATCATTTTTGAAGATTTGAAAAAAATGACGAAATGACAAAAACGATGGGTTATATCCCATGTTTTTTTAAATTTTGAAAAAAAAAGTTAGCCTCGTTTCTCATCATTTTGGACCATGGGCTATAGCCCATATCGTACGGCATACTATAGCGCGCCGTTTTTCATCATTTTTGAGGATTTGAAAAAAATGACGAAATTACAAAAACGATGGGTTATAGCCCATGTTTTTTGAAATTTTTGAAAAAAAAGTTAGCCTCGTTTCTCATCATTTTGGACCGTGGGCTATAGCCCATATCGTACGGCATACTATTGCGCGCCGTTTTTCATCATTTTTGAAGATTTGAAAAAAATGACGAAATGACAAAAACGATGGGTTATAGCCCATGTTTTTTTAAATTTTGAAAAAAAAAGTTAGCCTCGTTTCTCATCATTTTGGACCATGGGCTATAGCCCATATCGTACGGCATACTATAGCGCGCCGTTTTTCATCATTTTTGAGGATTTGAAAAAAATGACGAAATTACAAAAACGATGGGTTATAGCCCATGTTTTTAGAAATTTTGAAAGAAAAAGTTAGCCTCGTTTCTCATCATTTTGGACCATGGGCTATAGCCCATATCGTACGGCATACTATAGCGCGCCGTTTTTCATCATTTTTGAGGATCTGAAAAAAATGACGAAATTACAAAAACGATGGGTTATAGCCCATGTTTTTTGAAATTTTGAAAAAAAAAGTTAGCCTCGTTTCTCATCATTTTGGACCGTGGGCTATAGCCCATATCGTACGGCATACTATAGCGCGCTGTTTTTCATCATTTTTGAAGAGTTGAAAAAAATGACGAAATGACAAAAACGATGGGTTATAGCCCATGTTTTTTGAAATTTTGAAAAAAAAAGTTAGCCTCGTTTCTCATCATTTTGGACCGTGGGCTATAGCCCATATCGTACGGCATACTATAGCGCGCAGTTTTTCATCATTTTTGAAGATTTGAAAAAAATGACGAAATTACAAAAACGATGGGTTATAGCCCATGTTTTTTGAAATTTTGAAAAAAAAAGTTAGCCTCGTTTCTCATCATATTGGACCATGGGCTATAGCCCCTATCGTACGGCATACTATAGCGCGCCGTTTTTCATCATTTTTGAGGATTTGAAAAAAATGACGAAATTACAAAAACGATGGGTTATAGCCCATGTTTTTTGAAATTTTGAAAGAAAAAGTTAGCCTCGTTTCTCATCATTTTGGACCATGGGCTATAGCCCATATCGTACGGCATACTATAGCGCGCCGTTTTTCATCATTTTTGAGGATCTGAAAAAAATGACGAAATTACAAAAACGATGGGTTATAGCCCATGTTTTTTGAAATTTTGAAAAAAAAAGTTAGCCTCGTTTCTCATCATTTTGGACCGTGGGCTATAGCCCATATCGTACGGCATACTATAGCGCGCCGTTTTTCATCATTTTTGAAGATTTGAAAAAAATGACGAAATGACAAAAACGATGGGTTATAGCCCATGTTTTTTGAAATTTTGAAAAAAAAAAGTTAGCCTCGTTTCTCATCATTTTGGACCGTGGGCTATAGCCCATATCGTACGGCATACTGTAGCGCGCCGTTTTTCATCATTTTTGAGGATCTGAAAAAAATGACGAAATGACAAAAACGATGGGTTATAGCCCATGTTTTTTGAAATTTTGAAAAAAAAAGTTAGCCTCGTTTCTCATCATTTTGGACCGCGGGCTATAGCCCATATCGTACGGCATACTATAGCGCGCCGTTTTTCATCATTTTTGAAGATTTGAAAAAAATGACGAAATGACAAAAACGATGGGTTATAGCCCATGTTTTTTACGTCAGACTGAAGGAACAGCGCAGGGCAGGCCTCTATACGTCAGACTGAAGGAACAGCACAGGGCAGGCCTCTATACGTCAGACTGAAGGAACAGCGCAGGGCAGGCCTCTATACGTCAGACTGAAGGAACAGCGCAGGGCAGGCCTCTATACGTCAGACTGAAGGAACAGCGCAGGGCAGGCCTCTATACGTCAGACTGAAGGAACAGCGCAGGGCAGGCCTCTATACGTCAGACTGAAGGAACAGCGCAGGGCAGGCCTCTATACGTCAGACTGAAGGAACAGCGCAGGGCAGGCCTCTATACGTCAGACTGAAGGAACAGCGCAGGGCAGGCCTCTATACGTCAGACTGAAGGAACAGCGCAGGGCAGGCCTCTATACGTCAGACTGAAGACTGAAGGAACAGCGCAGGGCAGGCCTCTATACGTCAGACTGAAGGAACAGCGCAGGGCAGGCCTCTATACGTCAGACTGAAGGAACAGCGCAGGGCAGGCCTCTATACGTCAGACTGAAGGAACAGCGCAGGGCAGGCCTCTATACGTCAGACTGAAGGAACAGCGCAGGGCAGGCCTCTATACGTCAGACTGAAGGAACAGCGCAGGGCAGGCCTCTATACGTCAGACTGAAGGAACAGCGCAGGGCAGGCCTCTATACGTCAGACTGAAGGAACAGCGCAGGGCAGGCCTCTATACGTCAGACTGAAGGAACAGCGCAGGGCAGGCCTCTATACGTCATACTGAAGGAACAGCGCAGGGCAGGCCTCTATACGTCAGACTGAAGGAACAGCGCAGGGCAGGCCTCTATACGGCAGACTGAAGGAACAGCGCAGGGCAGGCCTCTATACGTCAGACTGAAGGAACAGCGCAGGGCAGGCCTCTATACGTCAGACTGAAGGAACAGTGCAGGGCAGGCCTCTATACGTCAGACTGAAGGAACAGCGCAGGGCAGGCCTCTATACGTCAGACTGAAGACTGAAGGAACAGCGCAGGGCAGGCCTCTATACGGCAGACTGAAGGAACAGCGCAGGGCAGGCCTCTATACGTCAGACTGAAGGAACAGCGCAGGGCAGGCCTCTATACGTCAGACTGAAGGAACAGCGCAGGGCAGGCCTCTATACGTCAGACTGAAGACTGAAGGAACAGCGCAGGGCAGGTCTCTATACGTCAGACTGAAGGAACAGTGCAGGGCAGGCCTCTGTACGTCAGACTGAAGGAACAGCGCAGGGCAGGCCTCTATACGTCAGACTGAAGGAACAGCGCAGGGCAGGCCTCTATACGGCAGACTGAAGGAACAGCGCAGGGCAGGCCTCTATACGTCAGACTGAAGGAACAGCGCAGGGCAGGCCTCTATACGTCAGACTGAAGGAACAGCGCAGGGCAGGCCTCTATACGTCAGACTGAAGACTGAAGGAACAGCGCAGGGCAGGCCTCTATACGTCAGACTGAAGGAACAGCGCAGGGCAGGCCTCTATACGTCAGACTGAAGGAACAGCGCAGGGCAGGCCTCTATACGTCAGACTGAAGGAACAGCGCTGGGCAGGCCTCTATACGTCAGACTGAAGGAACAGCACAGGGCAGGCCTCTATACGTCAGACTGAAGGAACAGCGCAGGGCAGGCCTCTATACGTCAGACTGAAGGAACAGCGCAGGGCAGGCCTCTATACGTCAGACTGAAGGAACAGCGCAGGGCAGGCCTCTATACGTCAGACTGAAGGAACAGCGCAGGGCAGGCCTCTATACGTCAGACTGAAGGAACAGCGCAGGGCAGGCCTCTATACGTCAGACTGAAGGAACAGCGCAGGGCAGGCCTCTATACGTCAGACTGAAGGAACAGCGCAGGGCAGGCCTCTATACGTCAGACTGAAGGAACAGCGCAGGGCAGGCCTCTATACGTCAGACTGAAGACTGAAGGAACAGCGCAGGGCAGGCCTCTATACGTCAGACTGAAGGAACAGCGCAGGGCAGGCCTCTATACGTCAGACTGAAGGAACAGCGCAGGGCAGGCCTCTATACGTCAGACTGAAGGAACAGCGCAGGGCAGGCCTCTATACGTCAGACTGAAGGAACAGCGCAGGGCAGGCCTCTATACGTCAGACTGAAGGAACAGCGCAGGGCAGGCCTCTATACGTCAGACTGAAGGAACAGCGCAGGGCAGGCCTCTATACGTCAGACTGAAGGAACAGCGCAGGGCAGGCCTCTATACGTCAGACTGAAGGAACAGCGCAGGGCAGGCCTCTATACGTCAGACTGAAGGAACAGCGCAGGGCAGGCCTCTATACGTCATACTGAAGGAACAGCGCAGGGCAGGCCTCTATACGTCAGACTGAAGGAACAGCGCAGGGCAGGCCTCTATACGTCAGACTGAAGGAACAGCGCAGGGCAGGCCTCTATACGTCAGACTGAAGGAACAGCGCAGGGCAGGCCTCTATACGTCAGACTGAAGGAACAGTGCAGGGCAGGCCTCTATACGTCAGACTGAAGGAACAGCGCAGGGCAGGCCTCTATACGTCAGACTGAAGACTGAAGGAACAGCGCAGGGCAGGCCTCTATACGGCAGACTGAAGGAACAGCGCAGGGCAGGCCTCTATACGTCAGACTGAAGGAACAGCGCAGGGCAGGCCTCTATACGTCAGACTGAAGGAACAGCGCAGGGCAGGCCTCTATACGTCAGACTGAAGACTGAAGGAACAGCGCAGGGCAGGTCTCTATACGTCAGACTGAAGGAACAGTGCAGGGCAGGCCTCTGTACGTCAGACTGAAGGAACAGCGCAGGGCAGGCCTCTATACGTCAGACTGAAGGAACAGCGCAGGGCAGGCCTCTATACGGCAGACTGAAGGAACAGCGCAGGGCAGGCCTCTATACGTCAGACTGAAGGAACAGCGCAGGGCAGGCCTCTATACGTCAGACTGAAGGAACAGCGCAGGGCAGGCCTCTATACGTCAGACTGAAGACTGAAGGAACAGCGCAGGGCAGGCCTCTATACGTCAGACTGAAGGAACAGTGCAGGGCAGGCCTCTGTACGTCAGACTGAAGGAACAGCGCAGGGCAGGCCTCTATACGTCAGACTGAAGGAACAGCGCAGGGCAGGCCTCTATACGTCAGACTGAAGGAACAGTGCAGGGCAGGCCTCTGTACGTCAGACTGAAGGAACAGCGCAGGGCAGGCCTCTATACGTCAGACTGAAGGAACAGCGCAGGTCAGGCCTCTATACGTCAGACTGAAGGAACAGCGCAGGGCAGGCCTCTATACGTCAGACTGAAGGAACAGCGCAGGTCAGGCCTCTATACGTCAGACTGAAGGAACAGCGCAGGGCAGGCCTCTATACGTCAGACTGAAGACTGAAGGAACAGCGCAGGGCAGGCCTCTATACATCAGATTGACTGCATCTTGAATCACTCTGATAGGAGCCAGATGATGAAAGAAATTCAGTCTCCACCAGATGATATCCAGTCACTATTAAGCCATTGAGATCTGACACCAGATTCTACAAATGCCTTCTAAATCAAGTCAGTTTTCTGAAAAAACTTATGTCTCTATGTCAGTGGTTCTCAAATCATGGTGGACCCCCATCTGAAAATATGTTGTTCCAGTGACCCCCTGGAAAAACTTTAGCTGTGGAAGAATATATATTCAAATTTAAAAATTGTCATGATTTTTGTTTTGATAGCAGATCTACAAGCTCGTAGCTCTGCTATTGTTCAACAGCTACATTTTTAAATAATGGTTAAAGTGGCTAAAAGCTATGAGGCAACACTGATGCGTTCCAGTCCTTAATGGACTAATGATGGGCTGTGGTGTATTTTTCAGCCACACCTTCGGAGCGACGTCCCCACTAAGAATGTGTCACATGCACATGATTTCCACTGTATATTTACAGTTGGCTCAGAGTACTACGACAGCTCTGTAGATCTGTTTTTATTTTCCTATACGTTGTGTGCTCATGTGTTTAGCTCAGGACATCATTATTAAAGTGACGGCTAGTAGTTTCCGACATGACATTGTGGCTGTCTGCGTAGAATAGATCATGAGGGATCAAAAGCTATAATCTGTAGCGAAGATGCTGGAGCAGGCACTTATCCCACTGTACTGTATACTGTACTGTACTGTACTGTAAGTCTCTCGAGTATAGTGCTGTTGGTTATTGCATCATTCCATTTGTTTACAGTTTACTGACAACAACACATTGAGTAAATGGTGGGAAATGCACTTCATTTAGCGCATCTCTCCAAAGCGATCTCCAATGTACTTCACATTCTAGCCTGGAACTCAAACAAATCCCTGGGGGGGGGATCAGTCTGGCACTCCTCAGTTTGAATTACATTTCCCTCACCCCAGAGTTGTGGGTGACAGCCCACTGTTCAAAGCGGGCTGTTATTTTGCTGTGACGTTGGATTCTGTTTGTAAACTGCCCCACTGACTCTTCCAGTCTTTTGATGCCTGCGGTTATCATTGGAAAGGGAGTTCTCTATTGGAGCTGTTGCCCCCGCGACCCGACTACGGATAAGCGGTTGAAGATGGATGGATGAATGGATGGTTATCATTGTGATGGTTTCTTTTTTCGGTATGGTGTTATGAGAAATGATGTCAGCATCTTGGGTTTTTGGAATGACGTCACAGACTTTCAGGAAATGTTAATCTCCTGAAATGTTAATTTCCCCTAAGTGATTGAGGGGGAAAAAAATGCAATATTCAAAATAGTCTTGGGGATTGTACTTAAGAGTTTTTGGGAAAGACGTTAGCGTTTCAGGAAATGCATCCAAGTGATTGAGGGGGAAAAATTGCCTTTAAAAAAAAAAACTAGAATTGACATGTTTTGCTCATCCATCCACAGTGAGTTTTTATGCTCACATCGTCAGAACTGGAGCATTTTTAATCCCCTCTGCCTGTTTGGGAGACGTTAAAAGCTGAGCTCTGCAGCTGTTCTACTTCATGACTTTGTACCAACGTGAAAATTGTGCCTTTATTGCTTTGTGTCAGTGTTGATTTTGTCGACTACTATAAAACCATGCAGTGGTTTTCAACCCTTTTCGTATGAAGGCCCATTATTTATCCTGCACTTTGAGTCTTATTGAACCACCATTTAATGGCATTTACCCTCTCAGACCCAATAAGTTGTAAATTGTTATGCTACCAGCTAGCAGCAAATACAGAGTTACGGTCAGAAAAATACCACACTGCTGTATTCTCAAAAGGAAAAGCCATATTATACTAAGCAAACCTTTTCCATTGTGCTCATTGAATGAGAGGGTCATAGCATTCGGCATCGTTTCTCCCGTCCAGTCTGACCACATCGTGTCACGTGTGTCGTAATGGGAGCTGTGGAGCTGGACCGTCAGGGGACGATGTGCTCTCACTGGTTAATCAGAACCAATTCTTTCTGTTCTGTTCCTGTCCCGATACCAATGGTTTTCAACCCTTTCAAGGCCCATCATTCATTTTGTATTTGAACCACGGACCACCATCCAATGAGATTTAGCCTATAGAAGACCCCACAAGATTTTGTCCACAATTTCATGCTGTATTGATTTTGGTACCCAGGATAGGAGCTACTGTAGGAGAGATAACAGGCAAATGTTGATCGAAATTGACGAAATATAAAATATTTTGCATTCTCTAATTGTGTAGACTTCTTGAAAATTAAGCAATGCATATGTTTAACAACAAGTTAACTCTTGAGAGCATAAAGTGAAACCAAATGGACCTGTACGGGTCCAATTGGTTTAATTTCACGCTCTCTAAGGCAGTGGTTCCCAAAGTGGGGTCCGGGGACCTCCAGGGGTACCTGAGGGAGTTCCAGGGGGGACCCATCTATTTTGTTCATGTTCATAAAGTGCTAAAGTGTTTAAAGTAGTGGTTCCCAAACTTTTTCATGTCAAGGACCCCCAAATTGACACTACTTAGTGTGGACCCCCATTTGAAAAGATATGCCATAAGAGAAGACGTACACATTTAGACGTCTACATTTAGACGTCTACATTTAGACGTACACATTTAGACGTCTACATTTAGACGTCTACATTTAGACGTCTGTATACATTTAGACGTCGTATACATTTAGACGTCTACATTTAGACGTCTACATTTAGACGTATACATTTAGACAGTGTCCCCCCGAGTGCCTCCCCAGTGTCCCCCCGAGTGCCTCCCCAATGCCTCCCCAGTGTGCCCCCCAAGTGCCTTCCCAGTGTCTCCCCAGTGCCTCCCCAGTGTCCCCCCGAGTGCCTCCCCAGTGTGCCCCCCGAGTGCCTTCCCAGTGCCTCCCCAGTGTGCCCCTGAGTGCCTCCCCAGTGTCTCCCCAGTGCCTCCTCAGTGCCTGCCCAGTGTCCCCCCAGTGTCTCCAATAGCAATACAAGAGCAATAATACAAATTAATCTTAATGTATTAATCTTATTAATTAATTATTAATTAATCAAATTAATTAATTAATCAAAATTGCGGCCTGTGCCCAGCACCATGCCAAAGCTTTTTCCTGCAGGAAACACTGCTTGTGGTTGTAAATATATTGTTATCCGTGTTGCGAGGATGAGGGGGTACCTGGAAAAATATCTACCCCAAAAGGGGTACCTGGTCCAAAAGAGTTTGGGAACACCTGCTCTAAGGAGTTTTACTTCTTTTTCTATACGGTGAGCGAGTCTTTTCCTGTCAAAGTTTCCCTTACACTCTCAAGAGTTAAAGATCTATAAGGGTCCATTTGGTAACCAACTCTCCTTCATTTAGCTGGGGACCACCTGGAACCTCCTCAAGGACCACTGGCTGAAAACCACCGCCCCAGACCATTAAGACCGGTAACGCATCTGTGTCACCTTACAGTAGCTTTTAACCACCTTAACCAACGAGTACAGTGCTATGAACTTGTAGATCTGCTATTTTTTTTTTTTAAATCTTTGAACATATATTCTTTCACAGCAAATGTTTCCCTGGAACAACATATATTCAGATGGGGGTCGGCGGCCGAATACATAATAATATTTGGGGTCCTTGACATGAAATAGTTTGAGAACCACTGATATAGAAACATTTATATTGACAGAAATCTGTCACCATTTAGAAGACATTCTGTAGAATCTAGCGCCGAGGCCAGCCTCAGTCAGACATGCC
This sequence comes from Protomyctophum bolini, assembly GCF_963924005.1. Taxonomy (NCBI): domain Eukaryota; kingdom Metazoa; phylum Chordata; class Actinopteri; order Myctophiformes; family Myctophidae; genus Protomyctophum; species Protomyctophum bolini. The sequence continues at coordinate 43,052,658 of NC_137862.1, read as the reverse complement.
AGCTCCCCTAGCCGAGAAGAACACTATTATCTATTGTTCCAGCACTCAGAGAACAAGATAGAATAAGTACTGTTACTGTCCAGAAGAACACTATTACTGTATCTATTGACTATTGTTCTAGCACTCAGTTAATGATGTTTGGAAGATTTAGAACACTCTCCCGCATGGGGTCTTTGTGTGTGTAATATGTGGTTTTAGATATTTTAGATTTTAGCAGTGTATTTTGATCAACGTTTGCCTGTTATCTCTCCAACATCGAACCGCCGACCCACGGATCATTGGACGACCTGCTCTACCTCCTGAGCCACAGGCCCACAGCCACCCTGATAGGCCTTAGTGGTGCCTTTATCCAAGGTGCTTTACATAGATTGTGCATTACATTCACCCATTCACACACCTTTACATAGATTGTGCATCACACACACGCTTGCATCAGGAATCAATCTTGATTTCTCTCTCACCTTGAGGCGGTGAAAGGTCAAGCTACTGGTGAAACAGACATGGGACGCTGCTGGTTTAATGTGCATTAACACACACACACACACACACACACACACACACACACACACACACACACACACGCACACGCACACGCATACACACACAAGGAAGGACTTTTGTTGAATCTCAGATCCTGGATTCAGTTCAGTAGCATTTGGTGATAAATTAATCCACAGTTCTGCCCGTTCTACTGTCATCTGGACAACAGATGGGCATCATATACGGTACTCATTCCTTCCAAAGGTGTTATAGATTGACCTGTGGACTCCTCATAATATATATCTCATGATGTTAATGTGAATGGACTCCTCATAATATATATCTATATATCTTTTATCCCACGATTGTGCAACCCATTCTTTCACCCAGTGTCAACTATCTAATGTAATCCTGGGTGCTACACTTCCTCTGCCAACCTGGGGAGGGCAGCGGACTGACCCCATGCTTCCTTCTATGCATGAGGAGTCCAAGCTGCCTCTTTTCACCTGACAGTGGAGAGTTTCCCCGGCCAGACGTAGCGTGTGGAAGGAACACGTTATTCCAACCAGATCCTGCATGATTTTTTTGTGAGGGTACCTACCCTATAGGGCAGGGGTTCCCAAACATTTTTGGGCCAGGTACACCTTGGGGGGAAGAATTCTTTCCAGGTACCCCCTTATCCTCGCAACACTGATAAGCCTATTTGCAACCATACATTTAGATGCCATTGGAACAATTTGTATTAAAACTTTTCAATCAAAGTCACAACACATTTTCACAATATCCTACTATAAATGCGCCACGTCTCTGCGTGCGTGCGTGTACAGTTGCAATGCACGTATCTCATTTGGTCCGTCACAGAAACCCGTCCTCTGCAGTGCAGCTCTCTAATAGACGGCATGGAGTCTGTTTCATAACATCGTACATCATCATGACACATATGACGTAAATTCTCCATTCGTTGTCAATGGGAATATAACAACATTACCGATTTACTCAGAAACATATGACGTAAATTATGGGAATTTAATGTATTGTGTAGGACTCCCGCGTGTTACCGGATGATACTGACAATAAGGACTCCCGCGTGTTACCGGATGATACTGACAATAAGGACTCCCACGTGTTACCGGATGATACTGACAATAAGGACTCCCACGTGTTACCGGATGATACTGACAATAAGGACTCCCACGTGTTACCGGATGATACTGACAATAAGGACTCCCACGTGTTACCGGATGATACTGACAATAAGGACTCCCGCGTGTTACCGGATGATACTGACAATAAGGACTCCCGCGTGTTACCGGATGATACTGACAATAAGGACTCCCACGTGTTACCGGATGATACTGACAATAAGGACTCCCGCGTGTTACCGGATATACTGACAATAAGGACTCCCGCGTGTTACCGGATGATACTGACAATAAGGACTCCCGCGTGTTACCGGATGATACTGACAATAAGGACTCCCGCGTGTTACCGGATGATACTGACAATAAGGACTCCCGCGTGTTACCGGATGATACTGACAATAAGGACTCCCGCGTGTTACCGGATGATACTGACAATAAGGACTCCCACGTGTTACCGGATGATACTGACAATAAGGACTCCCACGTGTTACCGGATGATACTGACAATAAGGACTCCCACGTGTTACCGGATGATACTGACAATAAGGACTCCCACGTGTTACCGGATGATACTGACAATAAGGACTCCCACGTGTTACCGGATGATACTGACAATAAGGACTCCCACGTGTTACCGGATGATACTGACAATAAGGACTCCCGCGTGTTACCGGATGATACTGACAATAAGGACTCCCGCGTGTTACCGGATGATACTGACAATAAGGACTCCCACGTGTTACCGGATGATACTGACAATAAGGACTCCCGCGTGTTACCGGATATACTGACAATAAGGACTCCCGCGTGTTACCGGATGATACTGACAATAAGGACTCCCGCGTGTTACCGGATGATACTGACAATAAGGACTCCCGCGTGTTACCGGATGATACTGACAATAAGGACTCCCGCGTGTTACCGGATATACTGACAATAAGGACTCCCGCGTGTTACCGGATGATACTGACAATAAGGACTCCCACGTGTTACCGGATGATACTGACAATAAGCCACTCCCGACCTATACTTCCGTCCATGGCAGTGAACCGACGGATTAGAAAAGACGGAAGCAGTGGGAGAGACGAGAAAAGAAACTAACAGAATAAATGAATAAATGAATGGAAAGCCTCCATGGGAAGAGAGGAGACATGGCTCTGGGTTGTTGTTTGTTAGAGCAGATGAAGAGAGAAGCCCTGTGGTTGTAACTGTGTGGAATTGCTGGCAGTTAGAATTGTCATGAATTAGGAGGAGGAGGAGGAGGCTGCAGCTCAGCACAGTCCAAATGGATTCAGGTGTGTGTGTTCTGTGTGTCTGTGTGTGTGTGTGTGTGTGTGTGTGTGTGTGTGTGTGTGTGTGTGTGTGCGGTTCTACCTCAATACCGTATGTGTCATTAGCTTTCTCTCTGCTGACTCATCACATATGTTTTTTCCACCTCTCTCTCTTTTACCAAAAGCCTGAATGTACTGTATTCTCTCTCTCTCTCTCAGACAGCTCAGGCTTTCTCTCTCAATGTCAGAGCAGCTGTTCTGACAGACACACATCACAGTGCTATAACCCAGACCCCCCCCCCCCCCCACACACACACACACACACACATCTGCAATGCTTAATGGCTTGATGACCTATTTATTTATTTATTTTAGGGTTTATGTTTATTCCACACTTCTGCTAAATACAGTCAGTGTGATGTCATCAGTGTGATGTCATCAGTGTGGTGTTATCAGTGTGATGTCGTTTGACACATTTTAGGATTCACAACCTCTTGAGCCCCATTGCTCCCGCCGGCGGGGCAGCGTCTGTCCACCTCTGAACAGCGCTCAGCGGGTCAATGGAGACCCAATTGGTCTCCGGTTCCAACTCCGATGTTGCAGATTTTACCCCTGGACCCCCCTGGGGTTTAAGAGGCACATTTACCACAGTGTTCCTACATATCTTGGGCATATTTTCCCCCAACAAACTTCAAACGTCAAAAATAGGCTCAAATAGACACTCACCACTTTGGGACATTGTGATCAGCATGATGTCACTTGACAACAGCTAGGGACACAACGAGTCAGCCACATCCTGCCACCATGCAGCCAATCACACACCAAGAGTCAGCCACATCCTGCCACCATGCAGCCAATCACACATCAAGAGTCAGCCACATCCTGCCACCATGCAGCCAATCACACATCAAGAGTCAGCCACATCCTGCCACCATGCAGCCAATCACACATCAAGAGTCAGCCGCATCCTGCCACCATGCAGCCAATCACACATCAAGAGTCAGCCGCATCCTGCCACCATGCAGCCAATCACACATCAAGAGTCAGCCACATCCTGCCACCATGCAGCCAATCACACACCAAGAGTCAGCCGCATCCTGCCACCATGCAGCCAATCACACACCAAGAGTCAGCCACATCCTGCCACCATGCAGCCAATCACACACCAAGAGTCAGCCACATCCTGCCACCATGCAGCCAATCACACACCAAGAGTCAGCCACATCCTGCCACCATGCAGCCAATCACACATCAAGAGTCAGCCGCATCCTGCCACCATGCAGCCAATCACACACCAAGAGTCAGCCACATCCTGCCACCATGCAGCCAATCACACATCAAGAGTCAGCCACATCCTGCCACCATGCAGCCAATCACACACCAAGAGTCACACATCCTGCCACCATGCAGCCAATCAGGGACATGCAGAGAGTGTTAGAGGGGCAGGGGCTGAAATCCTATAAGATTGGACAAAAATAGCTAAAATAGCTGATATACTCATATGCTTTTATACGACGTTCATATTAAAAACAAAATGAAGCAGATAAGCGTCCTGAATCATAGCCACGTTGACAACGTTTGTAATAAACCAACCCGTTTGTAAATCCATTAAGATTTGAGCGAGTTATGACTGTTTTAGTTTGAGCTGCCATAGAACATACTGTAGCCTACTGTAGCCCCGAGCCAAGATGGCCGCCCGGTGAACTACGTCAGAGACTCCGCCTTGAGCCATCTAGCCTTTATATATGTCTATAAGAGAGAAGGCATGAACAGAACAGGGGTGTGCGTTTAGAGAGAGAGAGAGAGAGAGAGAGGAGGTTAATGGAGGGCACCAGGATGGATGGGCGGAGAGTGGCTTTATTCACATCAGTGCAACAGAAGGCCGAGTCATTTTAAATTATACAACAACGTCATTCATGGTATTTGCGGAGCCACCATGTTGGCTGTTAAGAAAACTCCTGACATCTGCTGTGTCATGTGTTTACTGCTGACCTTGGATATATATATATGTACTGTATATATATAGTCTGAGGAAGAGCATTGTACGCAAAACGTCAGTTTGTGCAAATAAAGGCACTTATCACTAGCATCGGAGCCCACAGTGTGCGAGCGTCTTCATTTTTGAGTGGTGCAACCACTCCAAGGAACAGCAATGTCCGTGTTAACCTATGTATGTGTGTGACTATGTGACTATGAGTACCAGTAGGGGCAAAAGTGGCACTCTCTCCAGAAACGGAGAGAGATAGATAGTGCTGCACTGCTGCCTGCTAGAGAGAGAGAGAGAGGGGGGGGGGCAGGGGGAAAGGGGAGTTGCACCACTCAGTTCACACGGGTGTGATCTTTTTATCTAAATTGTGGAATAACTCTTTATTCTCCGCTCCGATTGGCCAGCGATTCAGAACCCTTCCCAAGGCATTTGTGTGCTTTGCCCTCTTCTGTTTGGACAGTATACATTGGCATCATGCCAAAGTCAACTCTTCTAATTGAACACTATTCCTACAGAGATAGCCTAGATAGGCAACCACACTCTCCTCTAATTACTTGCGCAAGCAGAGCGTGCAATTACTGCAGGGTATGTATGTCGGTGTTGTCCACCAGCCATTAACCATTCTTGATGATGTAACTAAGGTACGTTTGGTGATCGGCTGGGTATGTGTGTGTGTGTGTGTGTGTGTGTATGCATGTATGTACGTACTGTATTATAACTCATCGATTCGTTGTATTATGGGCGATAGCTATGGTACTCACCATTGTATCTTATGTCACATTCACACCTGAAAGCTTTACTGCGATTAAAACGAATCATGCTGCGTATTCGAATCCTAATGCACATCAAAGAACCGCATTCTACTCCGCCAAAAAATGGGGGTTTCGCTTCGCTTCCAATTGCATTTGATTTCGATTCGGTGCAGGTGGGAATGCAATCCGCAGCAAATAAACACAGCTAAACACAGTTGGAGAGGGAGAAGGGATATTAATTTTACGCAGCACAAAGATGTCCTGTTGGATAGACCGTGGATGGACCGTGGATAGACGTGGGCAAAAGAGACTGAAGCACTCATTGAAATAGGACGAGTACAATTGCTTAAGGAAACACAAAAAACACTGTAGGCCTAGTGTACAGAATATTCAGTCAGAGATGTCCCATTGGACCGGCCTGTGAACAGAACAGAGACGTCCCATTGGACCGGCCTGTGAACAGAACAGAGACGTCCCATTGGACCGGCCTGTGCAGTGAACAGAACAGAGACGTCCCATTGGACCGGCCTGTGCACAGAACAGAGACGTCCCATTGGACCGGCCTGTGAACAGAACAGAGATGTCCCATTGGACCGGCCTGTGAACAGAACAGAGACGTCCCATTGGACCGGCCTGTGAACAGAACAGAGACGTCCCATTGGACCGGCCTGTGAACAGAACAGAGACGTCCCATTGGACCGGCCTGTGCAGTGAACAGAGACGTCCCATTGGACCGGCCTGTGAACAGAACAGAGATGTCCCATTGGACCGGCCTGTGCAGTGAACAGAGACGTCCCATTGGACCGGCCTGTGCAGTGAACAGAGACGTCCCATTGGACCGGCCTGTGCAGTGAACAGAACAGAGACGTCCCATTGGACCGGCCTGTGCAGTGAACAGAACAGAGACGTCCCATTGGACCGGCCTGTGCAGTGAACAGAACAGAGACGTCCCATTGGACCGGCCTGTGCAGTGAACAGAACAGAGACGTCCCATTGGACCGGCCTGTGCAGTGAACAGAACAGAGACGTCCCATTGGACCGGCCTGTGCAGTGAAAGGATTTGTCCTAACTCATCTAAACGACCCCAACTCTAGATGTGAGGGCTCTAGTGTAGTCTACCATAAATCACAATAGTTGAACAGGATTATTAGTGATAAAAACAGAACTTTTTTCAATGTCATATGGTACAGTACTGTACACGTATACACTCTATAGTCTCTATTTACACATGCACTATGTATGCATTCATGAATACGTTAACATAAATATAGTCCCTTCAAGTACATGGCTGGTATTGACAATAACTATACAGTACTTTGATGGCGACTACTATAAGAGTGCCAAAATCTATACGCAAGCAGAACCATTGGGATTCATTGATAATGGTAAAAGAAATATTGTTGCCGAAACATTGGTTTAATTAAAAAAGAAAAGAAAACGCATCGTGATCACGAGCTGTGCGGCCTCTTTTCCTTTTTTCAACAGACAAATGTAGTTAAATGTACAATTACAATCAAGCAACTTAAAAACTGTCTGCGGTGTTCACACGCTGTAAGTCTGAGCAGACGATGAAATGACCCGTTTTGAAGTGAAATATATCCCGTTAATCGGACAGCATGCAGCTTCACGTGACAATTCAGGAGCCTGCGTCTCTGGCTTAAATTAAGAGAAGTACTCTGTCCGTTTCTCTCCAATTAAAGGTCTGTGAGTCCAGAAATAATGTCCAGATGTCTCTCCATACCATATGGTCCACAGAGACTTTAGCGTGAGCCACACGGGTCGGGACGGGACCATAATCCTTATTATCGTTTATCGTGATAAAAAACTACTCACAGTAATCATATGGCAGAGATTTCAATTCATGGTGACATTGTCCTTCCGTCATGCACTGGGTACAATTCACCTTCTATTATTGGGATATAAGTATGGCGGCCTGCGCCACACTAAGCCACACACTCTATAACTGGTAAAACAGACCTGGAAAGAATGTACATGATAGTCTAAAAATGGCAATCTTTTCAACGGGGTTCAAGTGGTTAAACACAAAACATTATTAAAAGTTTTAAGCATAATTTAGATTATCGCGATAATACCGTTAATCGCAATCATTTTTGGCCGTAATAATCGTGACATGACATTTTCATATGGTCCCATCCCTACACGCACGCACGCACACACACACACACACACACACACACAGGTGCCTTCGACGGTCTCCCAGTGAGCCGAGGCCTTGTCCTGAACCCACCCCTCCCTCTCCTCCCACCCCCTCTACGTAAGCTGTGATGTCAGAGGTGCGCGGCCCCCTGTCACGAACACTGCAGGGCCTGTGAGTGAGCCTCGTCTATTCCCCAAACGGCCGGGCCGTGTGTCCGTGTGTCAGTCCGTATACACTCCACACATACAGAGCTGTGATTCTGCACCCTGGCCCAGCCTGCCCTGCTGCGGCGCTGCGCAGCGCGGCACAGCGCAGCAACAACGGGCTACCTTCTCCTCCGGCCGCTGGCCTCCGCGCGGCCCAGCTCCTCGTAGCCGTGGTAGAACAGCTCCAGCTCGCGGCTGCCCCAGCCCCTCCAGACACACAGGCACCAACGCATGTTTTCCTGATGCCGAAAGCCACACACAACCGTGTCCTTTGGCCCTAGGGCCGCCTCCTCTAGGGTGCTGGGGAGAGGGAGAGAGGGGGGGAGAGAGGGAGAGATATATAGAGAGAGAGGGAGGGAGAGATAGGATACAAGTAAGAGGTGTTGCTGCCATCATTTTACACACCATTATCATGTTCTTATTTTGATCACAAGACCCAATTACTGAATGTCAGTCTCCAGGTTTTCTTGACACTGATTTACTACGACACTATGTATGGCATGTCAGGAGTCAAACTAGTAATAGTGGTTCTCAAACGTTTTCTTTTCAAGGACTCCCTTAACTCTCAAGAGTTACAGAGCTGTTATGGTCATTCAGGGGCCAGAAATGTCCCCCACAAGCCGGCATGGCGATGACAACGCCTGGTTACACAGCCCGAGTTAAAATCCTTTCGGAGCACATCTCTAACTCTGCTCTTTAAAACCAGCACACTGTAGAGTAGTCTCTTCCTAGAAGCTGGTGAGTTGTACTCGGAAACGGTTCCCTGGAAAAAAGATAGAGAGCAACACTGAAGGCACTGTTAACGAGGAAATTACAGCTCTGCGCATACAAGTCCCTGTGACCACCGAAATAGGATTAGCATGTCCCCCTCCTCCTCCAACGATGAGTGTGTGCGTGCGTGAGTGCGTGCGTGCACACATAAAAAACGGTTATTTTTTTACTCACTCACTCAGGGCGATAGTTTATAGTTTATAGTTTTTAAAGTGATATAGCTCATTCATCACTCACAGTTACAGTGAACCCAAACCCACTGGCTTCGGCAATAAACAACAATAAAAAACATTACAGACTCTTCTGGCCCCGACATTACAATAATTTCAAAGGGAAAAGGGGATGGTTTGCCTTGAGCTATTGTGATTTATGGAGGGGGGAAGAGGGGAGGGGGGATGGGGGGAAGACGGGACTCCACAGAACCATGTATCATGTTGCTACAACCCTCTATTACCTTCCTCCATTGTTAGTCCATCTGGGAGGCTGTGTCATTATGCTCTCCTGTTGTTGTTTCATGTTTCTGTGTAATAGACAGCCTGTTTTAATGACCACATGCAGCGTTGTTCAGGGTAAAGGCTTTGACGTATGTATGCTGTGCGTTGTGTGTCACCAACCCCAGGATAAATTAACACGTTGACTGCGTTATAAATTAATCTTTAACTCCCGCTCTCTGCCGGTGTTTTCACCGACCTGTGAAGAACCACCACGCCACGATCAGTGTTACGTTTCATGAAGATGTTGTGATCGTTTGTAATAGTGTCCAAAAACATCCTAAAATCATCTTAGCATCTTAAAATGTTGTGATCGTTTGTAATAAGTGTCCAAAGATATTCTACGGACCCGACAACAAAGAGCAACGAGGAACGGCAGCGCACAGACGCAGCCATTACGAGTCATAGACATAACATTGAGCCTCAGTTTCCCAGAAGCCCTAGCAAGCCAGTGTGACTCATCGATGTCCTGTTACATCATCCAAACGCGTCATCCACGTCACTCTGTCCGAGGAAAGTCTCAAAAGTTATCAAAAAATGGCGAATAAAACGAATAAAAGTCGGGGATAGCGTGTTCCGCAGGGATTGTGTTAAGGCGTGAGCGTTCTTCGTACGAAGGAGAGACATGGTGTTTGGCACGTTGAGCGGGCGTTAACATCCGTGACAGACCACACGGACATACTGTAAAATAGTACAATGAAGACATACTGTACAATAGTACAATGAAGACATACTGTACAATAGTACAATGAAGACATACTGTACAATAGTACAATGAAGACATACTGTACAATAGTACAATGAAGACATACTGTACAATGAAGACATACTGTACAATAGTACAATGAAGACATACTGTACAATTAAGTCATACTGTACAATAGTACAATGAAGACATACTGTACAATAGTACAATGAAGACATACTGTACAATAGTACAATGAAGACATACTGTACAATAGTACAATGAAGACATACTGTACAATGAAGACATACTGTACAATAGTACAATGAAGACATACTGTACAATGAAGACATACTGTACAATGAAGACATACTGTACAATGAAGACATACTGTACAATGAAGACATACTGTACAATGAAGACATACTGTACAATAGTACAATGAAGACATACTGTACAATAGTACAATGAAGACATACTGTACAATGAAGACATACTGTACAATAGTACAATGAAGACATACTGTACAATGAAGACATACTGTACAATGAAGACATACTGTACAATGAAGACATACTGTACAATGAAGACATACTGTACAATAGTACAATGAAGACATACTGTACAATAGTACAATGAAGACATACTGTACAATGAAGACATACTGTACAATAGTACAATGAAGACATACTGTACAATGAAGACATACTGTACAATGAAGACATACTGTACAATGAAGACATACTGTACAATAGTACAATGAAGACATACTGTACAATGAAGACATACTGTACAATAGTACAATGAAGACATACTGTACAATAGTACAATGAAGACATACTGTACAATAGTACAATGAAGACATACTGCACAATTAAGTCATACTGTACAATAGTACAATGAAGACATACTGTACAATAGTACAATGAAGACATACTGTACAATAGTACAATGAAGACATACTGTACAATGAAGACATACTGTACAATAGTACAATGAAGACATACTGTACAATGAAGACATACTGTACAATGAAGACATACTGTACAATAGTACAATGAAGACATACTGTACAATGAAGACATACTGTACAATAGTACAATGAAGACATACTGTACAATAGTACAATGAAGACATACTGTACAATGAAGACATACTGTACAATAGTACAATGAAGACATACTGTACAATGAAGACATACTGTACAATAGTACAATGAAGACATACTGTACAATGAAGACATACTGTACAATAGTACAATGAAGACATACTGTACAATGAAGACATACTGTACAATAGTACAATGAAGACATACTGCACAATTAAGTCATACTGTACAATAGTACAATGAAGACATACTGCACAATTAAGTCATACTGTACAATAGTACAATGAAGACATACTGTACAATGAAGACATACTGTACAATAGTACAATGAAGACATACTGTACAATAGTACAATGAAGACATACTGTACAATGAAGACATACTGTACAATGAAGACTGATGTCAGCTGATTATTACTTACTTCTTTATTCTCCTGTGATAATCTGTTCATTATAATTATGTTCTCTTCTCATTTTATGAATGAAAGCCTCATGTTGTAACTTCATCATTAATCACAATGCTTTTGTTCATTGAGGTTTGGTTTTATAGATGGAAATGTGTCCTTTTCACTGTGTGTGTCCTTGTTTTTTTTTACTAGTCTTGTAGTCCGCTAAAAAATAACTAGGCCTTTTGGCCCTGAGCCATCTTTAAGTTTAAGTAGCCTGTGCTGGGGTGTGCAGCATGTACGCATGGAACAAGAAGACACTTCACACATTCATCACATCTAAAGAGATGTGAAAGCCCCTCAGCCTCTCTCCCGTGACCTCCCATGCACAGTGTCCCCCTGTCTGTGTTAACTTACAGGTGCAGCCATGAAATAAACGAGTGCTTATTAAGGAGCCCCCCCCTCCCTCCTTTTATTGCCTACTGCTAAAAGGCATGCAGGCCCTTTGTGTTGTATCCTCACACACACAGGAGTCCTTTCTGCCGCGACCAGCTGCTGCTCGCCAGACGCTGTTTCAGCGATAATTACAGAGGAGCGGCGAACCACCGTTAAGCACATGATGAAGGAACGCTCCTACTGAAGCTGCATCAGCAAATTAATATCTAGCTCCACCTCCACCACCTCCACCCCAGTGCTGGCTGGCTGGTTGCAGCCTTTAGCTGCCAGAGTTGGAAAACTTACTCAAAAACGGTGAGAGTTGTGGGTTGTTTCTCTGTGCCCAGCAGCACTTTTAGACAGGTTATGATTGCATCAGTCAGTCAGGGTCGGGTCCGGCTGGCTTCAGGCTTGTGGTGGACATTTTTGTCAAAATTACATTTTTGACACGGAACAAAGAACATGAGCGGACAATAACATCATCAGACAGACATAAAGAGATAGCCCTGAATGACCATAGCATGTCTTTAACTCTGAGGGTGTACAAATAGAACCAAATGGACCCTTACAGGTCAACAATATCCAGAAACACACAAAGAGATAGCCCTGAATGAACACAACAGGTCTGGAACTCTGAGAGTTTACAAATGGAACTAAATGTGGTTCCATGTGTACACTCTCAGAGTGAAGGTGGTCTTTGCAAATAAAACATTTGAGAACCACCAGTACTAGTTGTACTCCTAATGTGCCATACTGTACATAGTGTCGTAGTAAATCAGTGTCATATCCTGAAGACAACCTGGAGAGACTTGACAGAAAGTCATCTCACCCTAAAGATGAGCCTCCAGGTGGGCTGAGCACTGCGATCACTCTGCCTCTCAGCTGCTCCGCCTGCGCCTGCATTTCAATCACCATCACGTCCCCACCGCGCCTGTCAAACAGCACACACACACACACACACACACACACACACACACACACACACACACACACACACACACACACACACACACACACACACACACACACACACACACACACACACACACACACACACACTAATTACAATTGTGTAAGATTGCACAACATTGTTTGAAGTCATCAAATTAAGTCAGCTGCTCCATAGATGTGAAGGATGCGTGTATCAATACCAATATAGCCACAGTATTAATGCTATAAATCATACACAAATTAATCAAGTAAATTAATTGTCTAACCAAATGGACCCTTTCAGATCTGTGACTCACTTCTACAACATTGCTTTTAATTGATCTTTTATTTTTTATTTTTGTTATTCATGTCCTCACTGTATTGCATTACTGCTTGTTTTTAATGTTGTTGCCTTGCTTTTCTTTTATCCTCCATTTCTCTGTAAAGCACTTTGAGCTGCATTTCATGTCATGAAAGGTGCTATACAAATAAAGTTTTATTATTATTATTATTATAAAGTCGCGTATGTTCTGAGGGGCGTGGCTACCGTTACAGTCTATGAACGGGAGCCACCCCCCGTTCGAGTCAAAATAAAAACCAACTAAGAAGAAGGGGGGAAGTCCCGCCTCGTTGTCTGGGCCAGCCAATGGCCAGCTGGGCCAAAACGGATCTAGAAAGATTTACGATTTACAATACAAGGACTGACTGGCTTCATTTTACGTCCATATCAGACCCGGCGAACGCTTTGTCCATATTTTTTTGGTCCTAATGCGTACCAAACTGGGGGTCCTAATGCGTACCAAACTGGGGGTCCTTGACATTAAGAAAACCTCTGTCCTAATGCGTACGAGACTGGGGGTCCTTGACATTAAGAAAACCTCTGTCCTAATGCGTACCAAACTGGGGGTCCTTGACATTAAGAAAACCTCTGTCCTAATGCGTACCAGACTGGGGGTCCTTGACATTAAGAAAACCTCTGTCCTAATGCGTACCAGACTGGGGGTCCTTGACATTAAGAAAACCTCTGTCCTAATGCGTACCAGACTGGGGGTCCTTGACATTAAGAGAGTTTGAGGAGCACTGACCTGGGGATCCACAGAGTTCCGTTGACAGAGAGCACAGTGAAGGCTTGGAGGTGAGGAGGTGTCGGACTGGAGCTCACTGCAGAGTCCACGTCAGATTCACTGGCCTGGGGCTCCACAACCGTCCTGTCTGTGTCCTCGATGTCTGTGGACAGGATCACAGTCCTGTCTGTGGACAGGATCACAGTCCTGTCTGCGTCCTCTGTGTCTGTGGACAGGATCACAGTCCTGTCTGTGGACAGGATCACAGTCCTGTCTGTGTCCTCAGTGTCTGTGGACAGGATCACAGTCCTGTCTGTGGACAGGATCACAGTCCTGTCTGTGTCCTCAGTGTCTGTGGACAGGATCACAGTCCTGTCTGTGGACAGGATCACAGTCCTGTCTGTGGACAGGATCACAGTCCTGTCTGTGTCCTCAGTGTCTGTGGACAGGATCACAGTCCTGTCTGCGTCCTCTGTGTCTGTGGACAGGATCACAGTCCTGTCTGCGTCCTCAGTGTCTGTGGACAGGATCACAGTCCTGTCTGCGTCCTCAGTGTCTGTGGACAGGATCACAGTCCTGTCTGCGTCCTCAGTGTCTGTGGACAGGGTCATTAGGGGCAAGCTGCCGGTGCTGGTCAGCGAGCTGAGCGCTCCAGAACTGGAGCGGCGGTCTAGAGAAGCCGGCTGGGAGGAGGCGTTGGAGTCGGATGAGGACTCGGAGGAGGTCATGGAGCAGTAGTCTGTCAGGGAGTCCCGCCGGCGGAGGATCTGAGTCCCTGCGTCCTGGCGGTAGATCAGCGTCACCTCTCCGTTGGCGTTGGTCCAATCCTCTTCATCACGCGATTCCTCTTCCTCCTCCCCTCCTCCTCGCTCCTTCATCCCCCGCGGGTGGTCTCGGTTGGTCGTCATGGTGGTCGTCATGGTAACCCCCGCCGGTCGCCTCACCGCGAACACGTCCCGTAGGGGGTTGCTGTCTCCGCAGCTGAAACGCAGAGCGGGAAATCAATATGAGACCATGTAGTGCCTGTCGCCAACAGGGATGGATGCTTACAGTATGTCTGAATGAGCTCTGTGTAGTTTTGTGTAAGAGTTTTGTGAAAATGTGTGGAAATCTTTGAATACAATATGTTTTAAAACTTCCTTCTGGAGGTCCTCGGAAACAAAACATTTTGAGATAGAGTCGGCGGTAGATCTGCTATTTTCAGAGTGCAACCAAACATACTGTAAATTTACTTGTCTTTTAGTTCTACTGGATCTCGTCAGCAGGACAATAAGCATTGATCATTCATGTGAATGAGCTGTATGTGGACTAGTACTGTAGCTAGAGCCTTTCTGATTCATGTCAGCTTGTGTTCCCACATCGCTGCTGTTGACTGGTTTGATCCCTCAAATGAATTGAATGGCGGGAAGTGATGCCTATAATTCCCACACGCCCTCCTCCCCGGTGAGCTCCCTGCCTATCACATTAAGCCTCTTTTGATTGGTAAGGTGCTAGGGGACGGCAGTGACTGATGTTGTATTTTGAAGGTGTTAGGGGACGGCAGTGACTGATCTTTTCAATCATGTGAACGACAGCTTCTCCGTTCCGAGGACAGCCGTTTTGATGTGTTCATGTGATAATAATGAATGAATTCCATTTTTATAGCGCCGGTCCATTCATTCATACATTGGGAGGTGAAACAGTTGACGCCAGCGTCGACACTTCCCACATTCACACACCGACGGTGGCAACCACTGGAGACAATGTAGGGTTCAGTGTCTTGCCTAAGGACACTTCGACATGTGGACGGGAGGAGACAGGATTCGAACCGTAGCGGGCACACAGCTGGTAGTGTGGTACCCACCTGTAGCGGGCACACAGCTGGTAGTGTGGTACCCACCTGTAGCGGGCACACAGCTGGTAGTGTGGTACCCACCTGTAGCGGGCACACAGCTGGTAGTGTGGTACCCACCTGTAGCGGGCACACAGCTGGTAGTGTGGTACCCACCTGTAGCGGGCACACAGCTGGTAGTGTTGTACCCACCTGTAGCGGGCACACAGCTGGTAGTGTGGTACCCACCTGTAGCGGGCACACAGCTGGTAGTGTGGTACCCACCTGTAGCGGGCACACAGCTGGTAGTGTGGTACCCACCTGTAGCGGGCACACAGCTGGTAGCTGGCAGCGTGGTAGAGCAGCAGGGTGTTGCTGTGGTCGTCCAGGGTCCACACAGCCTCGTCTCCCCACAGGGCGAGGCTGGAGGTCAGGGCCACGATGGAGGACGGGGGGCCGTAGGGGTCCAACCGCCGCACGGCCCCCAGACTCAGGTAGTCCAGAACCAGCACGCCGGGACCGTTGGTGAGCCACAACTAGAGGAGTGGTGGAGAGAGAGAGAGAGAGAGAGAGAGAGAGAGAGAGGACACGGCCCAATTATGGCCCACTTAATCCACTTACACCCGTTTCATTTTACACTCAAGAGTTGAAGATCTTTATTACACGGCTTGGTTGAATGCTTGGTTCTGATTGGTCAATCGCTGAATTCAGCTGTGTGTTATTTCTTGATAATGACCGCTCCGCTCTATAACAGACCCATGTCTAATCAAACCCTCGGAGCACCTGCTGCACCCGCTTGATTTGTTTCCAACTTGACAGCCATTTAAACACACTCACAATGTCATTTACAGCTAAACATTGCTCTCAATCCTTTTTTTTTAAACATTTGAGTGGGAAAAAGACCCGAAAATGGATTCAGGTAATGAAACTAGGCAGCGACCAGCGACTATAGGACCATGCTCCTGACGGGGTAGGGTGGGGGTCTGCACTCACCTGGGAGCCACCAGCGACCAGCACCATGCTCCTGACGGGGTAGGGTCTCTGCCGGGGGTCTGTGTCCTCCAGGCCAAACTCCGTCTTGTTGAGGGTGTGTGAACACAGGTAGGTCTCTCCCTCCACCGGAAGCTCCTCCACCAGGGTGTAAACGGCCACCAGGCCGTCCGCCATGCCGGCAAACACCCGCGCCAAGCTCTGAGGAGGAAGAGACACAGACAGACACATTGACCTGTCTGTCTGACACTCTGTCCGTCTGTCTGTCTGTCTGTCTGACACGGACACTTGAATGGGCTGTCAAAGTGTCAATCAAATAGGACTTTTCTGTGTGGATGTATGGGCTGTCAATCAGATATAGGACTTTTCTGTTTGGATGTATGGGCTGTCAATCAGATAGGACTTTTCTGTTTGGATGTATGAGCTGTCAATCAGATAGGACTTTTCTGTTTGGATGTATGGGGCTGTCAATCAGATAGGACTTTTCTGTTTGGATGTATGGGGCTGTCAATCAGATAGGACTTTTCTGTTTGGATGTATGGGGCTGTCAATCAGATAGGACTTTTCTGTTTGAATGTATGGAGCTGTCAATCAGATAGGACTTTTCGGTTTGGATGAATGGACTGTCAATCAAATAGGACCTTTCTGTGTGGATGTATGGGCTGTCAATCAGATAGGACTTTTCGGTTTGGATGAATGGGCTGTCAATCAAATAGGACCTTTCTGTGTGGATGTATGGGCTGTCAATCAGATAGGACTTTTCGGTTTGGATGAATGGGCTGTCAATCAAATAGGACCTTTCTGTGTGGATGTATGGGCTGTCAATCAAGGCCATAAATTCCGGGTAGATGATGTCACGCCCACACCCTCTATAGAGGCCATGCAGTGACATCTGCTGGCAAATTCCTATGTCATACTGTATATGGGATTCGTGGACTCTTACCTCACAGTCCTCAGGCAAATCAGAGCCCTTGCCAGAAAACCCCAGACTAGAGGGCTGGAACGGGTGGGCGGTCAAGATAATCCCACATCCTCCCGTAACCAGATACAGAGCTTATATACACTTTAGCAAGATATGAATGTCTGAGGAGAACGTCCCCTACTATACTGTGCTTGACAGGGGTGTGACAAACTGTGTGATAAAGTGTGTGTAACAAACCAATGGAGGAGTTTCTTTTCCTAGTGACGGATGTTCTCTAGCTGTGCTAACCCCCTTTTTGCTTTCCCCTGTGTTACTCAGCAATAATGTGAAACAGAACACAAAGATGAGTACAATTTGTCTTATAACCTGCAGCACCTCTCTCTCTCTCTCTCTCTCTCAAATAAACAACCCCTCTCTCGTGCACGCCTGCAATCTCAGCAGCTGCTTGGGTGAATGTATTTTTTTGCGATCTCAATGGAGACTAGCGGGACTAGCAGGACTAAACGATACAATTGCGGGATGGTGCGGGACTAAACGGGACTTTTTTTTAGTTTGCGGGCGGGAGCGGCGGACAGGCGGTCACTGCAGGCGGTCAAAAATAAAATCATTGCGGGCGTGGGCGGGATTGGTTTGAAATTATTAATAAATCACTCCCATGCAGGGCTCTAACTCAGACCACAGACAATCTACTGAATGTTAAAAGTTTGTTTTTTGGGGTGCAATTTAACTTAGAAAACCTAAAAAAATAAAAGAATTACGATCCCTTTAACTCATCGAATGCGCAAAGCGTTTTTAAACGTTTTATTATAGCCAAGCGCAAGAAGCGCATAACGTTTTTATACGTTTTATGGTCCAAAAAACGTTTTTTTATTGATTACTATGGTTCAACTATATTTGCGCCCGGACAACTCATAATGTAACACCGATCGGCTCTAAAAAGAGTTAAAACCCCCCCCTGCTGAAAAGAGGTGTTGGTCTGAGAAGCGTCTGGCACCGCCTATTGGTTGGTCTATGCGAGGACGTACGACGTATTGGAGACGGCCGTCCGGCATAGACCAACGCAGATGTCAGGGGATCTAAAATGGATGGGACAATGCTCTTGTTTGTGTGAATACACTCGATTCCCCCTCCCCTCCTGTTTCTACATGGTTTCTCCCGAGGGAGAATGGTGGGGGGGGGGGTCTCTTCCTCTTGGATCGCATTGGCAGTTCCCCCCCACTCCCGAGTCCCCACTGCTTTCAACTGCAAGGCTTGCACTCACTCTCATTCTCGGAACAAGATACAACGCGATTTGCTCTCTGCCCGTATATAAACCTGCAACGATCGGCATTTGATTTCATAACGTAACGTTTGCCAATAACATGTGGAGTTAGTCATGGACAGATTGCACATCATTATCGAGGGCCCGCCATGATACGTTGGTCGCTGATCGCAAGCCGTACTGCTGCTGCTGTTGCTTTGCTCGCATCCATCATAAGGCATCCATCCATCCACCCCCCTTTCTCGTTACAACAGGCTATTATAAACTCACCGTCGAGCAGCCTGCCCTGCACCTAATGTGATAAAATGAACGGCAGGACAAAATCGGATCGATTATTATCTGTCTATCAGCAACATACGGGTGTTTGTCTTGCAACGACAGGTGGTGCTTTCTCGTTTTTTTTCTTCCAAATACGTTGACGTGCTGCTTCTGCTGCCGCATCCATCTCGTTGAGTCGTTGTTTTTCTTGTTTTTTTTCCCAAACATGTCCAGACACAATCCGATCCAGTCTCGCGTCTCACCTTATAGATACGCGAGACTGGATCGATGAGGTTAGTGGTATGTCTGGACATGTTTGGAGCGGCACACGACAATCGACAATAATGTTGATTATGCAAGATCATTTCCTCAAAGCCTAGTTGCCCCCCCCCCCCCCCGTTACTGCGATTGTTTGTAGCTCGAATCACAGAATGAGTTCAATGAGCGTAGGGAGAGGGCACATATGGGGCTACGATTGAAGAAAGTTTCCAAGTCCGTTTTATGATCAGATAATGTGCATCAAGACTCTCTGCTTTCATAAGAAAAAAACTAATACTGTAATTGCGAATGCAATGAGCACTTACTATGAGACCTAGCAGATCACGTCTGTCTGTCTGTCTGTCTGTCTGTGTGTGTGTGTGTGTGTGTGTGTGTGTGTGTCTGTCTGTCCCGCTTACTGTATATGTGGACCTGGCCCTTTTGTGCCCATATATGGAGCTGAGTGATTTGTGAGTCATGGTGACATGAGTGTGATGGCGTGGTCCTGCTTTGGGGACTCCTTATATGGTTATGGCTGAGTCATGGTGACATGAGTGTGATGGCGTCTTTTGTGACCATATATGGAGCTGGCGTGGTCCAAGCACTAACTATGACACCCTGCAGATCATGTCTGTAATTTATTCTAATTGTTATTGCAATTTACGATCTGCGTTCGCCTTCCGCGTTCGCGCGTCTTACTCGTAATAATAAAAATCACACCCCTGTGAAGTGAGCAGTGCAATGTTGTGAAGTGAGCAGTGCAACATTGCACTGCTCACTTCACTGGGGTGTGATTTCTATTATTATTACAGTATTAGTATTTTTCTTATGAAAGCAGAGAGTATTCTGTTTCATACGGTATATAGTATGTACATGTCGCTATAGGCCTTATTTTGTGAATATTTAGTTGTTAGGTCCATGCTCTCTAAAATTATCTTTTTCAGAGAACTTTAGAGATGGCATGGGCCTGAATAACTATTATTCACAAAATAAGGCCTATAGCGACATGTACATACTATATACCGTATGAAACAGTCGACTCTCTGCTTTCATAAGAAAAATACTAATACTGTAATAATAATAAAAATCACACCCCTGTGAAGTGAGCAGTGCAATTGCACTGCTCACTTCACAGGGGTGTGATTTTTCTGGGTGGTATTTTTCTTATGAAAGCAGAGAGTCTACTGTTTCATACGGTATATAGTATGTACATGTCGCTATAGGCCTTATTTTGTGAATAATAGTTCTTCGGGTCCATGCCTTCTCTAAAGTTCTCTGGTGGGCGCAAGCTGCATTCAATAGCCAATTAGTGACAAACTGTATATGTGTACAATGTGTACTGTTTTCCTCCTAAAAGTAGACATTCAGGGCTTTCATTCGGTATATGGTTTGTATAGGATATTATTTGTGCTCAATTTTATATCGGTCTTTTGAACTAAAAAAACTGAACTGAAATGTCTGTCAACTTCAGGCCTCCATATCTCTGTTGTTTTTTTTCACAAGCAGCGTGCAGGCAAAAGCAGGTGTTAGAAAAAGGTCAATATCTCCAGAATGGAAGATGGTAGAATCATTATTTTTTTTTTAAATTGAAGTGGACAAGTTGGGCTTTCTTTTTATTTATGCGATTGTGATTCTCGCTATAAGAGGCCCCTCGCTGTGGGCCCCCCAAAAAGCTCAAAAAGCCCATGTTAAGCCTTCAGCACCAGTAAGCCAGGGTCCGCTAGAACCTGTAGCAGTCTATGTGTTAAGAAATACTGAATGAATTAACTCAAAAGTTAAAAGTTGAACCGGTAGGGGACATTTTTGTGTTTTCAAACAATACAGACGGAAGGACAATAAATCACACCTCTCAACAACGACCACTTCTCATTACAGTGGAAACAGTCCTGTCTCCGATGCCGTGTGTAATTTACCCGAACGCCACCTTTATGTTCTTTTTGTGACCTTCCCCCCGTTGTTCTAGCAACCACCAGCTGTGCTCCTACAGGGAACTAGCTGCAGTGGCGTCGGCCTCTGCCCTAAAGGTCGCACACTCTGCCCTAAAGGTCACACCCTGGGATCAAAGGGAAGCAGGTATAGTAGGCCTCTCCCATTAGCTCTGAACACAAGACGCTTCGGTTCCCTCTCCAGGTCTGTGTAGATGCTGTTAAGGACGGAGCTTATCAGACTGACACTGTACCAAAGCAAGCTCCCCCCGCACACCTGGACTGTACCAAAGCAAGCTCCCCCCACACACCTGGACTGTACCAAAGCAAGCTCCCCCCACACACCTGGACTGTACCAAAGCAAGCTCCCCCCACACACCTGGACTGTACCAAAGCAAGCTCCCCCCACACACCTGGACTGTACCAAAGCAAGCTCCCCCACACACCTGGACTGTACCAAAGCAAGCTCCCCCCACACACCTGGACTGTACCAAAGCAAGCTCCCCCCACACACCTGGACTGTACCAAAGCAAGCTCCCCCCACACACCTGGACTGTACCAAAGCAAGCTCCCCCCACACACCTGGACTGTACCAAAGCAAGCTCCCCCACACACCTGGACTGCACCAAAGCAAGCTCCCACACACCTGGACTGTACCAAAGCAAGCTCCCCCACACACCTGGACTGTACCAAAGCAAGCTCCCCCCACACACCTGGACTGTACCAAAGCAAAGAAAGGACACTTCACAGTTGACGCGTTTATTCTTTCTACGTCCGAGTATAGACATGGTAACGCCCGCCTGCCTCTGATTGGCCTACCGACACTGCCCGTCTTGCCTATCCTCCGAGATGCAAGGTGACTCTGTGGTGGGAAATAATACAAGTACAAGAGAATGGCAACACGCGACAGTAATTTGTAACTTACATTTTTGTAGAAGAGGCAAACTAATATTGTTTGTGCCGTTTGCTTTTATTGAATAATTGATTGAACACATAGGTCTATGTACTATGATTTGATTTGGCTGTGTTCTAAATTAAAGTGTTAGTGTTGATTATCGTGTATTAATCTAAACTAACACTAAACTACTATTATACTAATAAAGATCAAGGGAAAGGAGACTTTTCTTTACAGTACAACAGTGTTTAAAGTTTACACATAAACGCATAAACAATATTAGTTTACCTCTTCTACAAAAATAAAAGTTGCTGTCGCGCGTGCCAAGCTGTCATTCTCTTGTAGCTATTATATATCGTACTTGACCTTGGAGTAACCTCGCGCAGCAGACTATCCAGCATGTATGTTCCACCTCAAGGACACCAGCTGTGTCGGTAGGCGGGGCGTTACCATGTCTATGCTCGGACGTAGAAAGAATACACGCGTTGACAACACCTGGACTGTACCAAAGCACAGGACACTTCAAAGAAAGCCCAGAATCCGCAGAGGAACGATGGGAGAGATGATGGAAGGGGAGCGAGAGGGCAGGGCAGGTCAGACCATAAAACAACTTTATTTTCTCCAACAATGACCGAGAGTTTGGTTCATGACCGTCAGGCCAGGCCCGGGTCGTAAATCACCATCATACCAGCAGTCTAGGGGGCTGACCTTAGAGCACCATTACGCATCAGGCCATAGCAGGTCATTACCACATCATATAACCCAGTTAGACCTCAGGCCAATTCTAAAAAAAAAAAAAAAAAGGCTTCAAAAACCTGACTTTTTCTGAAAAATCTCATCTCAGTTTCTATGTCAGTGGTTCTCAAACTATTTCATGTCAAGGACCCCCAGAATTATCTGTATTTGGCCGCGGACCCCTATCTGAAAATATGTTGATTCAGCCCCCCCCCCCAGAAGCAAAGATTTGAGTTAAAAATGTGAAAGAATATATATTCAAAGATATGCACCACATTTTCACGATTTTTCTAAAATAGCAGATCTATAAACTCATAGCGAGGCACTCGGTGCCACGCTATGAGCTTGTAGATCTGATATTTTTCAATAGCTTTAAAATACCAAAAGGGGTTGGGGTCCAGAATGGGATAAGAGGCTGCTCGAGCGACTTGAGACGCTTGAAGTCAGCCTTGTGACAGATTATACTTGCAAATTCAGTGTACATTAATATTCGCAGTCGCTTTTCTTCCTGCAGGAGATTATTTTTCTTAAATCCTCTGAGAGTCATTATTCTATTTCCACTTGACAATTGCCCGTGGACAGGAGAGAGGGAGCGCACGCAAACACAGAGGGAGCGCGATGCACTTCAAAGCTTTGAACATTCCCACAACACACACACACACACACACACACACACACACACACACACACACACACACACACACACACACACACACACACACACACACACACACACACACACACACACACACACACACACACACACACACACACACACACACACACACACACACACACACACACACACACACACACACACACACACACACACACACACACACACACACGTGTGTTTTTATTTTGGGCATCATATTCTAGGCAAAATGTCTCTATACCTTTCTGTTCGTCTCATATAGGAATTGTGGTCCAAAAATAAACAAACTGTCTCTGCGATATTGTTGGGGAGGTTTCTCTGTCGTTTTTTACAACATTCAGTCATGCACTCATATTTTGATATTTCTGGCCTTCAGTTGATTCTTCATATCCATAACGAGTCAAACCGCGGGGGTGATTTGTTTATTTTTGGAACATAGTTTTTATTGCTTTGCAATCGATTCAGCTCTGCATCACGATTCGCCCGTGCAGCTATGTGACATCAATGATAATCGATGCCTAAATATAATTATAATGTACATACTATGTAATTATAATATAATTATAATACTATATAATATATTTCTAAATAAAATATGTTGTTCAGTATATCTGACTGCTTTGTATTGACTGGTGAAACATGTTCCATGTTGTGCAGTGATATAGAAACATGTGATGCATGAGCAAATCCAATGGAGTTGCTACCTGGTGAATCATATTCAAGTTGAATTGTGAGGGCAGTGCACCAACGCACAGCTCTACATTTCATAGTTTCATTCATTTATAGCTGCTACGTCTCACTTCAAAGTAAATGATTTTATAATAATACTAAAGCATCACTGCCATGTCTCACGTCATAGTAAATTAATTTATAGCTGCCATGTCTCACTTCATAGTAAATTAATTTATAGCTGCCATGTATCACTTCATAGTAAATTAATTTATAGCTGCCATGTCTCACTTCATAGTAAATTATTTACTTCTTCTTGTCACAGTTGCTGCAGGTAATTTGTAGGAGTGAAGGGACGTTAAGTGTGTGAGTTACTGCATGGTGTACTGTGTACAGTATGTAGTGCATGTGTGTGCGTGTGTATGCATGCATGTCTGCGTGCATGCATGCATGCATGTGTGTGTGTGGCTGTGCATGCATATCTGCGTGCGTGCGTTGGGTGATGACTCACCTGCTCTTGTGCTGGCACAGGGAACAGGCAGGTGACGACAGCTGGAGAGGAGAAGTGTTTCTGAGGTTGACTGAGTGGACACATCTCCTTTAGACTGTAGATGAACACCTCCTGTTCCTATTTCACACACACACACACACACACACACACACACACACACACACACACACACACACACACACACACACACACACACACACACACACACACACACACACACACACACACACACACACACACACACACACACACACACACACACACACACACACACACACACACACACACACACACACACACACACACACACACACACACACACACACACACACACACACACACACAAACATTCAGACTAAAGCATTAAGATTACACTGTTTATCCCGGAACAAAGAAGAAGTCAGCTTTGCTCGAAATTGTCATATTCCCTCGTTGTGCTTTGAAATGTGGCGTTCCACCCAATCCAGCGTGAACTCTCCCCAGTATCCCTGTGTTTAGTCTCATTCCAAAACGCTCTCACGTTGCTAGGCGATGAGCCCAAACCCCACGGACTCATCCAGTCAGGCTGCTGAGGTTTGTTCACAGTACTGTAACTAAGTACATTTACTTATGTACTGTACTTAAAGCTGCTATAAGCACAATAATATGTCAAAAATGTAATGACTTTTTTATTTGTTAATGACATTTTTGACATATTATTAGGTATATATATAGGTATTTGTACTTTACTTGAGTATCAAAAAATCTTCAGTACTTTTACTGCTACTCCACTACATCTCAGATCCAAATATTGTACTTTTACTTCACTACTTTTATTTGACAGCTTTGGATTATTATTACAAAACATGCATTGCCCACTTCAGCTCTATATACATTTCGGCCAATTTACATACATTTTGAAAACTTGAAATGGGACATTTCTGCCTAATGTGAGTACTTTTACTTTTGGTACTTTAACTACATTTTTAACTACTTTTGCTAAAGTACATTTTGAATTCCGTACTATTACTTGTAACACAGTATTTCTATATTGCAGTATTGATACTTTAACTTAAGTAACACAAAAAATGAAATGAAAAATGTATTTCTTCTAAATAATGACAGTTTTATAATCATGACACTTATAGAGCTATGAGCTTGTAGATCTTTTTTTCCAACAGCTAAAGTTTAAAATAATGGTTAAAAGTGTTTAAACGCACAGATGTGTTCCAGGTCTTAGTGGGTATAACATTAAGCTAACAAATGGAAGGAGTCGAGAGAGACAGAAGCTGCAAGATGATAACGTTTCCTAAAATAATTGCGATGTAACTGTGTAAGTGTGGGTGTGTGTAGTGTGGGTGTGTAGTGTGTAGTGTGGGTGTGTGTAGTGTAGGTGTGTGTAAATGTTTAGTGTGTAGTGTGGGAGTGTGTAGTGTGTAGTGTGGGAGTGTGTAGTGTGCAGTGTACAGTGTGCAGTGTGTAGTGTGCAGTGTGTAGTGTGTAGTGTGCAGTGTACAGTGTGCAGTCTGTAGTGTGCAGTGTGTAGTGTGCAGTGTGTAGTGTGCAGTGTGCAGTGTGCAGTGTGTAGTGTGTAGTGTGCAGTGTGTAGTGTGCAGTGTGTAGTGTGCAGTGTGCAGTGTGCAGTGTGTAGTGTGCAATGTGCAGTGTGTAGTGTGCAGTGTGTAGTGTAGAAGCGCCCGTACCTCCGTAGCGGTCCACAGAGTGTTGTCCATCTTCATCTGACAGCTGAGCCTGCTGCCTGGACACTCCATCCTCTTCACCGACATGTGGCCTTTCTCCACGTCGACCACACTGTAGTTCCTATAGGAGACACAACACACTGTAGTTCCTATTGGAGACACAACACACTGTAGTTCCTATAGGAGACACGACACACTGTAGTTCCTATTGGAGACACAACACACTGTAGTTCCTATAGGAGACACAACACACTGTAGTTCCTATAGGAGACATGGCCAAAGCATTTTCGGGGGTCCCCAGCCAAAAACGTTGAGAACCCCTGCTTTATTGTACCCAGATTAAGTTCATGGGACCTTTACATCAATCAGACACATGGGAGCCATCACAGCCCCACACAGTGTGCGTCTGAGTATAATTCTGTAGTCAAGTGAGCATATGATTACATTTTAAATTTGGTGTTTGTGAGGCCACATGTGTTTGACTGTGTGTGTGTGTGTGTGTGTGTGTGTGTGTGTGTGTGTGCCTGTTAACTTTTATTATACTAGCATACAGGTATATAGCGTATATACTGTAAGTGTCCTAAATAGCGTGCGTAAGCCTTCTCACACCTTCATGTATTTCAAAAGAAAAACCCCAGCCAGCCTCCCTCCCACAATGTCTCCGTACAACAGACCCACAGAGGGATCACAGATATCTTTCTCTCTCGGTTAATGAGCAAGAAAGGAAGGAGGTGGAGAGATGCTAAAAGCTCTGGGAAAAGTAAGACCGTTTTCCTACTAAAGAGGTAATTACGCATCCTAAATGTAAGGCCTTTTAACAGCTGTTACAGATGAGACATGGCTCTCGCTCGGCACAGAGAGCCACGTTACGAGCTTTTAGGTCTGCTATTTTTGGAAAATCGTGAAAATGTGGCGCACATCTATGAATATATATTCTTTCAGAGCAAACGTTTTCAACTCCAATCTTTGCTTCCGGGGGGGGGGTCCCTGGAATTTTTATATTTTTAAATATATATGTTTTTGGAGGTCCTTGACATAAAAATGTTTGAGAACGACTGACATGGTTGTTTCAGAAAACTGTCTGGATTTGGAAGGCATTTTATTTGTAGAATCGTCCTCAGGTCTAAATGGGTTAACAGACGGTTCTGGGGGCTGTCCGTATTGTCCTGGGTTTTTATTCTTTCAGTAGGCAAAGGTCGTCGGGATTGGGAGTCGAACCCGCTGTCACGCTGGCTTAGCAGCCAAGGTGCCTGGACCGCTACACTGCTGCTAACGCTACAGCTGTCACTCCATCCTGTAGGTTTACACTCTATAACATTCAACGAATTAGACCCTTCTTCACCCAGGAGTCAGCCCAGCTCCTTATCATCCAGACAACAGTCATGTCGAAACTTGACTACTGTAACTCCCTCCTTACTGGCCTACCGGCATGCGCACTTCAGCCTCTCCAAGTGATCCAAAATGCCGCAGCTCGCTTGGTCTTCAACCAGCCAAAATTCTCACGTGTCGCCCCCCTTCTCCACTTCCTCCATTGGCTCCCAGTCGCTGCCCACAGAATACAAAACTCTGATGCTGGCATTCAAAACAACCAAAGGCATGGCACCCCCATATCTTGCACGTCTGATCGAACCCTACAAACCCTCCCACGCACTCAGATCAGCCAACGCAGGGACAACGCTGCACACGTCCCAAACTCTTCTCAGTCTCCATCTTGGCCCGTAGTACTTGCCCGAGCCCAACGACCTTGCAGGCGAAAGGCTCAACTTAGGTAACTTAGATATCATTTTACAGTATGTAGACGTAGCACTATATAGTATATACGCATAGTTTCATTATATATATATATATGCTGCACTAAACAGAATTTCGTTGTATGTCTCATACAGTGACAATAAAGATCTTATCTTATATATTAAATATATACATTTATATATATATATATATATATTTTTTATATATATATTTTTTATATCACTTTGTATATCACTTAACCACAATCTACACCAATAAAGTAAAAACTCTGCCCAGATTATGGATGCTGGATAAACGTCAAGTATAAAGGTTATTTTCAATCTGTCCTAATAATATGGAAGGAGATATTCTCTCCAGTTCTCCTACAACAACAAAAGAATCACAACTTTTCATCAATTAAAAACTATTCCAACATCTTCCAAAGCCCACCGACCTGCCGTCCTTCTCTCCGTCCCAGAAGACGGCGCTGCCTCCCTGCAGGTGTGAAAGGAACAGCTGGGAGTGTGTGTCGCAGGGCAGCAGGTACTGGAGACACGCAAAGCTGGGCTCCTGCATCTGACGCATGCAGTGCATGGCGAGCGGGCGCTAGATGGACGTGCACGCACACGCACACACACACACACACACACACACACACACACACACACACACACACACACACACACACACACCTAGTCATGTTTGACTGACAAATATTGACATATTTGGCTTTTTCATGTAACATTTATACCGTATAAACTAAAGACACATGTTTGACATGAAAACAGTTTCTCCTCAGTGCAAAGCTTCCCTGAACGGTGTTCCAGTGATAAGGTCTGTTTGTAGGCCAACCCTCCCCTCCACCACTGCAAGATTTACAGTGGAATTTTTGGGCATTGGAATTTCTGGGGGATAAATTAGGACAATAAGCTCTGTAGAAAACAACCGCTTATGATATTAACACGTTTTGTTGTTGTTTTTTTGAAGAAAAAAAAAACGTTTGGAACCACACACAATTATTTATTTAGGCTCCGTGATCATAAATCACATCAGGGCAGATGTGACGAATAACTTAAATAAACAAAGAACGTTAAATGTTCGTCTTTCCAACAAATATACAAAATAGCAGAAATAGTTTGTGACGTGTTATAAGCTTGTAGACCAGCTATTTTCTTGTAGATCTACTATTGTTTTGTAGAAATATTTTCAAAATTGAAATGAAACATTCTTGATGCCAACACTTTTGTAATTTTACTCAAGAACATTTTACTTTTACTTGTAACGGAGTACATCTACATTGTAGTACTGATACTTTTACTTAAGTAAAATCATTTGAGTACTTTTTCCACCACTGACGGTCACTGTCTCCACTGATGGAACCATGGTGGGTTCCTCTGAGGTTCTACTGGCCTTCTCATGCTGAGGTTCCTACACTGACCTTCTCCTGGTTCTACTGACCTTCTCAGGCTTGGTGTCCCAGCAGGCGGTCAGCAGGCTGTGGAGGCAGTGGAACTGGACCTCCTCGGGGCTGCCCAGCGGAGGACGCACGCCCTTGGAGAGCTTCTTGGCGATCTGCAGCTGGTGGTGACCCAGGGCGGGCCTCCTGCCCGACAGGAGCTCGTACAGCACCATGCCGTAGGAGAACATGTCCACCTGGTTGGTTGAGGGAAACGAGGAAAGAAAGGCTGTAAGGGTTGATTTCATCACCTAAAACTATGATGAACACAAACTGTGGGCGGCGGTGGCTCAGGGGTAGAGTGACCGGATGGTAACCCCAAGGTTGCCAGTTCGAACCCAGGCTCCCCCAGAGTTAGTGTATGAATGTGTGTGTGGCTGGGTGAATGTAACGCACAATCTATGTAAAGGTGTGTGAATGTGTGTGTGTGTGTGTGTGTGTGTGTGTGAATGGGTGAATGTAATGCACAATATATGTAAAGGTGTGTGAATGGGTGAATGTAACGCACAATCTATGTAAAGGTGTGTGAATGTGTGTGTGAATGGGTGAATGTAATGCACAATCTATGTAAAGGTGTGTGTGTGTGTGTGTGTGTGTGTGTGTGTGTGTGTGTGTGTGTGTGTGTGTGTGTGTGTGTGTGTGAATGGGTGAATGTAATGCACAATCTATGTAAAGGTGTGTGAATGTGTGTGAATGGGTGAATGTAATGCACAATATATGTAAAGGTGTGTGAATGGGTGAATGTAATGCACAATGTATGTAAAGGTGTGTGCATGTGTGTGTGAATGGGTGAATGTAATGCACAATCTACACCTTGGATAAAGGCTAAATAAAGCACCATTTGTCATTTTAAACCATTAAGCTCTAAAACCAGATTCTACAAATTACTTATAAAATCCTGACAGTTTTCTGAATGTTAGGGAGGAACTAGTGGAGAAGAGATCCAGTAGAACTAAATGTCAGGCAGGGACTAGTGGAGAAGAGATCCAGTAGAACTAAATGTTAGGGAGGGACTAGTGGAGAAGAGATCCAGTAGAACTAAATGTCAGGCAGGGACTAGTGGAGAAGAGATCCAGTAGAACTAAATGTTAGGGAGGGACTATAGTGGAGAAGAGATCCAGTAGAACTAAATGTCAGGCAGGGACTAGTGGAGAAGAGATCCAGTAGAACTAAATGTCAGACAGGGACTAGTGGAGAAGAGATCCAGTAGAACTAAATGTCAGACAGGGACTAGTGGAGAAGAGATCCAGTAGAACTAAATGTCAGGCAGGGACTAGTGGAAAAGAGATCCAGTAGAACTTAATGTCAGGCAGGGACTAGTGGAAAAGAGATCCAGTAGAACTAAATGTCAGGCAGGGACTAGTGGAAATGAGATCCAGTAGAACTAAATGTTAGGGAGGGACTAGTGGAGAAGAGATCCAGTAGAACTAAATGTTAGGGAGGGACTAGTGGAGAAGAGATCCAGTAGAACTAAATGTTAGGGAGGGACTAGTGGAGAAGAGATCCAGTAGAACTAAAAGTCAAGTAATGTTATGTTTGGTTGTGCTCTGAAAAAAGCAGATCTACAAGATCACAACACATTGCAGCGCTATTTCCAACATGCAACCATGAAGTGTAAAATCTGTCATTAACGACGCCATCAAGGAAACGTCAAAATACATCTCCGTATTACTTACTTCTCACACCACAGTTAAGTGCACTCTGTCCGTTCTTCATTTATAACCACATCCTCCTGAAACTCTAATCCCTAAGCCCCCCCACCCCCCCTCTCTCTCTCTCCCTCCCCGTAACTCTCTCGCTCAGCCAGGTCCCTCGCTGCATCACATTACAATACCCAGACCTCATCACAAAGTCTAATCAATGCCAGGGGAGAGAGCTCAGCGGACTCTCAGGGATATATATATACAGAGGTGGTGGTGAGGGGTGAGAGGGCTTATGGAGATTCTCTGTGTGTGCTCCTTTGAAATGCTTCCCCGCAGAGGCAGGGGGGGATGGCAGTAAAGAAAATAAACCTGCCCTCCTCCAGTCGTGGAAAGTAAATAAGTACATTTACTTAAGTACTGTACTTAAGAACAATTTTGAGGTAGTTGTACTTGAGTACTCCACTACATCTCTGATCCAGATATTGTACTTTTACTCCACTATATTTATTTGACAGCTTTAGTTACTAGCTACGACTTACAATACATACATTAAAGACTTCAGTCCTATATACATTTCAGCCATTTGAAATTAGCCAAGCCGGTGCGACGCATTGTACTCAGGAAGTGGGGTAGGGAGCGCTCCACTGTGTTCATTGTAGTGTGTGTGTGTGTGTGTGTGTAAACCACTTAGTTTACCCCCCTTTGTTCTCCAATTTCATTCCTTGTACATGCCTTGTACTGTAATAATACTGTAATGTACAATTACCACAATAAGCCTAACGATTCTTCATGTTTCGGGTCAGAGTATCAGGATTTTCCAAGTACCGAGTACGAGTACATGAATAAATGAATACATGAGTACATGAGTACATGAGTACATCAGTACATGAGGGTACCAGTATTGGTATGGGAGCAACCCTAATAATTTTCTTCACCATTAGTCACACAAGAACATGGATCTATGTGCACGCACGCACCTTTTCCTCTTCGCCCGTTAAAGTGTCCGGGTCCATGTGGTACTAATCAGACAGTAGAGCAACATGCTGCCTGCTGAGAGGAAGTAGCCAGTCATAACAGTCAGCCCAGCGGACCATAAATCCTCCGGAACGACAAGCTAAACAAACAGCGAAGGCCAAGGTCGCTCGTCAGACCCTCTCACTCTGCTGCAACACCTTTACGTTGAAACTAAAGGCCAAGGTCGCCCGTCAGACCCTCTCACGCTGCTGCACTATCCTGACTCCACCAGATTGAGGCAGTATTGAGTTCACAGGTTCCCTCCTCCTACCTTGATCTGGTCTCTCTCAAGCAGAAATCTGAGATCTCCATAATAATTTCGAGTTGAAGTCCCGTTAGGTTGCGTTTACATTGACGCTGTGGCAGCGCTTCAATATGTCATCAGTCTCGCATTGATCTAGAGGACCATAAATATGGAAGAGGCCATAACGCTTACTCTCACAGCATACACACAACCCCTCACGGAGCTGGCATACATATATGTATACATTATCGTCCATTTCTGACACAAAATGTGAACGCTTGAGTGTGATTAAATTCAACACGGCGACTCAGGATAGGATCAGGTTGGCATGCTTGTTAGAAGATAAAGAAGTGATGTTTAAACCAGCGACATGATGACACGACACATAATAGGACATCGACTCCACCGAGATTACTGTCATAACAAACAGGCTTTCCTCTGCAGCGGTCACCGCTCTGTATGCTGTGTGTTATGGTTTGGTATGAGTAGTGTAGGTACCAGCGCCCAGCTTTAGCCTTAAATGACCTAAATCTGAAAGTGTAACAAATGGAACCAAATGGAGCCATGAGTTCCATTTGTTACACTCTCAGATTTATGGGGGTCCTTGAACATAAGTTCAGTGGCCTTTACTTGTGGTTATAAATGGGACCCAGTGCCTCCCTGCTTGGCACTCAGCATCAAGGGTTGGATTGGGGGTAAGTCCCTGCGACATACTAGCATCATGTCCAGGGGGTGTACTTGTACATCAAGCTGCCTCACGCTACAGAAACAGGAGATAGGCTCCTGCCCAATGGGCCTCATGGCTCGGCAAGGCTACTTACTTTGAACATAAGTGTCCCATAGTATGTGCCATACATAGTGTCGTCATACACATTCTGAAGAAAACCTGGAGACTTGACATCCGGTAATTGGGTCTTACATTATAAGTAGAAATATAAGAAATATATAAACTTTGTCATGGACAAGGCCAAATATTGCCATGGACACATTTCAGTGTGTACGTTCACACTGATGACCCCTGACTACTAGGTAGAGATATCTACCAGGGTGAACACAGTGATGACCCCTGACTACTAGTAGAGATATCTACTACGGTGAACACAGTGAAGACCCCTGACTACTAGGTAGATATATCTACCAGGGTGAACACAGTGAAGACCCCCGACTACTAGGTAGAGATATCTACTACGGTGAACAGTGATGACCCCTGAATACTAGTAGAGATATCTACCAGGGTGAACACAGTGAAGACCCCTGACTACTAGGTAGAGATATCTACCAGGGTGAACACAGTGAAGACCCCTGACTACTAGGTAGAGATATCTACCAGGGTGAACACAGTGAAGACCCCTGACTACTAGGTAGAGATATCTACTACGGTGAACACAGTGATGACCCCTGACTAGTAATAGAGATATCTACCAGGGTGAACACAGTGAAGACCCCTGACTACTAGGTAGAGATATCTACTACGGTGAACACAGTGATGACCCCTGACTACTAGTAGAGATATCTACCAGGGTGAACACAGTGAAGACCCCTGGCTACTAGGTAGAGATATCTACCAGGGTGAACACAGTGAAGACCCCTGGCTACTAGGTAGAGATATCTACTACGGTGAACACAGTGATGACCCCTGACTACTAGTAGAGATATCTACCAGGGTGAACACAGTGAAGACCCCTGACTACTAGTAGAGATATCTACCAGGGTGAACACAGTGAAGACCCCTGACTACTAGGTAGAGATATCTACCAGGTTGAACACAGTGATGACCCCTGACTACTAGGTAGAGATATCTATAGCCTACGGCGGCACACGCAGTATATGTAGCAATCGCCCTTTTCACAGCGAGGGAAATGATTAATTAAGGAATAAATCCACAAGATCGTAGGGTTGTTCTCTGAATTATTTATGTAGAGATGCTCAAATAAAGTAATTGACTAAATCAGTACACTTCACAAGTGACGTCTCTCCCCGTCTCTTTCCCTACTAAATAAAATAAACAGGCAAACAAACTTAAACCAACAACCAATAATTATTTTTCCAAGCCCCCCCCAAAGTAAAGCAAAGAATAAAGTCTGCGTCCGTCAGTCTGCGTCCTCTTCTTCAAACGAGGCGCGCACATGTGAGAGTCTATAACTGTTTATTCCGGCGCAATGAAAGGTTCCTCCGCTCAAAAAACGGTCCAACGGAAACGTCCAGGTACGCCTTAGTATTTATAATCCTCAAAGAACAGCTTTGGAATGGTCTCACCGGTAGCAGCAGCTCTGTTATAGCCTCCAAACACCGGCAGGTAACCCTCCATTACAACGCCGATCCCTGACGGCAGCAGCATGCGTGATGCTCTATCCGACAGGCCCGACATCCATAATTATTATGGATGCAGATATGCGCCTTTAACCCATTTTGACCTGAGATCAGATTCTAAAAATGTCTTCTACATCCTGACAGTTTTCGGAGAAAGCTGTTTCTATGTGGTTCTTCGATTTTTCAAAAATACCAGACCTACAAGCTTGTAGCGCGCCACTCGGTGGCACGCTATGAGTTTGTAGATCTGATATTTTTCAATAGCTAAAGCATAGCATAATGCTAACACCAAAAGGGGTTCCCCCCCTAAATGGGTTCATAGCGGTTCAATCATAAAACACTCTCTGGCGCTTGGAGCTGCTCTTCTACTCCGCGCAGGCCTACACTCTGGCCTACACTTTGTTTCGAGATTCAACCAGTCACTGACACCTGTCAATCACCCCTGTACCACACCCGTTACCTTTCACACAGAACAATAATATTCTCACAAACAGTTTCTACATTTCTCTTTTTCAAAAGAAATAACAAAAACATAAAGCAGAACGACATTAATGTGCTTTTGTCACAATAATATGCTGTGTCACTTCTGCAGTGCATCACTCTGCCACTGACGCGTTGGAGGTGCAGTTATCTAATCCCTGCAGTGCATCACTACAGTCCTGTTATCCCTGCAGTGCATCACTACAGTCCTGTTATCCCTGCACTGCATCACTACAGTCCTGTTATCCCTGCACTGCATGCGAGCACAAAGCCCCAGGCATTGTCAACAATAATGCAACTAAAGCTATAATTCCTATACAGTTATTTAGGGGTGTGCTGAAATATCGATATCGACACATCATCCCGCGATAAATAAGCGATATCGATTATTAAAATATCGATATATATATATATATATATATATATATATAATTATTGTTTATTATTTTGAAATGTTCATAATGAAGTGATGAACAACATGTTTAGAAAAGGAGGAAATGACAGCTAAAATTAGGCAAATCCCACTCACATTCCTCAGTTGGTGGTGTTTGTGAGGTATTGTGATGATACCAGTGATAATGGTCAGTTGGTGGTGTTTGTGAGGTATTGTGATGATACCAGTGATAATGGTCAGTTGGTGGTGTTTGTGAGGTATTATGATGACACCAGTGATAATGGTCAGTTGGTGGTGTTTGTGAGGTATTATGATGACACCAGTGATAATGGTCAGTTGGTGGTGTTTGTGAGGTATTGTGATGATACCAGTGATAATGGTCAGTTGGTGGTGTTTGTAAGGTATTGTGATGATACCAGTGATAATGGTCAGTTGGTGGTGTTTGTGAGGTATTGTGATGATACCAGTGATAATGGTCAGTTGGTGGTGTTTGTGAGGCATTATGATGACACCAGTGATAATGGTCAGTTGGTGGTGTTTGTGAGGCATTATGATGACACCAGTGATAATGGTCAGTTGGTGGTGTTTGTGAGGCATTATGATGACACCAGTGATAATGGTCAGTTGGTGGTGTTTGTGAGGCATTACGATGACACCAGTGATAATGGTCAGTTGGTGGTGTTTGTGAGGCATTATGATGACACCAGTGATAATGGTCAGTTGGTGGTGTTTGTGAGGCATTATGATGACACCAGTGATAATGGTCAGTTGGTGGTGTTTGTGAGGCATTATGATGACACCAGTGATAATGGTCAGTTGGTGGTGTTTGTGAGGCATTATGATGACACCAGTGATAATGGTCAGTTGGTGGTGTTTGTGAGGTATTATGATGAGGGTATGAGGCAAAGGGAGAGTATTCATTTAGTGTTTGAGTGGTGCAACCACTATAGACAGCTATGTGTGATTGTGTGTGTCCCTCCTTGTGCCCGAGCACAGAAATAGCGTTTTTCAGTTCAAAGTATTTTGTAGCTGCAGATATCGTGAAATATCGTTGATAAAATGTCATACAATATATCGATATATCGCAATATATCGAATATTGTGATATCGTTATCGAGGGCCTAATATCGCGATATATATCGTATCGTGAGGTACCCATATCATCCCACCCCTACAGTTATTGTGGTAAAAGCATGCGAGTTCCGACGATACAAATGAACAAGAAAAATCATAGGAAGGTGGAATCAGCTGAGAGATAAACTAAACACACGAGAGAGGACCAATTACTTCCATTAAATCTATACAGACACATCACGGCTTAAAAATACTACATTTTTAGACTTTTAGATGCGAAGACATGCCGCAGGTCATTATTTAGTGTGCATGAGCGCTAGGTTAGGTAATTCTTTAGTGTGCCTGAGCGCTAGGCTAGGTCATTCTTTAGTGTGCCTGAGCGCTAGGCTAGGTCATTCTTTAGTGTGCCTGAGCGCTAGGCTAGGTCATTCTTTAGTGTGCCTGAGCGCTAGGCTAGGTCATTCTTTAGTGTGCCTGAGCGCTAGGCTAGGTCATTCTTTAGTGTGCCTGAGCACTAGGCTAGTTGCAGACAGAAAGTACCTTCTCGTCGTAGACGATGCCTGGCCGGATCTCGGGAGCCTGGTAGCCCGGTGTGCCCTCGACCCCCAGCGCCCCCTCGTGAAAGGACTGGCGAGAGATGCCGTAGTCGGACATCTTGATGTTGACCGGATCGTCCACCTGAAAAGAACCCACAAACACGGGATCAGTGAGCAGAACCTCAGTGTCAATTATCTAGTCACTAGATAATCCTGGGCGCTACACTCCCTCTGCTAACCTGGGGAGAGCAACCATGCTTCCTTCACTGCATGAGGAGTCCATGCCGCTTCGTATCACCTGACAGGGCGGGAGTTTCCCCGGTTGGACGTAGTGCGTGGAAGGAACGTTATTCCAACCAGTTCCTTTCCCCTCCATCAGACGCCCCGGCTGACCAGGGGGAGGCAGTATAGAGACCAGTATTACTGCATGTTTTTTGTGAGGGTACCTACCCTAGGGGACACGGGAGAACATGTGAGGGTACCTACTCTAGGGGACACACATGGAGAACATGTGAGGGTACCTACCTAAGGGGAGACGGGGAGAACATGTGAGGGTACCTACCCTAGGGGACACAGGGAGAACATGTGAGAGTACCTACCCTAGGGGACACGGGGAGAACATGTGAGGGTACCTACCCTAGGGGACACGGGGAGAACATGTGAGGGTACCTCCCTAGGGGACACTGGGAGAACATGCAAACTCCACACACAAAGGCCTTTCGTTTTTCTTTAGTTTTCGTCAGTGAAAAAAGGTAGTCGACGTACATTTTCCATCATAGTGGTAAAGTCGTACACACCTCCATCGACCACACCAGGATGTTGTCAGACTTCAGGTCACAGAAGATGATGCTCTTCCTGTGCAGGTAGGCCAGGCCAGCCGCGATCTGATAGGCTGCCTTGAAGGTGAGCATGTGACCCAGAGGCATGTAGCCAGAGCCTATCAGTGGGAAGAACACAGAGCATGTGACCAAAAGCCTATCAGTGGGAAGAACAGAGAGCATGTGACCCAGAGCCTATCAGTGGGAAGTCCAGAAGTCCTGTTAATGCTACACCAAAGCATGACATTTTATTGACCTATAGCTAAGCCCCTCCCCAAACTGCTATGGTCCAATCAGAGCTAAGCATAATATGGGTTAGACAAACCTCTCCACCAATAGTTTTCCTATTTAAAACATAAATCTTCATAAGACCACCACGCTCTGACTATATTAATTATGTTTTGTATTTTGTTTCTGTCCGGAAGAAACCACCTAACTCCATGATTTATTTTCATCAATTCACCATCTTTAGAGATTGTAATCCATTTAAGACCGAGGCTGATTCTAAAAACGCCTTCTAAAGCCTGACCTAAGTTTTCTCAGATGAAAATTCAAACAATTATTCAAAGAAAGTGTTGCTACTGTATACTATACACTGTACAATAGCAACAATAACCCCCAAAAAGGTTCCCTTCCAGAAGGGATAAAACACCAAAAGGGGTTCCCCTCCTGAATAAAACAATGCAATTAAAATACAAGACATAAAACAATCAATGCAAATAAACAAACATAATGCCAATATAGGATCATCTTAAAATAAAATAGATACATTAATAAATACAAAACAGAAACAGGAGCAGCTACAGTAGATGTAAGATCTTATAAGCGTTCAAATAATACATTGATCTACTGTAAGTGACATTAAGGGCAGGTTGTTCCAGTCTGACGGTGCTTTGAACTTAAAAGCACGGCTCTCTATATTTCTGTGTTGACTAACGTCAAATGGAAAAGAGGGTGCTGTTTTCATTTATATTTTGACGCCGGGTTCTCAGATTGATTATGTAGTAATATAAAGCGTGTTGTATTGCATTTTACTGACTGCGTTTTATTTATTTATTTTTGAGTGGTGTAACCATAGGGTGCAGGGCACTCCAATGCCCAGCTTTGTCCGTCCCTGACTGTGTCCCTGTGTCCCTATGTACAGTATGTATGTTTAGGGTAACAACAGGGGGCGCTGTTGCACCACTCACTTCAGCCAGGTCTGATTTTGATGTTCTATAATTAATACAGAGTCATTACCTTTGTAGTGGTCCTCCAGGACAGCGTTGAGGGACCCCAGGGGGGCCAGCTCCAGAGCGGGTGGATGTGTTACCTTTGTAGTGTTCCTCCAGGACAACGTTGAGGGACCCCAGGGGGGCCAGCTCCAGGGTGTGTTACCTTTGTAGTGGTCCTCCAGGACAACGTTGAGGGACCCCAGGGGGGCCAGCTCCAGGATGTGTTACCTTTGTAGTGGTCCTCCAGGACAGTGTTGAGGGACCCCGGGGGGCCAGCTCCAGGGTGTGTTACCTTTGTAGTGGTCCTCCAGGACAACGTTGAGGGACCCCAGGGGGGGCAGCTCCAGGATGTGTTACCTTTGTAGTGGTCCTCCAGGACAGTGTTGAGGGACCCCAGGGGGGCCAGCTCCAGGATGTGTTACCTTTGTAGTGGTCCTCCAGGACAGCGTTGAGGGACCCCAGGGGGCCAGCTCCAGGGTGTGTTACCTTTGTAGTGGTCCTCCAGGACAGCGTTGAGGGACCCCAGGGGGGCCAGCTCCAGGGCGAAGCAGAGCGGGTGGATGTGTTACCTTTGTAGTGGTCCTCCAGGACAGCGTTGAGGGACCCCAGGGGGGCCAGCTCCAGGATGTGTTACCTTTGTAGTGGTCCTCCAGGACAGCGTTGAGGGACCCCAGGGGGGCCAGCTCCAGGGCGAAGCAGAGCGGGTGGATGCTGATGCCCACCAGCGGGACGATGCAGGGGTGATGCAGGGAGTGCAGCATGCTGGCCTCCTGGCGGAACTCTGAGAAGCAGCGACACGCGTCCACCGACTGGAGGTGTTTCACCATGGTGTCTGTGGAGGGAAGGACGCGCACACACACACACACACACACACGCGCACACGCACACACATACACACATACACACATACACACACACACACACACACACACACACACACACACGCACGCGCGCGCGCACACACACACACACACACACATACACAAGCTGAATTCAGGTCAAAAATACCTTTTTCTCCTGCTATGTTAATTGGCTTCACAACGCCATCAAGGCACCGCCAAACATACATTTTTGTTGACAAAATAAACTGTAATTACTAAAACTCAAATCTTAGGATAACACTTTGGTCCCAAGCAAGACATCCTGACATCTACACGTGAGATTTCCATGTGGTGCGGTGAACCTTCATGTTCCCTGGAGGAAG
Source organism: Protomyctophum bolini (assembly GCF_963924005.1). Taxonomy (NCBI): domain Eukaryota; kingdom Metazoa; phylum Chordata; class Actinopteri; order Myctophiformes; family Myctophidae; genus Protomyctophum; species Protomyctophum bolini. The sequence continues at coordinate 43,012,107 of NC_137862.1, read as the reverse complement.
ACCCCCCCCCCCCCCCACTGAGTTTGCTGATCCCATGACCTTTCCTGTAGTAAAAACTGTCCAGTTCTACATATCATATCTCAAAGACTTAATGGGCAGATCGTCATGAAACTTAGCGTTCACATTCATGCTCCCCAGATGTTGATCCCTAACCACTTGATTTGATTTGATTTTCATAGAGCAATACATTAAAGCATACAACAATAAACAAGGCAAAGTGCCAGGAGGAGGCAAAAAGCCCTGGGGGCATATAGGCCTCTGCCTATAACACTACCTATAAGACATTATAACAAGATATAAATCATTTTCCAGAAGACATGATTGCAGTATATTAAAAAAAATATATATAAAATCTACAACATGATTCAAAATACTTGATAATCTATGACATAAGACCCCCAACCCCCCACCCCATGACCTAGCTAGCCTCTAGTGCCACCCGCAGGTCAAAACGTTAACTTCGCACCAATTCGTCTATGTCTGCTCATCGGGGGGAATGGGGTCACGGCTACGGAGGCATCACTTCCAGCAGACAATCCCCCAGCCAGGCCACATCATTTAGCCCAGCTCTATACGTAGGCGCCCTGAGGCGTTTCCCAGGCCAGTGTGGAGATAGAATCCCTCCATATGGTCCCATGTGGTCTCCTCGTGGCTGGGCGTGCCTTGAAAAGGCGCCCAGGACGCATTGTTTACTAGGTGGCCCAACCCATGACTTCCGGGCGAAGGCGCGGCTCCGCTCTTTTCAGCGGGTGACAGTCACTGAGCTTCTCACCCTCCTGACAAAAGGAAGCTTTGACGTTTTGGATTCCTGCGTCCCCGCTCAGTAACGACCCTCATTCTGCAGCCAATATGGCTTTGATAACATCACTTTGTTCCAGTTTGGTGTAAGGACGCATCAAAGGCTCTAGAGGCAGGGCGGAGCTTCTTTACACCCTTCTGGCCACAAAATGACAGAGAGGGGAGTGTGATGGTCTTGTCTATGACCAGGGAGTGACGCATGCACGCACACACGCACACGCACACACACACACAGATCAAAACTAAAGCGCACATTCGATCCGACAACTCCACCATGACTCCTGTCCCACTGCGACGGATTTATAACCTGCCTCGATAATAGCGCTGATAATACCAGATTTATAAGCAAGCCTCGTTAACAGCACTGCCGCTTAGAAAAACAAAAACAAATGGAAGCCGCATCTAAGTTAAGGGCTTGTTTTGGTGTGCTGTGGATAGATTTAATTTCCCTCCAAGCAATAAACCTAAAAAGGGCCGCGTCACCCCTTTTGCAACCAGAACTCATTTTAGTGATGTTTAGGACACAAGAAATACTTTCTCCTGGGGTTTTTATGTGTGTGATGTGTTATTTTAGATATTTAGATATTTCAGTCATGACGCCATGTTCATGACCAAAAACCTGTAATGAAAATGTGGTCTCACTTCCGTGATGTTTCGACCTATACGGTCTTCATCAGGTCTGCCCTAATGAAGACCTGTCTTTTAGTTCTACTGGATCTCTTCTCCACTAGTCCCTCCATAACATTTAGTTCTACTGGATCTCTTCTCCACTAGTCCCTCCCTAACATTTAATTCTACTGGATCTCTTCTCCACTAGTCCCTCCCTAACATTTAGTTCTACTGGATCTCTTCTCCACTAGTCCCTCCCTAACATTTAGTTCTACTGGATCTCTTCTCCACTAGTCCCTCCCTGACATTTAGTTCTACTGGATCTCTTCTCCACTAGTCCCTCCATAACATTTAATTCTACTGGATCTCTTCTCCACTAGTCCCTCCCTAACATTTAGTTCTACTGGATCTCTTCTCCACTAGTCCCTCCCTAACATTTAGTTCTACTGGATCTCTTCTCCACTAGTCCCTCCCTAACATTTAGTTCTACTGGATCTCTTCTCCACTAGTCCCTCCCTAACATTTAGTTCTACTGGATCTCTTCTCCACTAGTCCCTCCCTAACATTTAGTTCTACTGGATCTCTTCTCCACTAGTCCCTCCCTGACATTTAGTTCTACTGGATCTCTTCTCCACTAGTCCCTCCCTAACATTTAATTCTACTGGATCTCTTCTCCACTAGTCCCTCCCTAACATTTAGTTCTACTGGATCTCTTCTCCACTAGTCCCTCCCTAACATTTAGTTCTACTGGATCTCTTCTCCACTAGTCCCTCCCTAACATTTAGTTCTACTGGATCACTTCTCCACTAGTCCCTCCCTTCCTGTGTACCTGTGTCACTGTGGACAGTCTGCTGTCGACACCTCTTGAAGTGGAAGCGTTTGACGGCCACCGGCTGCCCCCTGTAGCGAGCTCGGTAGATGATGGTTCCGCTGCCGCCCTGGCCCAGAATGTCTGCCTCCTCTGAGGAACACTCCAGCTGGGCCTGCTCCAAGAAGAGGCTGAAGTGTGCACACACACACACACACACACACACACACACACACACACACACACACACACACACACACACACACACACACACACACACACACACACACACACACACACAGAGAAGAGACGTAACCTTGATCAATTTTATTAAAACGTAATCCCTGTCCCTTGCCATAACCTAACCTGTATTATGAATACAACCATATCATAATCCTTAAGTACAGGAATAGGCCTGTGTTTTGAGGGGCGCCAGCCCCTCCAGCTTTACTGTGTGTGTTGTTTGAACAAACATTAAAAATGCCATTGACAATGAACGGAGAATGTACGTTATGTGTCGGCATATGTACGGTATGTTTTTGGGAACCCTGGCCAATAAGGGACCACCATTCTTGGTGATGATGTACGATGATTAGACCGCCCCTCACTTCACACGGGTGTGATGTTTCCTTCTATACAGATTGAAGCATGTTGCAATATTCTACAATATAATGATTTTGATATATTTGCACTGAATTGTTCAGAAAGTGAACACACAGATTCGAGAGACACACTCAACTGATCGCCAATCAATATCCCTGCATCTTAAAACATCTCTGTGTAGATATAACTATAGCGTAAAGTAACTAAGTACATTTACCCAAATAGTGTACAATTGTGAGGTATTTGTACTTTACTTGAGTATTTCCAATTTCCAATAGTCTTACTTCTACTCCACTACATCTCAGATGCAAATATTGTTATTACTTCCCCCCCCACCCCTCTCTCTCTCTCTCTCTCTCTCTCATTAGCAAGCACTATCCCTCTCTCTGTTTCTGGCACAACAGCGCCCCTACTGGTACTCATAGTCATATACTGGTGCTCATTAACCAACACATAGGTGAACAGGCGAACACGAACATTGCTGTTCCTTGGAGAGGTTGCACCACTCAAAAAACTGTATACCTGTATACCATTTCGGTTATTCTTACAGACTATAAGATGACTATATCTACATTACAGTACTTTTACTTTAGTGTGAGAAATGTGACTACCCTTTTCCACCTTAACCTCAATGTTACCCCAATGTACCGTCAGCACACGTATGACGTGGCACATCTGGGAAATGATGTACATGTGTGCATGTTGTCCTACTATAGGCTCACAGTATAGCTGCATTCCTGAGCCATTAGCAGCATCCTCTAGTCCACTGAGAGCTGAGATCAGACTCTACTAAATGTCTTCTAAAATCCTGACTTCTATGTCAGTGGTTCTCAAACTATTTCATGTCAAGGACCCCAAAATGTATATGAAATTGGCCGCCGACCCCCATCTGGAAATATGTTGCTCCATGTTATGTTGCTCCCCCTCCCCCAGAAGCAAATTTGAGTTAAAAATGTGTGCTGGGAATGAAAGATTGAGGGATTTGCACACATTTTCCTGATAAAAAAATAATATATATATATATATAGCAGATCTATAAGGTCGTAGCACAGCACTCGGTGCTGCACTACGAGCTTGTAGATCTGCTATTTTACCACAGCTAAAGTTTAAAATAATGGTTTAATGCTACCGTGACACAGATGTGTTCCAGGTCTTAAAGGGCTAGTCAACATCAGCCCTTTCATGTGGAGCAAAAGGAAAAACAAACCAAGATGGCAGCTGAATCCAGCATTAAAACAATGGTCCAATTGGTCAGGTGCCAAGGCCAAACGATGCAACTTACTTTGAAACAACTAGTGCTCTGGAAATAGTTTCCTTAAAAGGTCTCACATGTGGACATGAAAAAACATTATATCAGCCACTTACACTTAACATATGCTATGAATTACATTTCGGCACAGTCATTTTTTCTGTGGTATGAAAAATGACTCGCCACATGTGGTAGCTAGGGATATCCCCATCATGTTTTGTTTGCTCCCGATCCGATTTAGATCTGATTTGATTTTGAGTATCTGCCGATACCGATTTTTCCCGATCCAATATTTATATTTTCATAGAACACTTACAATATCCAGTATAATATCATGATACCGATACAATATTGATACTTGGGAAGTTCTTTTGCTCCCGATCCGATCATTTGAAAAGGACGTGATCGGCCACGATTTCCAACCACGTGATTGGATCACGACAACCGTAGCAGTGCATCTTTGTCGATAATAATACTAATATTCATAATCATAATCATTATTATTATTATTATTATAACCAGTAAGATGCCCTGAGGGCGAGAAGCGACCTCGCATGCATCCGCCTGGGTGACGGCAGACTGCTGGGCGAGCGCTGGCACTTTGGCATGGGGGGTCAGATCAACATATGGAATTAATTCTGTACTGGCCATATATGGAGTGTGACTTGAGTGTACAGGGCTTGATGAGGTCAGATCAACATATGGAATGTCAGAACAGGTCAGCTCCATATATGGAGATTTAAGGGTTTGTGGTCTGAAGGCCTATTCATAGTCTGGATTTTAGGTGGTGAGGTGACCACCGCTCTGGTGGTAAACTGACCACCGGAGCTGAAATAACGTTAAGCGGTGGTGAGTAAAAACAGAGAGAAGGGCTGGAGCGGTGGCGGTGGTTTGCTCTTCACCGCGGCTCGTGACGTCATGTTGTAGTTCGGTGGTCACCTAACCACCGAAAATCCAGACTATGTATGAGCCTTTAGGTAGAGCCCTGCGCGGGAGTGATTTATTAATCCCGTTCCCGCCTACTCCCGTGGAATTTCAGACCAATCCCGACCACGCCGGCAATGATTTTATTTTTGATCGCCCACGGTGACCGCCTGTCCGCCGCTTCCGCCCGCAACAAAAAAAGTCCCATTTAGTCCCGCACCATCCCGCAATTTTATCTCTTAGTCCCGCTAAACGATCTCATTAGAAATACATTCACACAAGCAGCTGCTGAGATTGTAGGCGTGCACAAGAGAGGGGTTGTTTATTTGTGTGAGCCTGTGAGGAGTTGCTCACAGTCACAGATAGATGGGAAGCGACTGGACATATATTAGGCTTATTATGCTATATATATTATATTATGTCACAGACACTTTGCAGTTTGCATAGTTTGCAGCACTGCGCACATGGAGAGGGAGAGAGAGAGAGAGAGAGAGAGAGAGAGAGAGGTGCTGCAGGTTATAAGACAAATTGTACTCATCTTTGTGTTCTGTTTCACATTATTGCTGAGTGACAGTGTGACGCACACAGAGAAAAGCAAAAAGGGGGTTAGCACGTAGAGGAAATCCGTCACTGGGAAAAAAGGTGCTTTGCCGCCCGCGCCGTGTTTGTAGTAGCCAATTAGCTACTACAAACGTTATGCAAAGCTCGGCCAATCACAGCAGAAGTTAGATCACTCCGGAATAGTCTGTTTGCCCAAAGGGCAACCAGTTATAAACGATTGTAAAACATAGATTGGTTACATAACCAACAACAGCCAATTAGCTGCTACAAACGTTATGCAAAGCTCGGCCAATCACAGCGGAAGTTCGATTTGATTATTCGATTACTGCGGAGGGGAAAGAAAGTGTCACAATGCCCGTTGGGCAACCACACTAATAATAATAATGATGCTAAGTTTCCAGGAATTCATTTATTGTGATATCTGCCAGTGTATTTATGAATGGGAGGACAGCATGTTTGTGTGATTGCATAAATATTGGACGTGAATGGGAGGCAAACATCTCTGTGGGCCTTTGGGGCCAGAACGTTGCGCAACCGAGACTCCAGCGCCGCTTCAGAGTCCTTGGACTGTGTCAACTGAGTGTGTGTGTGTGTGCATGTGTGTGCACCCATGTGTGTGTGAAAAGACAGCCAAGGGCAGTGAGTGTGTATGTGGAAGTGCTTGAGGGAGTGATGGAGTGTTGCAGGGTGGGGTGTGTGTGTGTTTGTGGGTGGGGGGGGGCTCTGCCCTTGAGGTTCGACAATACATCAACAGATGCTGTCGCTGGCGGCGATTCAACTGAAACTCATTTCACAGCCAGACCCCTGGAGGGCAGCGCTGTGCAGGCTCCCTCTCCTTCTCTCTATACTCTATCCCTCTGTGTGGGTGAGTCACTGTGTGTGTGTGCATCTGTCTCCCAGCATGCATTGTGCGCTCAGTCCAGCTCTTGTCAGAACAGCTCCTGTAGGAATCTGCCTGGCTGAACCAACAGCAGACGAACCCCAGCAGACGAGGTAAAGGCAAGAATTAAAACGGCTCCTCTGCCAATTAGCCCTTCGCCAAGTCCCTGCCCAACCCGTCCTCGTCCAATAGGCACATTAGCAACGCTAAGTCCCTGCCCAACCCGTCCTCGTCCAATAGGCACATTAGCAACGCTAAGTCCCTGCCCAACCCGTCCTCGTCCAATTGGCACGTTAGCAGTGAGGAGACAGGGAAAGATGTCCTTCTCATCCATATAGACGCATGTTAAATGACGGGATTTCTCCACATAAATAATCCATCATTTCAGTAGCAAGAGCATTGAAATGTCTTCTAAATCTGGTCAACCAGGCCTGCAGTAGGCTATGCACTGGACAAATGTGCATGACATTATTTCAACTAGAAATACAAGGACATGACAGAGGTATCTAATGACAGTATCCAAACCACCGTCCAGACTTTTCACGGTGCACGGTAAGACTACAGTCATTAGTATTATTGCCATCACCTGGGTGGGTCAGTCGTGTAACTTTGGTGACGTTAAGCCATGTATGTGTTCAACAACACAGCCATGCAAAATAACACTGACAGCTATGAGGTGACGGAAGCTTGACCTGCATAGCAACGGTTGCTTAACTATTTGGATTGGCTTTGGACAACTGCTTTTGGGGTGGGGTTTAGCGAAGGGTTAATTACATTTGCCGACAATCAAACATGTGAACATTACTCTACCTTTTATTGTTGTTTTTTTCTCTCTTGTTTGTACCCCTTAGTAATGTTTATTATGTTTAATACGTTTATTATAACTAGTCCATACCCGGCAGGGATGTGTGCCAGAGTTAATTTTGACAGTAAAGTTTGATTTAGTTTTCATAGTCTTTTGATTAAAATCACATTTAGTTTTTGTAATGTTTTCTGTTTGGGGATGCAAAACTACAGTAGCGTTTTTTCAAAAACATCCGGTGTGTTTTACAAGGCATCTTTTGTGTTGTGTTCATTAAATGTAGACTCCCCCTCGACTCCCTCCCATTAAATATGGACTGCCCCTCGACTCCCTCCCATTAAATGTAGACTCCCCCTCGACTCCCTCCCATTAAATATGGACTGCCCCTCGACTCCCTCCCATTAAATATGGACTGCCCCTCGACTCCCTCCCATTAAATATGGACTGCCCCTCGACTCCCTCCCATTAAATGTAGACTGCCCCTCGACTCCCTCCCAGAAAAAAGGCATATAAAAGCATGTATTATTTACCGTGAAGGGAAGTCGGTCATGAAGAGCTCGGGGACCAGCTCCTGCAGCGGGACGGGTAGCCCGGGGTGTCGGGGACACACGATGTGCTCCTTGTCCACCGCGGCCAGGACACAGTCCTCCATGTTGAAGTAGTGAGGAGGAGGAGTCACTGCTTCATCCGCCGCTGTCCCGCCACGGCCTCCGCTCGCCTCTCCTGCCCCCAGTCCCGCTCCTAATCCATTACATAGTTTTATTACAGTGCTTTTCAACCCTTTTCACATCAAGATCAACCTTTTTCAATAAGTTAAGACTTACGGGGTTTCCATCCGAGACAGTGGCATAGGTGGTCATTAGGTCTACAAGCTCATAGCGCGCCACTCTGTGGCGTGCTATGAGCTTGTAGATCTGCTATTTTTCAATAGCTAAAGTATAACGTAACACTTAAAACACCAAAATGGGTTAAAGGAGAATAGGAGGAGAATATACCTGGTGTTGGCCGGCTGGTTGGGACAGGGAGGTTCTGGCTGGGTCTGCCCGCAGAGGCGCACAGCGGACAGGGGGCGTACTGCTCGATGACCAGGCTCCCATCGCTCTCACTGGCTGTCAGCGCTACAGAGGGAACAGATAGAACACATACTGGCGGTCAGCGCTACAGAGGGTGGAACAGATAGAACACATACTGGTGGTCAGCGCTACAGAGGGAACAGATAGAACACATATTGGCGGTCAGCGCTACAGAGGGTGGAACAGATAGAACACATACTGGTGGTCAGCGCTACAGAGGGAACAGATAGAACACATACTGGCGGTCAGCGCTACAGAGGGTGGAACAGATAGAACACATACTGGCGGTCAGCGCTACAGAGGGTGGAACAGATAGAACACATACTGGTGGTCAGCGCTACAGAGGGTGGAACAGATAGAACACATACTGGTGGTCAGCGCTACAGAGGGTGGAACAGATAGAACACATACTGGTGGTCAGCGCTACAGAGGGTGGAACAGATAGAACACATACTGGCGGTCAGCGCTACAGAGGGTGGAACAGATAGAACACATACTGGCGGTCAGCGCTACAGAGGGTGGAACAGATAGAACACATACTGGCGGTCAGCGCTACAGAGGGAACAGATAGAACACATACTGGTGGTCAGCGCTACAGAGGGAACAGATAGAACACATACTGGTGGTCAGTGCTACAGAGGGTGGAACAGATAGAACACATACTGGTGGTCAGCGCTACAGAGGGAACAGATAGAACACATACTGGTGGTCAGCGCTACAGAGGGAACAGATAGAACACATACTGGTGGTCAGCGCTACAGAGGGAACAGATAGAACACATACTGGTGGTCAGCGCTACAGAGGGAACAGATAGAACACATACTGGTGGTCAGCGCTACAGAGGGTGGAACAGATAGAACACATACTGGTGGTCAGCGCTACAGAGGGAACAGATAGAACACATACTGGTGGTCAGCGCTACAGAGGGAACAGATAGAACACATACTGGTGGTCAGCGCTACAGAGGGAACAGATAGAACACATACTGGTGGTCAGCGCTACAGAGGGAACAGATAGAACACATACTGGCGGTCAGTGCTACAGAGGGTGGAACAGATAGAACACATACTGGCGGTCAGTGCTACAGAGGGAACAGATAGAACACATACTGGCGGTCAGCGCTACAGAGGGAACAGATAGAACACATACTGGTGGTCAGCGCTACAGAGGGAACAGATAGAACACATACTGGTGGTCAGCGCTACAGAGGGAACAGATAGAACACATACTGGTGGTCAGCGCTACAGAGGGAACAGATAGAACACATACTGGCGGTCAGCGCTACAGAGGGAACAGATAGAACACATACTGGTGGTCAGCGCTACAGAGGGAACAGATAGAACACATACTGGTGGTCAGCGCTACAGAGGGAACAGATAGAACACATACTGGTGGTCAGCGCTACAGAGGGAACAGATAGAACACATACTGGCGGTCAGCGCTACAGAGGGAACAGATAGAACACATACTGGTGGTCAGTGCTACAGAGGGTGGAACAGATAGAACACATACTGGTGGTCAGCGCTACAGAGGGAACAGATAGAACACATACTGGTGGTCAGCGCTACAGAGGGAACAGATAGAACACATACTGGTGGTCAGCGCTACAGAGGGAACAGATAGAACACATACTGGTGGTCAGCGCTACAGAGGGAACAGATAGAACACATACTGGTGGTCAGCGCTACAGAGGGTGGAACAGATAGAACACATACTGGTGGTCAGCGCTACAGAGGGAACAGATAGAACACATACTGGTGGTCAGCGCTACAGAGGGAACAGATAGAACACATACTGGTGGTCAGCGCTACAGAGGGAACAGATAGAACACATACTGGTGGTCAGCGCTACAGAGGGAACAGATAGAACACATACTGGCGGTCAGTGCTACAGAGGGTGGAACAGATAGAACACATACTGGCGGTCAGTGCTACAGAGGGAACAGATAGAACACATACTGGCGGTCAGCACTACAGAGGGAACAGATAGAACACATACTGGTGGTCAGCGCTACAGAGGGAACAGATAGAACACATACTGGTGGTCAGCGCTACAGAGGGAACAGATAGAACACATACTGGTGGTCAGCGCTACAGAGGGAACAGATAGAACACATACTGGCGGTCAGCGCTACAGAGGGAACAGATAGAACACATACTGGTGGTCAGCGCTACAGAGGGAACAGATAGAACACATACTGGTGGTCAGCGCTACAGAGGGAACAGATAGAACACATACTGGTGGTCAGCGCTACAGAGGGAACAGATAGAACACATACTGGCGGTCAGCGCTACAGAGGGTGGAACAAATAGAACACAAAGAGTGACATTTACTGCATGAAAACGAGGCACGTCAACATGATGTGAAGAGAGGAGAGTCCAGGTTTGCTCCAAAGTGTTTTTTATTCAATACACCATAAACTAGACAACCTCGGAGAGGTCGCAATTTTAAAAAATTGCAGAGTGTGGTTGCCGCAGTGGCTTACATATATATACCCCTCCCACTGATATTGCCAGCCTGTTACAGTTTCAAGTCACACCTTAGATCGTGTGTAAGTAATTCGGAGGGGATTTAACCCCCGAAATTCTGGTTTTCCGACAAACGGTTACATTTATCGCGTTTGCGGCGCCCCCTATGGATGAAAATGGAATTGCTTTTGGAACTCGGTTGAACGAACCACCCCGGACATGTGATTCAAATTTGGGATGGATTGGACATTCCGTTCGTGATTTATGGCATTTTTCGTGATATAGGCCCCTCCTACTGACTTCGGAAGACGATTACGGCCGAACGATACGCACTACCGAAAATCTGCGTTTCTGTTTTAATCGGATGGGTCCAGAGATCACGTGTACAGATTTTTGTGAGATTTGGACAAAATCTGTAGGAGGAAAAGCAAAAAGTGTGTTTTGGACAAAATTCAAAATGGCGGAAAATCCATCATGGCGGAAATGGGCGTGGCCTATATGGGGAGATGCGTCATGACCCAAGGAATCCAGGGAAAAAATAATTTTGATTTTACGACATACGGTTCAAGAGTTATGAGCCAAAAGGTAAAGTGGGCTGTTATAGCGCCACCATGAGGCCGACCTAAAAAAATATATTTTTAATTAATTTTAGTGATAATTAGGAAATATTCCTCCAAGTTTTGTAACTATAGTGCTTACAGTCTCAGAGGGAAAAATACTTGAATGTGATTTTTTGCATTTTTCCATTGAAGTCAATGGGATAATTTAATTCACTAATAAATTCATATCAATTAAACTATACAACATTTCTCTTAGCAAAGTACACGCCATCGATTCCCGATTTTTCCGGTCAATTTGACATATGGCTCAAGTGCGTACAGTCAAAACTGAGGGAGGGGTAGTGCGTCAAAATAAAGACTAGTGGAATAAACTATGGAATAAGTGGAACTAGAAAGGCAGTTCCTGTAGAAACTGCGTGGGCTCGCATAAATTGCAATGTATAAAGTTTTTGCCGTGTCAAGTTTGAAACTCGGGGACCGGAGTAATAGTGTTCCCATTGGTGGTCTAAATCCATAATCAAAATTTCGGGACTGTAGCATATTGTAAACAAAAGTAGAAAATGTATTAAAGCTGAAGTAAAAGTTTTAAAAAGTATGAACATTTGGAAAAACTATAGTTTAAGCATAAATAACTGCATAAAGCGGAATAAAGTATGTGGAAGTTGTAGAAGTGTTTTTAAAAGTTTTTCTTTAAAGTTAAAAAAAAAAAAAACTTTATTAAAAAAATTCAAGTTTATTCTTTTTAAGTAAAAAAAAAAAAAAAAAGTTTAAGTTTTTTCTTAAGTAAAAAAAAAAAAAAAGTTGAAGTTTTTTCTTAATAAGTAATTTTTTTTTAAGTTTTCATTTTTTTCAATTTTTTTCATTTTTTTTCATTTTTTTCAATTTTTTTCAATTTTTTTCAATTTTTTTCAATTTTTTTCAATTTCTTTAAAAAAAATTTCAATTTTTTTCAATTGTTTTCAATTTTTTTCAATTTTTTTCAATTTTTAATTTTCTTAAAAAAAAATCAAAAAAAAAAAAAAAAAAAATGTTTTCATTTTTTTGCGTGCGTGTGTGCGTGCGTGCGTGCGTGCGTACGTGCGTGCGTGCGTGCGCTTGCGAGAGCTGTGTAAAGGCCAGCCAATAGGAAGACAGGGTGTGTGTGTGCGTGCGTGCTCTTGCGAGAGCTGTGTAAAGGCCAGCCAATAGGAAGATAGGGTGTGTGTGTGCGTGCGTGCGAAGACAGGGTGTGTGTGTGTGTGTGTGTGTGCGTGCGTGCGCTTGCGAGAGCTGTGTAAAGGCCAGCCAATAGGAAGACAGGGTGTGTGTGTGCGTGCGTGCGTGCGTGCGTGCGTGCGTGCGTGCGAAGACAGGGTGTGTGTGTGCGTGCGTGCGTGCGTGCACTTGCATGTGTCTAGCCTAATTGCACAAATAGCAGACCTACAAGCTCACAAGGTATCGCAGAGCAACTCATTGAGATCTTGTAACTTTAATGTCAGCCCTGTAATTAAGCCCTTATATGTCTCAGCTGTGGAAGTAAAAGACTTCCAAGTTCTATGCCAGTACTATGACTGGGAGATTACAATGGTTCTGAAGGGGGGAAAACTATGCCCCGAACAAATTGCTCTATCGCAAAAAGTAAAAGTCGAATGCAAATATTTTTTTCGCTGTGAGTGGCCTGAGATATTGAGGTACACCATGTGCGATTGTGGTGTTGGTACGATTGAAAATGTGGTTATAAGAGCGAGTTAAGAATTGTCAGCGCGATAATTTCCTCGTAAGAATTATACAATGGAGGTCAATGAGCAGATTGACTGTTTTTGTGTCACTTAAAAGGCCGTAGTTCACATTCTGTATGTCTCTGTGCTTTGGTGGTCACATTGTGTGAAAGAGGACATGTGTGGCTACAAAATGACAAAAGAACATGCGTGTAAAATGAATACTTTGGCCGGGACGACAATTTGTTTGGTAAATTTTCAAGGAAAGAATTTCAGTCTCCACACTCTAGTCAAAGAAGGCCCGCACTCTAAAATGGCACTAATTACGCGAAACGGCCTGCGATTGAACTGCGATTTCGGAAAAACCGTTCAACGTATTCGAATACGGTTTGAACCGTCCAGAGTCCAGAGTCGTGTGAGCGTTCTAAAGTTTAAATCACGTTTCTACGACAAAGTATGCCAGAGTAATGAGGCTGCAAAAGTGAGGTTGATTTAGAGATAAATCCCATACAAAGTCAATGGCAGGAAAAAACTATAAATAAAGTTAAATATTTTAAAAAGTATAAACTTTTTCAAAACAACTTTTTCACCAATGAAAGTTCAAAGATAGATGAACATTATAAAGTTTGAATGAAGTTTCAAAGTGAAAGTATGACGGAGTAATAAGAGCTCAAAAAAGTTAACTGTGAAAAATGGGACCTTTCTTCCATCGACTCTCATTATAAAGGATGTTAAAAAAAGTTAAAAAGTATAAAAAGTATAAAAAGTATAAAACTTTGTAAAAATAAAAATACAAGCCACAATCACTTCAAAGAGCTGAACAGTTTGAAGTTTGAACTAAATTTCTAGCATAAAGTATGTGGAAGTAGTAGTGTGTCAAAAAAAGCGGCGGAATAAAGAATAAATAAACATAGGCTGGCAATAACTAGTGTGTGCTCGCTGTAGCGAGCCCACAACTAGAAAGGCAGTTCCTGTAGAAACTGCGTGGGCTCGCATAAATTGCAATGTATAAAGTTTTTGCCGTGTCAAGTTTGAAACTCGGGGACCGGAGTAATAGTGTTCCCATTGGTGGTCTAAATCCATAATCAAAATTTCGGGACTGTAGCATATTGTAAACAAAAGTAGAACATGTATTAAAGCTGAAGTAAAAGTTTTAAAAAGTATGAACATTTGGAAAAACTATAGTTTAAGCATAAATAACTGCATAAAGCGGAATAAAGTATGTGGAAGTTGTGGAAGTGTTTTAAAAAGTTTTTCTTTAAAGGTAAAAAAAAAAAAAAACTTTATTAAAAAAAAATCAAGTTTTTTCTTAATAAGTTTTTTTTTTTTTTTAAGTTTTCAATTTTTTCAAATTTTTTCAATGTTTTATTTTTTTTTCATTTTTTTTCATTTTTTCTCAATTTTTTCAATTTTTTCAATTTTTTTCATTTTTTTCATTTTTTTTCATTTTTTTCAATTTTTAATTAAAAAAAAAAAAAAAAAAAAAAGTTTTCATTTTTTTGCGTGCGTGCGTGCGTACGTGCGTGCGTGCGTGCGTGCGTGCGCTTGCGAGAGCTGTGTAAAGGCCAGCCAATAGGAAGACAGGGTGTGTGTGTGCGTGTGTGCGTGCGTGCTCTTGCGAGAGCTGTGTAAAGGCCAGCCAATAGGAAGACAGGGTGTGTGTGTGCGTGCGTGCGTGCGAAGACAGAGTGTGTGTGTGTGTGCGTGCGTGCGTGCGTGCGTGCGCGCGTGCGTGCGCTTGCGAGAGCTGTGTAAAGGCCAGCCAATAGGAAGACAGGGTGTTTGTGTGCGTGCGTGCGTGCGAAGACAGGGTGTGTGTGTGTGTGCGTGCGTGCGTGCGTGCACTTGCATGTGTCTAGCCTAATTGCACAAATAGCAGACCTACAAGCTCACAAGGTATCGCAGAGCAACTCATTGAGATCTTGTAACTTTAATGTCAGCCCTGTAATTAAGCCCTTATATGTCTCAGCTGTGGAAGTAAAAAGAGTTCTACTACTTGCCAGCACTATGACTGGGAGATTTCAATGGTCCTGGATGGAGGAAACTATGCCCCGAACAAATTGCTCTATCGCAAAAAGTAAAAGTCGAATGCAAATATTTTTTCCGCTGTGAGTGGCCTGAGATATTGAGGTACACCATGTGCGATTGTGGTGTTGGTACGATTGAAAATGTGGTTATAAGAGCGAGTTAAGAATTGTCAGCGCGATAATTTCCTCGTAAGAATTATACAATGGAGGTCAATGAGCAGATTGACTGTTTTTGTGTCACTTAAAAGGCCGTAGTTCACATTCTGTATGTCTCTGTGCTTTGGTGGTCACATTGTGTGAAAGAGGACATGTGTGGCTACAAAATGACAAAAGAACATGCGTGTAAAATGAATACTTTGGCCGGGACGACAATTTGTTTGGTAAATTTTCAAGGAAAGAATTTCAGTCTCCACACTCTAGTCAAAGAAGGCCCGCACTCTAAAATGGCACTAATTACGCGAAACGGCCTGCGATTGAACTGCGATTTCGGAAAAACCGTTTAACGTATTCGAATACGGTTTGAACCGTCCAGAGTCCAGAGTCGTGTGAGCGTTCTAAAGTTTAAATCACGTTTCTACGACAAAGTATGCCAGAGTAATGAGGCTGCAAAAGTGAGCTTGATTTAGAGATAAATCCCATACATTGTCAATGGGAGGGAAAAACTATAAATAAAGTTAAATATTTTAAAAAGTATAAACCTTTTCAAAACAACTTTTTCACCAATGAAAGTTCAAAGATAGATGAACATTATAAAGTTTGAATGAAGTTTCAAAGTGAAAGTATGACGGAGTAATAGGAGCTCAAAAAAGTTAACTGTGAAAAATGGGACCTTTCTTCCATCGACTCTCATTATAAAGAATGTAAAAAAAAGTTAAAAAGTTAAAAAGTATAAAAAGTATAAAACTTTGTAAAAATAAAAATACAAGCCACAATCACTTCAAAGAGCTGAACAGTTTGAAGTTTGAACTAAATTTCTAGCATAAAGTATGTGGAAGTAGTAGTGTGTCAAAAAAAAGGGTGGAATAAATAAATAAGTAAACATAGGCTGGCAATAACTAGTGTGTGCTCGCTGTAGCGAGCCCACAACTAGAAAGGCAGTTCCTGTAGAAACTGCGTGGGCTCGCATAAATTGCAATGTATAAAGTTTTTGCCGTGTCAAGTTTGAAACTCGGGGACCGGAGTAATAGTGTTCCCATTGGTGGTCTAAATCCATAATCAATATTTCGGGACTGTAGCATATTGTAAACAAAAGTAGAAAATGTATTAAAGCTGAAGTAAAAGTAAAAAAAAAGTATGAACATTTGGAAAAACTAGTTTAAGCATAAATAACTGCATAAAGCGGAATAAAGTATGTGGAAGCTGTAGAAGTGTTTTTAAAAGTTTTTCTTTAAATGTAAAAAAAATAATCTTTATTAAAAAAATTCAAGTTTTTTCTTTTTAAGTAAAAAAAAATATATATTTTTTTTTCATAAGTAAAAAAAAAAAAGGTTAAAGTTTTTTTTTTTAAGTTTTCATTTTTTTCAAAAAATTTCATTTTTTTCAAAAAATTTCATTTTTTTCAAAAAATTTCATTTTTTTCAAAAAATTTCATTTTTTTTCAAAAAAATACTTCTTTTTCAAAAAAAATACTTTCTTTTCAAAAAAATACTTTTTTTTCAAAAAAATACTTTTTTTTCAAAAAAATACTTTTTTTTTAATTTTTTTGCGTGCGTGCGTGCGTGCGTGCATGCATGCGTGCGTGCGTGCGTGCGCTTGCGAGAGCTGTGTAAAGGCCAGCCAATAGGAAGACAGGGTGTGTGTGTGCGTGTGTGCGTGCTCTTGCGAGAGCTGTGTAAAGGCCAGCCAATTGCACAAATAGCAGACCTACAAGCTCACAAGGTATCGCAGAGCAACTCATTGAGATCTTGTAACTTTAATGTCAGCCCTGTAATTAAGCCCTTATATGTCTCAGCTGTGGACGTAAAAGACTTCCAAGTTCTATGCCAGTACTATGACTGGGAGATTATAATGGCCGTGAATGGGGGGAAACTATGCCCCGAACAAATTGCTCTATCGCAAAAAGTAAAAGTCGAATGCAAATATTTTTTTCGCTGTGAGTGGCCTGAGATATTGAGGTACACCATGTGCGATTGTGGTGTTGGTACGATAGAAAATGTGGTTATAAGAGCGAGTTAAGAATTGTCAGCGCGATAATTTCCTCGTAAGAATTATACAATGGAGGTCAATGAGCAGATTGACTGTTTTTGTGTCACTTAAAAGGCCGTAGTTCACATTCTGTATGTCTCTGTGCTTTGGTGGTCACATTGTGTGAAAGAGGACATGTGTGGCTACAAAATGACAAAAGAACATGCGTGTAAAATGAATACTTTGGCCGGGACGACAATTTGTTTGGTAAATTTTCAAGGAAAGAATTTCAGTCTCCACACTCTAGTCAAAGAAGGCCCGCACTCTAAAATGGCACTAATTACGCGAAACGGCCTGCGATTGAACTGCGATTTCGGAAAAACCGTTTAACGTATTCGAATACGGTTTGAACCACGAAAAAGTCCAGAGTCGTGTGAGCGTTCTAAAGTTTAAATCACGTTTCTACGACAAAGTATGCCAGAGTAATGAGGCTGCAAAAGTGAGCTTGATTTAGAGATAAATCCCATACATTGTCAATGGGAGGGAAAAACTATGAATAAAGTTAAATATTTTAAAAAGTATAAACTTTTTCAAAACAACTTTTTCACCAATGAAAGTTCAAAGATAGATGAACATTATAAAGTTTGAATGAAGTTTCAAAGTGAAAGTATGACGGAGTAATAAGAGCTCAAAAAAGTTAACTGTGAAAAATGGGACCTTTCTTCCATCGACTCTCATTATAAAGGATGTTAAAAAAAGTTAAAAAGTATAAAAAGTATAAAAAGTATAAAACTTTGTAAAAATAAAAATACAAGCCACAATCACTTCAAAGAGCTGAACAGTTTGAAGTTTGAACTAAATTTCTAGCATAAAGTATGTGGAAGTAGTAGGGTGTCAAAAAAACGGGTGGAATAAATAAAGAAGAATTATAAATATAGGCTGGCAATAACTAGTGTGTGCTCGCTGTAGCGAGCCCACAATGAATAATAAAGTGTTACAATTACAAGAGTCTGGTTGCCCTGTTGGGCAACCACACTAATAAGACAACGTTTCGGCCGTGAACGGCCTTCATCAGGTGAAAATGTCAAAATGATGCTCATCACGTGTCTTTTTTGTGTTCTCTTTTTATTCACCTTGACTAACGTCCTTGGCTGCTATATGCTCAGTTTGCTCACACACCTTTACATATATCTTATCTCAGGCATCTCAGGAAAATACAGTTTGAAAAAAAAATGACGATCATACGTCACAGTCCGTGCTCAGCCTATCAAATCATCACAAATGTCATTCCGTCCAATCACTTTTGGCATCTTCACTTTTCTGCCCTCACTCTTATCTTCAATGTGTACTTTGCTCAGCCAATCAAATCATCGCTATGTGGTGATCAGCCAATCATCTTGTGTCACGGCAGTCACGCAAAGCTGGGCTTAGGAGGGACCCCTCAGAAAAAAAGATAAATAAAACGTTCAGATGTACTACAGTTTTGTAGCAAAGGCTTGTCAATAGAGGAAAGCAGTTACTCACACACACACACACACACACACACACACACACCTCCATCCCCAGTCCTGTTGGTCGCCAACGTTATCAGTCTGACAGAAGCTCGTACAGTTTCCACACGACACAACTCAGCCGCTAGCCACTAACTTATAGTGACAC
The DNA here is from genome assembly GCF_963924005.1 of Protomyctophum bolini. Classification (NCBI taxonomy): domain Eukaryota; kingdom Metazoa; phylum Chordata; class Actinopteri; order Myctophiformes; family Myctophidae; genus Protomyctophum; species Protomyctophum bolini. The sequence continues at coordinate 42,993,265 of NC_137862.1, read as the reverse complement.
ACGGTGTGTCTGTTTTGACAGGTACAGACAGCAGCCTGTGGGAGGATGACACATGCGTCAGGCAGCTCCATGTCTCGTCTGGGGAGACCAGGCAATACGTAGTGCTGCTATGGGGAGACCAGGTGAAGTAGTGCTGCTATGGGGAGACCAGGTGAAGTAGTGCTGCTATGGGGAGACCAGGTGAAGTAGTGCTGCTATGGGGAGACCAGGTGAAGTAGTGCTGCTATGGGGAGACCAGGTGAAGTAGTGCTGCTATGGGGAGACCAGGTGAAGTAGTGCTGCTATGGGGAGACCAGGTGAAGTAGTGCTGCTATGGGGAGACCAGGTGAAGTAGTGCTGCTAGGCATAGTTGTGCACAACTCCTGTTAAAGTGGATGAGTCACTGGGGCTTGTACGCTTGGAGCTGAAGACGTGTGCTGTACACGGTGGGGGGAGGGGGGGGGGGGGGGTTGACTGGCAGATCCGGCCGACACAATGAGGGATGGCTGCAGTTTACTAGAGCTGCTGTTGAGGAGGCAGTCACAGCGTGCACGGAGCACGTGCACCTCACGTGCACTCAAATGACTGATGATTAGAGACGGGGGGGGGGGGGGGGGAAGCACAGAGCATGCTGAGAGAAAAAGAGGAGAAGGAGACAGACTCAGTGAACACAGCCTGGCCATCGAGAAAGGCAGATATAGACAAACCTGGCTGCCCAGACAGGCTGTGTTCTCACTGTAGTCAAGGAGTGGTGGAGACAGAGCTCCACTTCTTGACTGCATGTGACAAACACATTAGAGAAGAAGTCTACCATAAATTCACAGAAATACATAGAAACATGGGTTTTTCAGAAAACTGTCATCATGTCTAAATGCGTTAAGTCACACACACCAGGGAACCATTGTTCTATCAGGGAGTTGACATTATAATGAGGTTATCACCTAACAGGGAACCACTGTTCTATCAGGGAGTTGACATTATAATGAGGTTATCACCTAACAGGGAACCACTGTTCTATCAGGGAGTTGACATTATAATGAGGTTATCACCTAACAGGGAACCACTGTTCTATCAGGGAGTTGACATTATAATGAGGTCATCACCTACCAGGGAACCACTGTTCTATCAGGGAGTTGACATTATAATGAGGTCATCACCTACCAGGGAACCACTGTTCTATCAGGGAGTTGACATTATAATGAGGTCATCACCTACCAGGGAACCACTGTTCTATCAGGGAGTTGACATTATAATGAGGTCATCACCTACCAGGGAACCATTGTTCTATCAGGGAGTTGACATTATAATGAGGTCATCACCTACCAGGGAACCACTGTTCTATCAGGGAGTTGACGTGGTCAGTGATGAAGGCCATGGCGGAAAAGTCTCTGCTCTCTGACTGACAGACGATCTTTATGCCTCCGCTCTTCTTCCTCTTCCAGTTGACGTCTGACGACTCCACACTGTGGAGACAGAGACACACACACACACACACACACACACACACACACACACACACACACACACACACACACACACACACACACACACACACACACACACACACACACACACACACACACACACACACACACTTTACATTGGATGGCTGCAGACGAAACACACACAGCCACCAGTGGTGTAAAGTAACTAAAAACATGTATGTACTTAAGTACTGTACTCATTTAGGACAGAGGCCGATTCTAAAATTGCCTTCTAAATCCAGAAAATACAAGTTAAAATATGTATTCAAAAATGCTATGCTGCTACATATACGGCATATAGAAACAAGAACCCCAAAAGGTGTTCCCGTACTGAATGGGTTAAGTACAATTTTTAGGTCTTACACAGGTGTACATTATTTGAGTATTTTCAATTTCCAATCGTTTTACTTCTACTCCACTACATCTCAGAGGTATTGTACTTGTTTTTTTCACAATAATATTTTTATTGATTTTTACATTTTATGACAAAGACAAGACAGGAAAAAAAACAAAAACAGACAGCTCAGCTCAGACACGTTGTGGAACAAAGGACACAGTTATACAGCACATATACCCATTACCTACATCCAGCCAAAAAATAAAATACAAAACCGTGAGTCACGTAGTCTTCTTGACAAAGGTTAAAAAACGAACAGTACACAAAGGGGCACTAGTGGAGTGTCAGACAATCGTGCTTGTTTCCATTGTTATGAAGTAGGCCACTTGGCCTCCTGGTGTCCAAAAGCACCGACCAGGCAACAAAAGGAGGGTGTTGTGAATTTAAAGAAAACAAAAGGTGTAGCTTTTGTACGTTCTGTGCCTCCGTCTACTCCCGAGACAGTCGCGGCTGTTAGGGAGGAAACAGAAGCGTGTTTTGGTGTCTGGCTTTGTGCAAATCGGCCTACGGGAAAGTTTACCTATCGAGGGTGTGGCGTTAATTCTGGGGAATATCGCCGGGGAAAAAGTGTTTCCTTCACTCGAAGTTATTGAAAATCCTGTAGCTGCTTGTTTGTTTGATTGTTTAAAGAGCCATTATTGCATTTATATTTCGATTAAGGTTTATTATACATTATTATAATAAAACCTCGCACATATGAGTTGTAACATAATAAATATGGACACATTTAGTTTGGTGCTTGGAAGTCTAGATGGGTTAACAACTCCAGAGAAAATAAAAGATATGCATATATTACATACAAGTATACATACATACATAACAATAACATACATAACTTTATCCATCAAGGTTAGTGGTATCGCTTCTGTCCAGGAACCCTATGGTCAAGGTGGTAGCTAACTGAGGGCCAACAAATCTCAAATATATATGGGTTCCATATTCTATAGAAGGTATCTGTTGTGGAGCGTAGCAGGCAGGTTAGGAATTCCAACGGCATGCACTGCATGATTATTTTGTGCCAATCTTTTTTGTTGGTGGTTTCTCATTAATCCAAGACAACAGAATATTTTTCCTAGCAGCATAAGTTAAGAGATTAAACAGACGTGTATGGAACTTGTTAACAATCTTGTCACCAGGCAGCCCAAGAATCAAACACATATAGGGTCGGGTTCAAACTCCATATCAAAGATCTCATTCAACTGCTGCACGATACCCAACCAGTATCGTTATGACATGACCATTATACAGTGAATATGGTATTGTACTTTTACTCCACTACACTTATTTGAAAACTTTAGTTTATAGTTACATTGTACATTTTCATTACTATTACGAAAGAAACTATAACCACTTCAGCCATATGCTCATTTCGGCCATTTGAAAATAGCCGATCTACAAGCTGACTAGGGCTAACTGTAACTGTCCCAGAATGAGAGACAGTGGTTTCAGGTATAAACTTCAATTATATAAAATATGGTTTTATGATGATCATACTTGGATAAAAAGGTTGATTTCATTATGAATAAATAGAATTTAAGAATGGCAACAAATATGTCAAAGGGTTATATTACAAGGTAAAAATGCACCCTAAGCAAGGGAGTCACATGATCAGAGTTATCATGTCATTCACATGACGTCACCTGTCAGTAAGGGTCAGAGGTTGAACGGACTTCCTGGAGAAAAGTTGTATGTTTTGGGAACGTCTGAGAGAGAGACGATATTAATCAATCTGCACATGGTTCAAAGGCGCACACGGTACATATTCTTTGTGATTTCATTGTGATGTGTTGTTGTGGATTGTTCCATATTTCTGTAATGTAGAACTATGGACTTTGTTTGATCAATTGAATGCACATGTGTAAGGACTCAAAACTGAACAAAATGTAATTGTTTCCTTATTATAGTTTTCACGGTGTCTTGGTGACTGGAGGAGTTGAAAGTCGCAACACAAATAAAACCAATATCAGACATCTGTATGATGCGTGGACATACTTGAACCTGTACAGTTACAGTGAAAACGTAACGCCCAGCGTGGTTCACCAGAGAAAACGGCATGCCAGCGTGGTCCCAGAGGGATTGAGAGAATGTAACACGGCACGCCAAAATTGTGGAAAAGAGACTGACATAAGTGGAACATTACTAACGTGTCGCTGGCTCGCGGACGCAGAGAGAACGTCCAACGAGAGGAAGTAATAAGTATGCCTTGAACAACTGAAGCAGTGGCGCGGTGTTACCAAGAGAGGGCAGCATCGATCCAGCGTACACTACAGCTCCACAAGAGACTTTGTTATCCAAGCGCAAGAACGTGTCGTTGTCTCGCGGACGCAGAGAGGACGTCCAACGAGAGAAAAGACAGTACGCTTTGAACAACTGAAGCAGTGGCGCGGTGTCACCAAGAGAGTGCAGCGTCGATCCAGCGTGCACTACATCTCCACAAGAGACTTTGTTATCCAAGCAAGATTGCATCATCATTCCAGACGTCAAGGTTTGACAGTAAACAATAAATAAATATATAGTTAAACTATTGACAAGAAAATTAAACAAACAAAAAGGTTATAAAAGAAATGTATGCATAAGAAGAAAAAGAAAAAAAAAAAAAAAAGATGTTGCATTGCTATGCATACTTTCTATTTTTGTATGTGTTTAACAGTTAATTATAGCATTGATAATGGGAAATGGCTGTGACCAGAGAGCACACAAGGTTTATTTTGAGTAAGGTATACACAGTTTTAGTTCAATTTTTACTAAGTTGCACTTAAGAGTTTGAGTATTTACTATAAGTTAATGGTATATACAGCAGGTTATAAAACAGAATTATGCCTGGCCAAGAAGATGAGAAAGAAATTGAGCCCCTTCAAATAGAATATAACAAACTAAAAGAACAACAAGAGGTTTCCAGAATGGAGAATAGATTTAGCGCTCTGTATCACAATTGGAAGGGTTATGTGAAATTGGCACGTACAAATCTGAAATTTGAGTGCCTGGACAGTGACTTGACCGAAATGATGGACCGGGTTGAAGCGTCCGAAACAAAATTGAAAGATGCGTATAATAACATACGAGCACAGTCAACACCTTCTACTGAGATTAGGAGAAAAATAGATGGCTGTGTAGCCCTAACAGGAGAGCTGATGGAGCTCTTGAAATTACGCCAGGGAAAAGAAGGATTGGAGTTTAATGTTGAGGAAGAAATGACAAGACTCGATGCAGTGTTTGACCAAGATTATGCCCTGTCCTTAATAGAGACTATATCAACTCAATCTGATGGGAGACAACACTCAAAACATGGATCAGAACACTCAAATGCTTCAGCAAAAATTGCGGAATGTACAGCAGAATTGGCTGCGAAACAAGCAGAAATGGACATGGCGGATGTTATTGCTGCACAAAAACAAGCTATGGCGGCACAGCAACAAACTATGGAAGCAGACATGGCAGCACAGCAACAAGCTATGGCAGCAGACATGGCAGCACAGCAACAAGCTATGGCAGCGCAGCAACAAGCTATGGCAGCAGACATGGCAGCACAGCAACAAGCTATGGCAGCACAGCAACGTGCTATGCAAGCAGATATGGCAACAAAGCTCAAAAAGCTAGAAAATCAGAGGGACATTAAAGTACTAACTGCCAAGCTTAAGGCATACTCGGAAGTAGACTCAAGCGAGGGCTCTGAGAGATCAGTTCGTAGCAAAATGGCCATTCATCAGCCAGTACCAAAAAATGAAAGAACAATAAAAAGTGAAGGAACGTGTAAGGACTATGTACAGTCAAACAGTACAAACAATGAAGTGTCATTAGTTCAAGCCCTTCATGACACAATGGTGCTTACCAGACTACCTGCACCTGAGCCCTCCATCTTTACAGGCGACCCACTGAACTTCTTAGAGTGGAGCACGAGCTTCAAGGCATTAATTGAACGCCGCTGCACAAACACAGCAGACAGGCTCTTTTACTTGCAAAAATATGTCGGAGGAGAGGCACGTTCTGTGTTGGAGGGAAGCTTCTTCAGGAAGGATGAAGAAGCCTATGATCAGGCATGGGAGGCACTGAATGAACGCTATGGCCATCCCTTTATAATCCAGCGTGCCTTTAGAGATAAACTGAAGAACTGGCCAAAGATTGGTTCGCGAGAGTCAATTAAACTAAGACAGTTTGGTGATTTTCTTAAAGCTTGCAGCAATGCCATACCACATGTGAAGGGGCTTCAATCGTTGAACGACTGGGAAAAGAATCAAGAGATGCTCCACAAACTCCCTGACTGGGTGACCTCTCGGTGGAATCGCATAGTCTCAAAATGCCTGAAAGAAAATGAGGATTACCCTAGTTTCAAAGAATTTGCAGAGTTTATAGCACAAGAAGCATATATTGCATGCAATCCAGTGAGCTCCTTGCATGCGCTGAAACATATGGAAGAGAGGCAATCCAAAGACATTACGCATCCAAAGGCAAACGTGTTGGTCACAAACTTAAGTACCAGAGATGAGCCAAAAACGGTGGCAAAGACACACAGTGCAGGAGGGAGTAGTTCGGAGGACACTTCTGAAGACGAGGAAGTAAAATCTCCCTCAGCCTCCTCAAACACAGTCAAATGTATATGCTGTGGAGAGAACCACTTCATCTACAAATGCAAGACGTTCTGTGACAAGACTCTTGAGGATAAGAAAAAGTTCATATTCGAAAATAACCTATGTTTTGGATGTCTTCGAAGAGGACATGTATCGAAAACCTGCAAGCAAAAGGCCACTTGCAACATATGTAAGAAATACCATCCGACACCCCTTCATGAAAACCGTCCGGTTGGAGATGAATCATCTTCTCAGCTTGAGCAAGTAGAAGAAAGCACCTCATCCCTTTCATGTTGTGTAAACAGAGGTGATGGTGGGAGCACATCCATGATAGTGCCTGTATGGCTTTCTTCGACCACCACCCCTGAAGCAAGGCCGCTCCTAGTGTATGCCCTATTGGACACCCAGAGTAGCAACACCTTTGTAGACAAGGAGGTGTGTGAGAGAATGGGGGAAGTTATGGAACCAGTTAAGTTAAGGCTTACCACTATGATGGGAAAAGACTCCATTGTTAATAGTGGAAAAGTTAGTGGGCTAAGAGTTAGAGGAGTTGACTCAGAAAGTCATGTTGACTTGCCACCAGCCTATACCAGGGATTTTATCCCACATGAGCGTTCACAAATTCCCACTTCAGAGACGGCCAAAGGGTGGAAGCATCTGGAAGGCATAGCATACGAAATGACAGGGCTGATGGATTGCAAGGTAGGGTTACTAATTGGGTTTGACTGCGCAAAAGCATTGGCACCACGGAGAGTTATCACAGGAGGTGACTACGAGCCGTATGCTATAAAGACTGACTTAGGATGGAGCATCGTTGGCAGCATACCACAGAAAGTAAAGAAGACAGAGGCGACTGTTCTGTGTCATCGGATATCAGTCAAGGAACTTCTGCCAATGACACCAGCTGCTGTCATCAGAACCCTTGAAGCAGTCAACAAAATAGAGACAGTGGAAGACAGAGACATGAAGGAGACACCTGAGAGAAGGAGATTACATGTTCACAAGTTCATATCCAACAACAGAGAAGTGTTGGAGTCAAGTCCTGACAGTAAGCAAGCCAGTGGAGTTACAGAGGGGGATCCTGGCAAGCTCCCAACCAAGCCAGTGGTGGGAGTACATTGGAATGTGAACAGTCGCATTCACCATCTTAGAGAGGTGCCAAATGGGCATTATAATACCTGTGTGGATGTGGAGGGAAGAAAAGGGAAAAGTGTTTCATTTTTACCTGAGGGTTAAAGGTCTTGACCTAAGAGTTAAGAGGTCGGTTCAGGAAATTACTGAATGTGTTATAAATATGTAAACCCTAAATTGCAGTAATTGGTGGGAGTGTAACTGTCCCAGAATGAGAGACAGTGGTTTCAGGTATAAACTTCAATTATATAAAATATGGTTTTATGATGATCATACTTGGATAAAAAGGTTGATTTCATTATGAATAAATAGAATTTAAGAATGGCAACAAATATGTCAAAGGGTTATATTACAAGGTAAAAATGCACCCTAAGCAAGGGAGTCACATGATCAGAGTTATCATGTCATTCACATGACGTCACCTGTCAGTAAGGGTCAGAGGTTGAACGGACTTCCTGGAGAAAAGTTGTATGTTTTGGGAACGTCTGAGAGAGAGACGATATTAATCAATCTGCACATGGTTCAAAGGCGCACACGGTACATATTCTTTGTGATTTCATTGTGATGTGTTGTTGTGGATTGTTCCATATTTCTGTAATGTAGAACTATGGACTTTGTTTGATCAATTGAATGCACATGTGTAAGGACTCAAAACTGAACAAAATGTAATTGTTTCCTTATTATAGTTTTCACGGTGTCTTGGTGACTGGAGGAGTTGAAAGTCGCAACACAAATAAAACCAATATCAGACATCTGTATGATGCGTGGACATACTTGAACCTGTACAGTTACACTAACCCTAACCCATTTGAATCCAGCCTTTAACTGTGTGGAACTCAATATTTGGATGAACCTAACGTCATATCCGATGAGATGAGATTTCATGCAGCTCGACAGCTTAAAAGGCTGATTCCACACAGTGTGAGGATCAGTAGCTTGAGAGAGATGAATCAAAGTATCAAACCCAGTGAAGAGATGGAGAAACTGTGTGATTCTGAGCTCATTCAGCAATACTCTGTGCATGTAATTCTGGACCCTGATACAGCACATCATGTCTGAGGATGGACAACAAGTGCATTGTGGAAACGTATTGAAGAATCTGCCAAACAACAAAGAGAGATTATCATATTGTATTAGTGCCTTAGGAAAGCAAAGCTTCTCCTCAGGAAGGTTTTACTATGAGATTCAGGTTGTAGGGGCAATGCCTTGGACAATAGGAGTGACCAGAGAGTCCATCAACAGGAAGGGACCAATCTATTCTGAATCCTGGTGATGGTTTCTGGACTATAGTGTTGAGGAATGGAAATCACTACAAGGCCTCTGCTGGCCATGATGTCCTCCTCCCTGTAGGAGAGAAGCTCCAGAAAGTGGGAGTGTTTGTGGATTATGAGGAGGGTCTGGTCTCCTTTTATGATGTGGAGACCAGAGTCCAGCTCTACTCTTTCACTGGCTGAATCATGAACCATAATTACAATGGTCCAATCTCTGCAACTCTGTTCATCTCTCCTGTCAATCACACTGATAAGAGGGTGTGTGAATGACACAGTACAAGGACATAGCTTCAAATGGACATATTGGTTGTTCAGTTTGACCCACCAGATTGGAGATACTGTATGGCCTGTAGTAATGTCTTGCAGAGAAACAGCGAGTTGAGAAAACTAACCCTAACCCAAAGCTCGAAAGGTTCACTTCTGTTACACCTAGCTATAACATGTCCATTTTAGCTCTGACATTTATTTGATATACATGCTAGTATGTCTGCCTATGCTATTAACTCATATTGGATAAAAACATAAATAAATTAATCTCTTCTCCTCTGATGAAAAGCTGGATGCTGCACCATGGCCATGGACCAGTCAAATCTGGTCACAAATGTACATGACGTGAGAGAGATATAATACTGTACAGGAGCATCACTTATTCATGCATAGACCTCTATGCTATAAAATAAAGATCAGTAGCACCTATGAGAGCTGCCGACTGTGATTATACCAGAGCAGCTGGCTGGCAGCATAAAGGTGTGTGTGTGTGTGTGTGTGTGTGTGTGTGTGTGTGTGTGTGCTGCTTTGAAGAGGGAACATAACGCCACTGGACCATCTTATTATCACAGGATGTGGTGCTAAGTCCGTCTCTGAATGCAATTAATTATGTCTACTCTGATACGGCTTATCTCGGCCTGGGGGAGACGCAGCGCAACGCGAGAGGCTGGCAGCATGCCTACTGCACCTCCTAAGCGAAACTACCGTTATATGAACTGCTGTTTCACGATGTGTGTGTGTGTGTGTGTGTGTGTGTGTGTGTGTGTGTGTGTGTGTGTGTGTGTGTGCGTGCGTTCCATGCACATTAGTCAAACAACACCCCATCAATCTCAATGAGCCTTCACAGGTTGTAAAGTTGCAACTCAATCATAGCTATCTGGAGGAGATTGGTCTAATCCTGAATCCATCACATGAATCACACGGCGTAGGCCTTCAAGCAAATTATAGTCATGAGTCACTCACATTTCGAGGCGTCTACTTCATTTCTTTTTTTTAGCCCTACAAACATGTAGCCCCTGCTACCTGAGACCTGAGGTCAGAGTTCTCAACGGGTCTGAAGATTAAGGCCGGGCCCTAACTGGGCCCTACTGGCTATAGCCGTAACAACTACCATACTTTTACCCCCGAAAACCAGAAAGGTTACAAAGGTTGTATCCCCTACCCTATGGAATGAATTACCAATTTCACTAAGGAGGGCAGAATCTGTCGATACGTTTCAAAAGCACTTTGGTTTGTAATACTGGTTTGTCTATCTATGTACTGTACTGCACGTTTATATATTTTATCACTACTCTAATGTACTGTATTGTGTTGTTGTTTTATTGTTGATCTATGTGATGCTCTTGTTTTATTTCATTTCATTTATTGTACAGCACCTTGTGACATTCATTTTGAAAGGCGCTTTATAAATACATTTACCTTACCTTACCTTACCTAAAGCATCTTGAAAATGGCCACTCGAACGCCTATCTTCGATTGAGTTTTGGCAAATGTCGCCCATTTTTCTTCAATAACACGGGCTGGGAAGGGAATGTCGGACAGCGACAAACTAGATACCTGAGTAAAGTTCACTTTGAGCTGAATTCAATACATCCACTTTTCCGTCGGCCTTACCAGTTGAAATGTCTTTCTTTCTTGGGGGTCGTAGATTATTATTATTATTTTTAACGGAACGCAAGTCTCAGCCCGGCCAGACACTATATCATAAATTTTGGGCCCGGGGCATATACAGTATATGTATAAGATGTTTTTTTTGGTAAGTATCAAGTGAAGACTGACAGAAAAGAGGGAGAGAGAGAAGGGGAGAGACACGCAGAAAAGGTTGTCATGAACGGCATGCGGCATGCCGTCAGGCCAGAGCCTATATGTGGCATGTTACGCCTGGACCGCTAGGCCAGCGGCGGCCCGGGTCTGACCTGAGCTATCCCCATCCAAGTTGACCAGTAGATGGTCTACTCTAAACCATTGGTTTTCAACCAGTGGTCCGGGGACCACCAGTGCAGGGCCTTGAGGGGGTTCCAGGTGGATCTTTAACTCTTGAGCGCGTGAAATGAAACATTTTCATTTTACTCTCTCAAGAGTTAAATTATTGTTAAAAATCTGCATTACTAAATGTACAAGAAGTCTACACAATTAGAGAATGTAGAAGAATTGTTATTTTGATCAACGTTTGGCTGTTATCTCTCCTAATGGTACAAACATCAATACAGCATGGAATTGTGGACAACATCTTATCCAACGACAACAAAATATTCTTTAGTGTTGGGTCTGAGAGGCTAAATGTCATCAGATGGTGGTCCGTGGCTCAAATGCTGAATAAATAATGGACCTTGATTTGAAAAGGGTTGAAGACCACTACATGAGGTATCCCCCATCTAAGGTGACCAGCAGATTCATCTAACCTCAGGTTTCCCCCATCTAAGGTGACCAGCAGATTAATCTAACCTCAGGTATCCCCCATCTAAGGTGACCAGCAGATTAATCTAACCTCAGGTATCCCCCATCTAAGGTGACCAGCAGATTAATCTAACCTCAGGTATCCTCCATCTAAGGTGACCAGTTGATTAATCTAACCTCAGGTATCCTCCATCGAAGGTGACCAGCAGCCCCTCCTTCCAGTAGATGGTGTGGCTGCGTCGGACTCTGAAGGTGCTGCAGCGGTTCCTCTGGTTCCTCTGCTGAGTCCCAGCGAAGCTGTAGATCACAGAGTTCCTGCTGCGCTGGTTCCTAGCATTCCTCTTCGGCTCAAACGACTTCCACAACACAAGAAGAACAGGGACAGGAATTTTACATGGTGGAATACTCCGTCATAATTTGACATTACGACGTACTGTACGTTTAATGACGCGTTAACGTCATTACATTTGTTAATTACCTGGACGTCCATCTCCGTGAGGCTGATGAGCATCCTGGCGATGAAGCGCTCCCAGAAGCCGGCGGGAACGAAGCTCATCTTGAAGAGACGCTGCAGCGTGTTGGCGCTGTGCTGGCGGAAGCCCTGGAGGTCCATGGAGGGCTTGGGGGGGAGGAGGTGGGGCAACAGGAAACTACCAACAGAACACAGCAGAGTTAGAACATGGAGGGCTTGGGGGGGAGGAGGTGGGGCAACAGGAAACTACCAACAGAACACAGCAGAGTTAGAACATGGAGGGCTTGGGGGGGGAGGAGGTGGGGCAACAGGAAACTACCAACAGAACACAGCAGAGTTAGAACATGGAGGGCTTGGGGGGGGAGGAGGTGGGGCAACAGGAAACTACCAACAGAACACAGCAGAGTTAGAACATGGAGGGCTTGGGGGGGAGGAGGTGGGGCAACAGGAAACTACCAACAGAACACAGCAGAGTTAAAACATGGAGGGCTTGGGGGGGAGGAGGTGGGGCAACAGGAAACTACCAACAGAACACAGCAATGGTGGAAGAAATGCAGATGCCACTCCTTTACATGCCATATACCTGGAAGGCAGCATTCAGGAGAATTGCTTTTTCACAAAGTCTCCTGAACTCGAATGCAGCATTTTGCGTTGAACAAATTTTACCACTAGGTAAAAACTGCTCGGTTGCGAACTTGCGGCCCAAAAACAGCAGATCTACAAGCTTACAACGCATCGCGCTGCGACGCATTGTGAGCTTGTAGATCTACTATTTTTGCTGTTTTTATCCAAAAGTGCCCTCTTACGGAATTCCAGCCCCTGCCTCTCTAACACTCTCTGCACGTCCCTGAGGTGAGGTGAAGAGAGTTAGAACATGGTGGGCTTGGGGGGGAGGAGGCAGTGTTGATTATGGCTGCAAATTTAGATTTTAGTTTTAGTCACATTTTAGTCATCTGAAATGTTTTAGTGTTAGCCTAGTTTTAGTCGACTAAATATGATAAGATTTGTTTTTAGTACCTGTTGTTGGCCACCGGTAGCGCTATCTCAAACTTGGCCAGAAACTGGAAATACTGCTCTTCTGTCTGCTTGGTGAACCCTGTTCCCACCAGCAGCATCTAGAAAAAACAGAGAGCATGATGGGAGATGGAGTCAAAAACAGACAGCATAATGGGAGTGAAACAACCTCTCTGAACATGCACTGATGCAACTGATATACCGTATTTGTACAATACTTTCACACAGTCCAAAACTGCCTAAATCTATGATAATTTCACCATTATTATCACAGAAAAGTGTGCGAATTTATTACATTTCCTGGCTGCTTCGGGATTCAAAATAAGTCAGGAAATCAGATGATAGATCTGATTTTATTTGTGTGTGAGATCCAGGATCCAGGATACCACGCACTTCCACGCAGCCTAATATGTGATGTGTTTTTGTATTTGAAAACTTTAGTTACTACACTGTAGTTACTTTGATTATTATTACAAAACACACATTAACCACTTCAGCCCTATAAAGATTTCGGCCATTTGATAATATTTTCAAAATATTTGTATACATTTGAAAACTTGAAATAGCGCATACTTTCTACTTTTGGTACTTTAGGTGCATGTTGATGCCAATAGGGGGATAGCATAGTGACACGTTAGGTAGGATTTTGGCTTATTTGGGCGCCATCTTCATGCCTACATGTAGGATAGTAGGATAGGCTACTTGGCTGCCAGCCTGTAGTTTGCTTGTCAGTGACGCTGGTGTGTATACTGTCACTGCAGTACACCATCTTCCATCTTTGACTTGTCACAACTCTTCTACTCTATGGCTCTGGAACGACGGCGGTATTATTATTATTATTCGACGTTAGAAAATGTTCGGTTGTTCTGATCCAATAGCCGCCTCCCCTCCACTCACGTCAAAACAGTTCTCAATGTTTACATCTTACTTGACGAGAAGACATGCATGTGGACATATCCAATTATGGAACCAGGGAGACAGGGAAAAACACCACGAGAGTGACGAGTGATCAGTCATGTGTTCTCTCCGCAGTAAATAAATAAATAGCAGTGTTATGCTGTACCAGACGCGGATCTGTCTGTGTGCGATCTGACCATTATTATTTGTATTACACTGTCATGCGCGTTTGAGGACAGGTAGAGAGCAGAGCATACATGTGTTTGGGAATGTTGAAGGCTGAAGGTTATGTTATTTTGTCAGCCGACACCCAAATCAAAGAAACCATTGTATTTAAGTATTTGATATCTCCGACAGTCGACGCACTGCAAGGCTACAATGGAAGCATAATTCTGACCGCCCGCGTAGGAATGGACAAGTTAGGGTATTAAGTTTGTTTATTTTGTCATCTGAAACCAAAACCATAGTGGGCGTGTCACCGGGGCTGGGGCGCTGCCACTCTACCTATTCATGGCTTTTACCTGTCTCTTGGGTGAGGGAAGTTTGACCTTCACAGACTTTTGCACACTGTCACACGTGATCGACATTTTTGCACACACAAACAATGACTTTGGTTTTCCCCCGAACTTGACTCAGTGAGTTATGGACAATATCACCTTTATTTGGCAGATTTTTGGTTTTGGCCTAAAGAAGAAGACCTCGTCTTTAACGCTTTTCTTACTGTCTCCTACATAATGCATGATTGTCATTATTGTGTTCCCATAATTAGGGGCCGGAATGTAGGAGCCGTAATGTGTTTGCATTCTAATGCAATTCTTATGATGGACGTAGGTATGTCACTTTAATGGGCACTGCACAGGTAGTGGGCGTGTCACCGGGGCTGGGGCGCTGCCACTCTACCTATTCATGGCGTTTACCTGTCATTTGGGTGAGGGAAGTTGGACAGAGCGTGGGAGAAGACATTTCTGTTGACCGTATCAAACGCACCCTTTATCACCTTAACATTAAGCCACATTTAGTTATAGCTAAAAGCCTGGGAACAGTTGTGACTTACGTGTGGTGACTGAATAAACGGTAAAACTTACAGCTGGAATGGACCTGAATTCATTGCGTGTGCGTCATACAAGCGTCAACCAGAATAATCTGTTCTGAGCGAAACTACTAAAAGTATAGGGCTCTGGCCCTATACTTTTAGTAGATTTTTGAATTCCGGACATTTACTGTACTTAACTCTTACTTAAGTAAAACATGCGAGTACTTTCTTACCCTGAGGTCTTCCGTGCGGATCAGTCCGTTCCTGGCCACGGAGCGAGACGACTTGAGGTGGATGATCCTCTCCAGACACTCCGACAGCCAGACGGGACACAGGAAGTACAGCGTGCACAGACCGTGGCTGGTGTCGGGGAAGTGCAGCAGGGTTCCCGTCTCGATCAGGAAGCTGATGGCTGCGTTGGATGGATGAGACAAGATGTCATTATGTGCTCAATGTCCTCCAACCAGCTTTGGACTGAGCGAGATGTTTTTCTTCAATAACACGGGCTGGGAATGTCGGACAACAATGTTGGGCAACAAACAGCAGCTAGTACCAGTCTGCAGGTCCTCGTAGTCTATGATGTCACTTCCTGGGTTGTTCTGGATCAGGAGGTCCAGCTGGGCGTCGGTCAGATACTGGACCTCGTCCTCAGAGTCTCGTCTGAGCCGCTCCGAGATGACCGCCTCCTGGAGGGCCAGGTAGCTCCGAGGGATCTACAGATCAATTAGAGCAGAGTCAGGTAGCTTCTACTTCTAGATATCTGGTTCATAGACAACAGAGTCATGTAGCTTCTAGAGATCTGGTTTAGAGAGATAACAGAGTCGGGTAGCTTCTAGAGATCTGGTAGTTCATAGACCTTTTAGAACAATTTCAGATTTTTCTATGAATCGCGATTACAATATTAATGTTTCTGGATTAAGATAGATATTGTGTGCAAATTGCTAACATTGGCTTTTTCTGCAGAAGCATTTTAAGCGCATAAGTAGTAATCTGCCCACATCTGCCTCGGCAGCCATGCGATATCACTAATGAACACATGGTGGCAGCTTAATTTACCAGTAGTCTACTCTACACAATCATAGAATGTAGAAGAATTGTTATTTTGATCAACGTTTGTCTGTTATCTCTCCTGATGGTACAAACATCAATACAGCATGGAATTGTGGACAAAGTCTTATCCAACTAAATGTCATCAAATGGTGGTTCCGTGGCTCAAATGCTGAATAAATAATGAAAACTGTTGAAAACCACTGCTCTCTACAGTACTAAAGTGTGTGTGTGTGTGTGTGTGTGTGTGTGTGTGTGTGTGTAGGTCTCACCAGCCGTCCCACCAGTCTGTTTCCGCTGGTGGAGGTGATGCTGTTGTCCTTCATGTTGAGAGACACCCGATAGATCAGCTTCTTTAGACCCTCCACGCCTTCTAGAGTCTTACATGACACCTCACTGCGCACACACGCAGACACACACAGACAAACAGACACGCATGCACGCACGCACAGACAAACAGACACGCATGCACAGACAAACGGACACGCATGCACGCACGCACAGACAAACAGACACGCATGCATGCACGCACGCACAGACAAACAGACACGCATGCACGCACACACAGACAAACAGACAGACACACACACACACAGAAACAGACACACACGCACAGACAAACAGACACGCATACAATCAGTTCATATACACTGATTTTGCTTTGCTTTCTTGTTCATGGCATTTTATCCCTGCTGGCATTTTGTTTTAAATTTAGCAGGCTATTAAACTTCTCCCAATTGCTCCAAAGTGACTCGGCTTTGATTTGAAAATGTCAGTGCGTGCCTGTGTGTGTGCATGTGTGGGTGAGTGTACTGATTGCAAATTTGCAGGTGCTTCCAGATGACATTGGGGTACCCGGTATATGTGTGTGTATGTGTGTGCGCGTGCGCATGCGCGTGCGCGTGTGCGTGTGCGTGTGCGTGTGTGTGTGTGTGTGTGTGTGTGTGTGTGTGTGTACTGACTGCAGGTGCTTCAAGGTGACGTCGGGGTAGCCGGTCGCCCGCGCTCCGGAGGGCGAGCGACAGAGCGCCAGGATGAAGGCTCTCAGCGTGGCGATCCTCTCCGTACGGAACTTGGTGTCGATGAGGTCCAGGTGCGTTCCCACCACCACCACCGCGGAGTTGGGAGCGCGGGCCTTCATTTGAGATGAACAACAATTATTGTTGGCATAATCCGTCGATCGTTAAATAATGTCCGTACGTTATCAAACAGGTTTAAAAAATAGCGGAAATAGTTGATCTACAAGCTTACTAACCACCATTTCAGTGGTCACCTTATCACCTAGAACTGTAGTATGAATAGGCCGTAAGACAAGTCATTTCATGCTTGGTTTTATGTTTGGTTATGATATTTAGTCAACTAAATCGAAAAAAGAAAAAATAATCAGATGACTACAATATGACTAAAACTAAATTAAATTGTATTCAAAAGATGCAGACGAAGCAGAACATTCACTTAAACATCCGGGACAGTCCTGGTCTCTATACTGCCTCCCTCTGGTCATACTCAAGTAAATACTCAAGTATTCAAAAGCATTTTTTTTAACTATATCCAGTGCACAGTACAGTAGAGAGTAGAGTCTGGATGTTCCTGGGGACCCCCACACTGAGTTGCACCACTCAGTTCACACGGGTGTTTTTTTTTACGTGACTCAGAGATGTGTCACTGTTAGCCAATAAGGTGGTCACATTTGTATTTCCAGTGGGAGGGGTTCTGATTCTTAGCCAATAAGGTGGTCACGTTTGGATTTCCAGTAGGAGGGGATCTGATTTATAAGAAATGTTCTGGTTTTGCAAAGACCGCAGGAACCAACCGCTTACATTTGCGTCATCGTCGCCTCATCTACTAACTCACTGCAGGTGTCAGTGTGCTGATCAATGGTTGCATTGTGGCAGTGTAGAACTCTTAGGACATTTTTGGTAATGGCTTTCGTCCAATTTACAATTCAGGCATTTCGCCGACACTTAATCCAGAGCGATTTACAGTCAGCAAGAACAACACATGGTAATGCATCAAATACTAAAGCAATAAGCCACAAGAGGTCTCAGGTTACCGTTTATTTTACCATGGCTGAGAGGCGTAGTGAGACCCGACGTGTAGTGGAGGGTCTTCTACCCTCACCTATGTTGAGCAGCCATGGCCAAGTTCCAGACCATCAGACTCACCTCTATGTTGAGCAGCCAGGCCTGCAGGCTGGCCACAGACTCCTCCCCCATGGCCAGGTTCCAGATCACCACGTACAGAGCCTTGTCGGTGAAGAAGCACTGGTTGACGGTGGACATGTTGGCCGGCCCGCCGATGTCCCAAACGTTGAACGACACCGCAGAGTCCTTCTGTTGTAACGCAACACACAAAGGTCACATCAGAACAGTCCTTGTGTTGTCACACGACACACAGAGGTCACATCAGAACAGTCCTTGTGTTGTCACACGACACACAGAGGTCACATCAGAACAGTCCTTGTGTTGTCACACGACACACAGAGGTCACATCAGAACAGTCCTTGTGTTGTCACACGACACACAGAGGTCACATCAGAACAGTCCTTGTGTTGTCACACGACACACAGAGGTCACATCAGAACAGTCCTTGTGTTGTAACGCAACACACAGGTCACATCAGAACAGTCCTTGTGTTGTCACACGACACACAGAGGTCACATCAGAACAGTCCTTGTGTTGTCACACGACACACAGAGGTCACATCAGAACAGTCCTTCTGTTGTAACGCAACACACAAAGGTCACATCAGAACAGTCCTTGTGTTGTCACACGACACACAGAGGTCACATCAGAACAGTCCTTCTGTTGTCACTCAACACACAGAGGTTACATCAGAACAGTCCTTGTGTTGTCACTCAACACACAGGTCAGAACAGTCCTTGTGTTGTCACACGACACACAGAGGTCACATCAGAACAGTCCTTGTGTTGTCACACGACACACAGAGGTCACATCAGAACAGTCCTTCTGTTGTAACGCAACACACAAAGGTCACATCAGAACAGTCCTTGTGTTGTCACACGACACACAGAGGTCACATCAGAACAGTCCTTGTGTTGTCACACGACACACAGAGGTCACATCAGAACAGTCCTTGTGTTGTCACACGACACACAGAGGTCACATCAGAACAGTCATTGTGTTGTCACACGACACACAGAGGTCACATCAGAACAGTCCTTGTGTTGTCACACGACACACAGAGGTCACATCAGAACAGTCATTGTGTTGTCACACGACACATAGAGGTCACATCAGAACAGTCCTTGTGTTGTCACACGACACACAGAGGTCACATCAGAACAGTCCTTGCACACATTAAAAAATGTCAAATAGTTTTAGCGATAATAAGGGGTAAGGGTTGGTGCTGGTAGATATATATAGCTGCTAGTATTTATTTATTAACAAAGTTATGATGACTAAATATATTGACAATTTTGTCGACAAATATAAACTAGACTAAAATGTTACGGAGGGACTAGTGGACGCCATTCACAGCCCGCCAAAATACACTTTTGTCGACAAAATCAACTGTATATTTAGTCGGATATTTAATCGACTAGACACTAACTAAAACTTTTCAGATGACTAAAATGTGACTAAAACTAAACCATCTAGTGTCAGTGTGTTTTCCCCCTCACTCACGCTGCTGCTCTTGGCCCCGCCTCCGCTGCCCTTGGCTCCACCCCCGGTGGGCGTGTCCAGCTCCCAGACGGACGTGGCGATGCTGCGTTCCGGAGGGCTGAAGAAGTGGGCGGCCCTTCCGGTCTGCAACGCCTCCAGGAGGGCGGACTTCCCCTGCCGCGGAGGACCAATCAGCAGCAGCTTCATCAGCTTGCAGGGCTCCGCCTTGCGGAGGTGAGCTCGCAGGAACGCCATGACGGACATCGGACCTGAGCAGACGGACGGACGGTCAGTTGACCATGTGAGAGGACTGCACTTTTTATACCATACCACAGCATTATTAGTTTTTAAACAGTGGACCTTTACAGGAAAATCATTGCTGGACAAAATTTCTACTACATTGAAATATACTTTGAAATACTGAAATATCTAAAAACACATATTACCCACATAAAAACCCCAGGAAAGTGTTTCTTGTCTCCCAAACATCATTAAAATTAGATCTGGTTGCAAAAGGGGTGAAGTGGCCCTTTAAGATGTTAGCTGCTCTTGAAAGTCTGAAAATGATGCCTGCCTAAGTAATAAGCCTTAATACATACATATAACTAAAATAAAACAAAAAACACTTAAATGTTTTATTCACTTCAGAAATAGTTTTACTCAAGCGGGACAAAACCCATCGCAAGTTGATGATGTCATTTGTTCATGTGTGATCCAGCCCTATGGTATGCATGGAATGCATGTGCACATAAAAACCAAGATAATACTTCCTACTTAATATGAGCATCAAACCAATATTTTAAATGTTTTATTTGCATATGCATTCCATAAAACCCATAGAGCTGGACCACACATGGACAAATTACATCATTAACATGCGACGGGCATTGTCCCCCTTGAACAAAATATGAACCGTTTCTAAAATAAATAAAATATAGGTGTTTTTAAATGTAAAATGTAGTTATAGAGGGCAATCATACTGTATTAAGGCATATTATAAGTATTATTAGCCAAGGATCCTTTTAAGCAAGGAGAAGACCTCAGGGTCAGGTTGTTCTCTACCTTCTTTCCTGACTTCCAGAGGGACGTTCATGATGTTCAGGTCTTCGATGTCCAGCTGCCACAGGTTGGAGAGATGACCCAACTCCACCGGGAGCTCTCTGATACCTGGATTACTGAGGAGAGAGAAACCTGGATTACTGTTGGAGAGATACCTGGATTACTGTTGGAGAGAAACCTGGATTACTGTTGGAGAGATACCTGGATTACTGTTGGAGAGAAACCTGGATTACTGTTGGAGAGAAACCTGGATTACTGTTGGAGAGATACCTGGATTACTGTTCTCATAACAGATAAATTCCTGGTATTTCTAAACGTAACCTCGGTAAAATATGCCTAAACGGTTAAACGTAACCTATTTCTAACCTTATCCTCAGTAAACTATGTCTAAACGGTTAAACCTAAGTAGTTTAGAGACCAGGATTACAGCATGATTACGGCAGGGGAAAATAAATGTTGTGTGTTTTAAGGTTACCCTTATTACATGAGGATAATGTGGTCAGAGAAATAAAAAAGAGAGATAAAATGATAAAAGAAAAAAACGTTTTTTATTAAATTCAGCAGTCAGCACACAGTAGCTATAGGGGATTGCACTGGGAGGAAATGTAGTAGCTTTGGTTGGCTTACCCCAAAAGGAGGAGAAAAACCAAACAAAACAAAAGAAAAAAAACTCAAAGGGGAACTTGTTGATGCTCCGATATAAATCCTTTTTTTTTTGGCATCCATGTTCCAGAACAATCCAATCTCTGTGAGAAGCCTTTTGAGAGATTCTCACCCATTCGCTACGCTCATTGTGATACAGCAGCTGTGGTCGCAGCATGGAGGGCTCGACTGAGGACGATCTACAGAGAGCTACACTCATATGATACACAGCAGCTGTGGGTGAAAAAAGTACGGGTGGCAGTGGTAGAGTGACCGGATGACAACCGCAAGGTTCCCAGTTTGAACCCGGGCTCCCCCAGAGCCAGAAGTGTCCTTGAACCCCTAATTGCTCCCGGTGTGGTGCCTTGCATGGTTTCCTCTGCCATCGGTGTGAATGTAATGCACAATCTATGTAAAGCCTTTTACTCACAAGTAAAAATACTGCAATGTACAACTACTCTGTTGCAACTTGCAAGTAAAAGTCCGGTATTCAAAATGCAAAAAAAAAGTGCATGAAAATTCATTGAAAAACATTGAAAAATTCAATGTTTAAACATCTTTTGAAAATAGCATATTTTCAAATGGCTGAAATGTATATAGGACTGAAGTGGGTAATATTAATACAAATCTACAGAGTAACTAGTAACTAAAGTTTTCAAATAAATGTAGTGGGGTAAAAGTACAATATCTGCCTCTGACATGTAGTGGAGTAGAAATACCTCACCATTGTAAAATGTCATAAAAAGGGTCATCGCCATCTTGTGGTGGACATTTTTGCCAAAATTCCAATTTGTGCCATGGACATACACAAGGAGCAGACAACTAGGAAAAGTGCCCCTCAGGGCACAGGTCACCACCAGGGCAGGTCAGGTTGTGGCCTCCTGGTGGCGCTATAATAGGCCAATGTGAAAAGCGTGCCATTTCTTCTTATGCCTTTGATGGCAATTGGATGATTTGAGGCATTTTGTTCCAAAAATGTGTTTTGCAAAAATCCACCTGTTGCTGGTGCTATAACAGGCCAATGTGTAAAGGGTGGGATATATTCCTCAGCCTAGTAGGAAAGTCTGTGAAAGATTTCACGTAAATTGCACGCTGTGTTCATGATTTGAGGCTTTTTGTTCAAAACTGGCCAATCCTGCAAACTTAGCCAATAGGTGGTTGCACACTGGACGCATTTTTGGGCAAACCGATATCCGAAGCTATATCCGAAAAACGCGCTAGGTGTGAGGGGACCTTTACTATGGAATATAAAATATCGGGCAGCTCCGTCTTGAGCACATGACTATAGAGATACTGTGTAACGATTTGCGGGATTTTGGACAGAATCTGGAGGAGTAATAGCAAAAGATGTGTTTTGCAACAGTCGGCCTCCTGGTGGGGCTATAACAGGCCGTTCTGGAAAATGTGGGGCAGAGCTTCATCGTTGGCATCCAGGGAGTTGGCATTGATCGGGCCAACAATGCCGGAGATTAGCTGGTGCACACACACACACACACACACACACACACACACACAGACAGAGTGCAAAACATACTCTCTCCCCATGCCTTCGGCCTGGTGGAGCTGGCCCTGAATGACCAAAGCAGGTCTGTAACTCTGAGAGTGTTCAACATGGAACCAAATTACACTCTCAGAGTTGAGGTGGTCCTTGCAAATAAAACATTTGTGCGTGTGTGTGCGCGTACTTGGACAGATAGAGCTCAGACAGCGTGGTCAGACCACACACGGACTGAGGGACACAGTCCAGATGGTTGTCGTTCAGGAAGAGAACCTCCAGAGAGTCACGCAGGATGATCGGAAACTCCACCGCACTCACTGCCAAGAGAGAGACAATGACGCACACACACACACACACACACACACACACACACACATGTATACACACACACACACACACACACAGACACACACACACACACACACACACACACACACACACACACACACACGTTTATCCCATCAGGACCGGAGACCAGATTCTACAAAATGTATTGTGAAAAACCTTATGTTTCTATATCAGTGGTTCTCAAACTATTGTATGTCAAGGACCCCCAAACATTATATACAGTACCTGGGTCAGGGTCCCTCCGGCTCCACGTGGTCAGAAAGGCCAGCCTCCTGGTTTTGGGTCCCTCCTCACTTCTAATTAAGTCACAAATTAAAACCTTAGTCAGCTGATATAAACAGTTGTGAATGCATATAAAAAGGTCTTTAATTTAGGAGTTGAGAGTCCAATGTTCATTTATTTAAGCTTTTTATCAGGGATGGTGTGTTGGGGGTATAATGTCATCCACCTACCTGCCTAGAAGAGAAGAGGTAATATGGACCTACAAACCTGCCTAGCTGGTTCCTGGACAGGTCCAGCATTCGGAGCAGAGAACACTTCCACTTGTTGGGCGCTGGGAGAGCTGAGATCTGATTCCCACACAGTCTCAACGATACCACAGACTGGAGAGACACAAGGAAGACACAGTATCAGAGACACCACAGACTGGAAGGAAGGTAGAGGTGGAGAAATATTATATATAATATATAATGTATTCTTACTATCATTCAGTTCAAGTTTCTCATATGTTTATTAAAAAATTACACCCGTGTGAAGTGAGGGGCGCTAATATATTAGTGTGTAACTCATGTTGATTAGGTGATGTAATAGTGAGTTAAAACAAACAATATGACGTAATGAGGCACATTATGACGTACATTTTCCCTTCATTGTCAATGGCGTTTACAAAACAAACATTGAACTAAAGACAACCATTAAACCTGTATATAGGAGGGTCTGGCGACCCTCAAAAATGAATACAGTATAATACAGTACTTGGGAATTTCCAACTTTTACTTCTAATCCACTACATCTCAGATACAAATATTGTACTTTTACTCCACTACAATTATTTGACAACTTTACTTTCTAGATTTTAATTACCGGGATGATTACAAAACATAATTAAACCACCGCCGTAATCTGAAAACCCAGCCCTTCAGACTCCATTTTAGCCCGTAGCACTTGCCCTAGCCTCGACCACCGTACAGGCGTACGCAAAGAGCAACTTATCTAACTTAGATAGCATTTTATGTAGACATAGCACTATAGTGAATATGCATAGTTTCATTATATAGATATTCCACTGTTAGGTTCTTAGCTTATGTATGTTTCATGATGACTATTCTTTTTCCTTTTGTTTTATGTATATGTTTTGTTCTGTCTTAATGTAATTGTATGTACAATTATCTATTTGAAGAATCAGAATCAAAATCAGAATCATGATTTACAAGCTTGGGGACTAAATTATTATTATTATTATTATTATATCATTAATTAACTGATTTTATTATATCATTATTAGAGTCCCTTTCCTGGTGCTTTAAGGAGGAAAAAGCATGAGTAAAATGTCACTGTTGCAACAGCACCATCTTGTGGTGTTTTAAAGAATCACACAATGTATTTCTGTAGACATAAGTGTCTAATGTCACCTCCACCGGCCACTGAACATTATGAATTCACATTAAGCGGCATTTAAACCAGATCAGAATGAATTCACATTAGGCTGTATTTAAACCATATCAGAATTAATTCACATTAAGCTGTATTTAATCAGAATTAATTATGAATTCACATTAAGCTGTATTTAAACCAGATCAGAATGAATTCACATTGAGCTGTATTTAAACCAGATCAGAATGAATTCACATTGAGCTGTATTTAAACCAGATCAGAATGAATTCACATTGAGCTGTATTTAAACCAGATCAGAATGAATTCACATTGAGCTGTATTTAAACCAGATCAGAATGAATTATGAATTCACATTAACCTGCATTTAAACCAGTAAGAGTATATTTGACATTAGAAATATTTGACAAGAATTGTCACGGCCTCCTCAATGCACATTGCACACTGCTCAGTAAAGTCAATAGAAAATACCTCCAGCTCAAATATATACGAGGGCAGCTCCTTAATGAGGTTGTCTGAGAAGTCCACCTCATTCAGGTGAGTCCTCCAGAAGATAGACATGGTGTTAGGAAGACTCTCTATGACGTTGGAAGAGGCTCTGCACTGTTTCTGGAGAGAGAGAGAGAGAGAGAGAGAGAGAGAGGTGGTAAAACAACAGATACAGGCCCATGGGTCTGGGAAGGTGGTGGAAACAACAGATACCTACCAGGGGGCAGGCCCATGGGTCTGGGAACGCGGAGAGCTTGTTACGGCAGACATTGAGGATGCGCAGGGATTTGAAGCAGTGAGTGACGGCCGTCGGCAGGACGGTCAGACAGTTGTCAGAGACGTCCAGCTCCTCCAGCTTACGGAGACCGATCCAGTTGGTGGCTGATGATGGAACAAAGCATAGCTTAACCCATTCTGACCTGAGATCAGATTCTAAAAATGTCTTCTACATCCTGACAGTTTTCTGAAAAAGCTATGTTTCTATGTCAGTGGTTCAAAAATAGCAGACCTACAAGATACACAAGCTCTACTGCTTTTAACTCTACATGTAATAATGCCGTTTAGATGAATAAATTAATGAATGAATATGCCAATATTCATTTAAAGGGAGGTAAGGCAAGCGATATTTTTAAGTGTTGAAAGGATCTATATTGTGATAGTTGCTACAGTATAGTGTTTGTTCAGTAACAGGAATCGCTCCATCTCTCCGGCTCTGTGAGTCACAAAAAATACATTATTGAAATTGTCACAAAATCCAAACAATGTACTTTGTGTTTACTAAAGAGCTGGAGAGATGGGGACTGTTTTCTTCTTTTACTTTCAGGGAGTGATTTATATTGACACTACAGCGAGTACTAGTGCGTAGTACAGTGTAATAATGCTGAGAACATACCTTCAGGGATGTGGAACAGGGAGGCGAGCTGGTTCTTGGAAGCTATGAGTCTCTGGATGTGGGTGAGATGAAGCAGTCCCGTGGGCAATGAGGTCAGCTGGTTCTGAGAGAGAATCAACTGACGTAAACTGAAAGAGAAAAGACGAGAACATCATGACACTTCAAGCGGAATGAAACTTTGAAAATGTTGCCTTATATAGGTTGTTAAAGGCACCATACTACCATTGCCTATTTTTTTGCATTTTTCAATAATGTTCCACCACTTCTTAGGACTTTTGATATGTTGTTACGAACATATTTATGAAACAAAAAAACAGTTGGAAGCATTTCTGTTGCAATTTGTTCTGGGACATTTCCCAAAACGCCTGCACTATTAGGAGGTGTTTACCCGGTACAGAGAACCTCCAGGGAGCTGGGCGCAGCAGGCAGATCTTTCAGCAGGTTGTCGGAGAGGTCCAGGCTCTGCAGTCGGAGCAGTCCCCAGGGCACCACGGAGGGCAGCGCTGCCAGCCTGTTGGACGACAGGTCCAGACGGGTGACACGACTGGACACGTCCATGAACCAGTCCAGCTCCAACCAGGGCAGCTTCAGACCGCTCCAACACACGCTGACGGCCTGCGCGTGAATGGATGAATGGATGAATGGATGAATGAATGAATTCATTAATTAATTAATGAGTCTTTATTGTCGTGTCTTGTCGTGAAGACCCATCACATTCACTTCCCACACAGGAACTACACAACAAAATGATTTGGTTAAAACAAAACAGAAACTAGAAATGCACTCTGTCGAGCTGCCAACTTGCGCCTTGCACACAAGTAGGCCATCTGCGGCCATCCTGACATGAAAAGGGTTGAAAAGCACTGCTGTACAAGTGTACATAGACGCACCTGGTCCTCCTCTGCGGCCTCGTCTTCCACAGAGGAAGAGGAGGACGAGTCCTGTATCTTCTGTCTGAGGAGATGTTTGCTGAAGACAGGATGGTCCATGAGGGTGTATGAGGAGAACCCTGCTCCGTTGTGGAGGAGGAACCACGCTATCCCCTCATTACCTACACGCACGCACGCGCACACACACACACACACACACACACACACACACACACACACACACACACACTTATGTGTGAACAGAGACTTACGATGACAATGTCAATGACGTCAGCGTCATTGACTGATGGCTGTCAGGTGGGGAACGGAGGAGGAGCTTTCAATTGACATTGACCCCAGATAAAAGAGGCACTTGAAGGGAAAGGGTGCGTGTGCTACTCTGGTGTTGAGTGTGTGTGTGTGTGTGTGTGTGTGTGTGTGTGTGTGTGCTACTCTGGTGAGCGTGTCAAGAGTTGACAGAAGGACCTAGAGAGAGAGAGAGAGCCGGAGTCAGAGATCGGTTGGCACACCACGATACGACTCGAGAGAGAGAGGGCTCGTGTGTGACCAAGCTGGTGATGACGGGGAGAATGGAGTGAGCTGATCTATCTGTGGACGAGCCAGGACCAGGAGTGGTGTTACAGAGTGCGGTATTTTCGAGTAGGATATTGTATTTATTGACCATATTAGAGTGACCATGTATAGGATAAATAAACATGTTATATTTTGATCCATGATTCAGTCAGTCTCTCTCCGCCTATTTATGGTTTTTGCTCTACTGCCTGATAAAACGTGAACCTGTGTGTGTCCTTGAACAAACTGAAGCTAAGAATAATAATGACAAAAGAGTTTACGTTGCTCTTCAATTAGTCAACGTATGGCGTAGTCCCAGGGTTATTCACTCAATAGTTAATAATTAATGGTTGTATGCCTTATAAAGTCTAAACAATAAGACACGCGGGTAACAGAACAATAGACTGCAACACTACTCCGACCAACACTGGCTTTGTTTGTTAGAAAGGCTACGATAATCACGTAATCACAATTTGTGGAAAAGCTGAAAAAGCAGCGGCACTAGGTTGAAACACGTTTTTTTGGTCATGTATATTGTCAAGAATGTGAACACAGTTTAACGTCAAGAATGTGCTTTGAGTGGAGCGCACCGCCACTCCTTTGAAGTGAGCCGCTTTGAAGTGTTTTTAAGGCAACCCAGAGCCATAGAGTAAGACAGAGTTACGGGGCTTCAGTCCAATGGTGGCTCTCCTACATAGACTGATATTGAGAATGGCAACAACAAATAGGGACCTGGACCGGAAGTAGACAGAAATGCACTGGACCCAGGCAACAGCCCAGCTTTAATGATCTTAAATCCCAATATTTTAGATTGTTTTGTAGTAATCGTACAACATAAACATTACAGCGACTTTAGTTGTTACTGTACAATACTTTAAAACAGTTGTCATGCTGCACAAATGCCTGGAATTGCTCTTATTTGCGCCGCCCCGGTGTGAAAACAATGTATTTCAAACTCCAGCTTGTCCCTCTCCAGGCTGATTGATTGATTGATTGAAATCTTTATTAACAGTTTGCAGAATTACAGTACATTTCAAGCACAAACTCAATACAAAGACTGTTAACTGTGAGTGGACGACCCAATTAAGCCTTACACTTGTTTACTTGTTTACACTTGGCTGCATGAACAGCGCTCGAGCGCTCGGTTTCCCCCTCCACATTAGATGGCTCTGAGGCAACCAATCACAAAGTGGTAAATCACATGTGTCCTTCCTCACCAACCAATCACCAGGTGTTAAATCACATGTGTCCTTCCTCACCAAGCAATCACCAGGTGGTAAATCACATGTGTCCTTACCAGCTCGTGCGGCAGCGTAGAGCGGCAGCCCTGTGATGACGGCGAACTCGTCACTGCGGATGGCACAGTCCTCCGCGTCTGCCTTGTAGCTCTGGACCAGCAGCCTGACCACCTCCATGTGACCCTGCTGGCACGCAGTGGACAGCATCCAGTTGAGAAGGTCACCTCTGAGACAGCGACCTAGAGAGAGAGAGGAAATACAGCATGTACTCTCTACTGTACTGTCACACCTGAAATCATCATATATCCAGTTAATATGTATGTGTGTGTGTGTGTGTGTGTGTGTGTGTGTGTGTGTGTGTGTGTGTGTGTTAGATTTTTGCACAATTGTCACTTCACTGTCATATAGGGACCCCCAGGTTGAGAAGCATTGGTGTAGACAGACGCAGGACAGAATGAATAAATGCCTGTACATCTCCATAAACACAAGCCAAGGCACATTGATTTACTGTATACAGTACAGCACATTTCCCACAAATAAAACTCAATGTGCTCGAAGACATTTATCTCAGCCTTTATTTGTCCTATTAGGTGTCCTCAATGTTTACCAAGTGAACCATCTTCAAATTGGTCTATTTGTTGATGGCTCATTGGGGAAAACCATTATCTACTGTTAATCTATTTTGCGTATAATAATCAAGTCCATAATAACTCAACACGTAGCTCAAATCACCTCAGAACCCCCAAAGGGCCTGTACGTCTCAAACTCAGTTTAAATATGGAATAATTTTGTTTAATAAATTCTGTCAAAATCAACACTGTTCCTAGGTTCAAGGTTCAGGTTAGTCAACAATACCAATTACAAGCAAAAGTCACGTGCAATTCATTGTGCGTTCAGAGCATAGAGTATTAAAAGGATAGAGACTAAACTAGGGCGAAGCTCCGCCCCCTCCGCTATTCATGTCAGTGGAAGTTGCTCAGTGGCGTTTTGAAGCACCCGGAAGGCTGCCGGAAGTACCGTCTTTTCGCTGATTCAGCATTTCACTTCCGCATTTGGACAACAAATTTTGGTGTCCAAATGCGGAAGTGCACCCAGAGTGCACCTGGGCTTTACATTGGGCGCTCGGTTGCACGGGGTTTCCTCGTCAAGAATCCACGGGTCGGCCTGCAGTCCTTCCTCTTACCACTAGGGCCCAGCGCTTCAACATTGGAGTGCATAGCTGGCCCCTTGGTTCAGAGCCAACACAACAGCTACAGTCTCAGTCTCTACAGTCTCAGAACGTTAAAAACGAAGTTGCTTAAATCCTACTATACATGTGCCATGTCTCTGCGTGCGTGTGTGTAATGCACGTAACTCGAGAACCGTTTGACCCACAGACTTCACATTTGGTGGCAGTGGTGGGATGGCCACCTGTAGGAAGGTCCCCATGGTGGGACAGAAAATACAAATGCAGTTATGGTTCATAAGTCTGATGGCGGCAAAAAATTATTTCTAAAACGGTTAGTCCCAATACTTGATTCTGATTGGCTGGTTACCGTCTCACGATAAGCCACACCTTCAATCACTTTATATAATTCCCAGCTTATCCCGCAGCTCTGTAGCTGAACTGGGGAAGGGGTGCACTTGATTGCCTTACACACCCTGGGCGTGCGGGCGTGGAAGCACTGCCCGTGCTCATATGACTGTGAGGCTCCGGGCGGCCTCGTAAAGACATCAAGCGCCTCCTATTCCCCCGTCACAGAGACTGGCCGTGTGAAAACAAGGAAGTGTGGCTCGCTCTGGTGGGCGCAAAGCGTAGATACTTTTGTGAATTTAATAGTTTTCTATTGCTAAATGTTTGTAACCATTTTAGAAAAGCAATACGCCACGCGAGGTCCCAGCTTACCGGGTATTTTATAATGGCTGACAGGGTCGGAGACTCACTACGCCTCTCAGCCATTATAAAATACCTGGTAACATGACACCTCTTGTGGCTTATTGCTTTAGTATTCCATAGCCTTTGTGTGTGCGGCTAGCAAGGCTGAGAAACGTTATAGCCCTATATACAAACCTTATAGTCCTATACAAAGTCCTAAACAAAGACTGTAGAAAATGCACAGTGGTGGTGATGTTTCCTCCTTACCGGGCACAGAGTCCAGCAGTTCTTTGACCAGGTTGGCATGACCGTAGTGGGCAGCCAGGATGGCGGGGTTGTTCTCCGACGGCTCCAGGGGCAGTGGGACGCGCGCCTCGCGCAGGAGGTAGCACACGCTGTCCAGGTCGCCATGTTGGGTGGCCACGCCCAGGAGGCGGAGCTAGAAGACAAAATAACACAGTGTTGGGTCACAGGAGGTGGCACTAGAAGACAAAATAATACAGTGTTGGGTCACAGGAGGTGGAGCTAGAAGACAAAATAACACTGTTTGGTCACAGGAGGCGGAGCTAGAAGACAAAATAACACAGTGTGGTGAGGTTCCAGGCAGGGGCGGAAACTCCGTGGGTTCAGAGGCGCGACTGAACCCCCTGGCATTTTGGCAAAGGCGCGACTGAACCCACTGTTTATAATTGATCATGTTGAAATGTTGCTGAAACAATTTAATGTGTTCTTCGTTGTGAACTGAAACACTGTGTTCATTAACAAACTGTAAATAAGGTACCAACCGGAAAAAAAAAACTAGTTTTTTTTCCACCGCTGGGGGGGGGGGGGGGGGGGGGGGGGGGAGGGGGCGTGGCTGCATGAACCCCCTGCCGTTATAAGAACTTTCCGCCTCTGGTTCCAGGTGGTCCCCAGCAAAATGATGCAGAGGTGGTATAAC
Source organism: Protomyctophum bolini (assembly GCF_963924005.1). NCBI lineage: Eukaryota > Metazoa > Chordata > Actinopteri > Myctophiformes > Myctophidae > Protomyctophum > Protomyctophum bolini. Next base: position 42,961,671 of record NC_137862.1, on the reverse strand, counting down.
AAAATGGACCCTTATACGAACTTTAACTCTTGAGAGCATAAAATGACCCCCCCACACACACACACACACACACACACACACACACTTCACTGACATCTAGGGACCCCCCCCCGTCCTTCCCGCAAATGATGTTTGGACCCCGAACCACAGGTTTAAAACCACTGCTCTATCAATCAAAGCAAGAAAACAGACTTCAAAATGTGCTTAAACCCCTTGTTGTGCATGGCTTTGTACACTAGATGGCAGCACAACCATGAGTGTAGAAACCCAGAATCAGAATCACTTGATTTGTCATTTTCTGTACTTGCATTGCATACATACAGAACATGAAATACCGTTTCCCCTCAGTTAGTGGCAATGCAACATAAAACATACCTATTTAAAAAAGTTAAAAACTAAAACAAAACATGGACAAACATTTTAAAAGAGCCCCAGTAGGCCTATGTATGATGACGTGCAATTCATATGTAAAAGTTAAAAAGTTACCAACACCACGCACAGCCTATGGATAAATAAAGTGGCATGCTATCCTTAAAAAAACGTTTACCAGCAGTTTTATACAAGTGCTGTTGTGCCTTCCAAAGTGATTTTTTTTTGTCCAAACTATATTTTCAGATAATACAGATAATACAAGACTGTAATTTGATTCATAAACAGCAGCCATTGTTAGACAATGATGCAAATATTTTGACCAAAATCTACAGTTGCTTTGATGGCGTCGCGTAATGGCTGATTTGACACTCATGCTGAAAAGTAAAAATAGCAGATGTACAAGCTCATGACGTGGCGTAGCGTGACACGTTGTGAGCTTGTGGATCGACACTGATCTCACGAAAAGCAGTAAAAGTATAACATTGATTGAAGAGTTGCAAAACCCTCTCCGAACATAGTCCTACAATTTCTACAAAGTATGGGAAGAACTGATCCAACTAGCTATATTATTGCAATGAATATATTGCTTTGAACTGGACTCGCCTTCTTCTATAAATCTAAACTGTAATTGGATTGCAAGATTTTTAAGCTTTGAAGGTTGCAGCCTTTTTTTTTGCATGAATCAGTGCTATTGAACACCCTCACCCTTTACGTCTGTGTGTTGTTTCAAAAATATTGAACCAATGAAAAGTGCTTTGGATAAAACCTCTTAACTCCATTGGACCCTCAAACTGTCTGCTAAAGTAATGGCTCGTACACTGCACGATATTTGCTCCGATTACGCTGTCGGGGAGCATTTTTGGCACTTGCCGACAAAACTCCCGATCTGACACAAGATCGGGCTTAAGGTGTAAGGTGTTCTTAATTTCCTGAAAAACGTATATTTTTATTTTCCTGGTGTTGGGTGGTTTCTTCCCAACAGCAGAGATACATAATGTTATCCTGCTCTATTTTGATCCTGTTTCTTGTTATTCTCCACTGGTAAATCACAGCAGATTGTCAGTGAGGACTGACTGGTTGTTCAGGTTCAAACCATGTTACCAGGACGCGTCTTTGTGCTAGAATTTGATCTGAGACGCACGCACGCACGCGCGCACACATGCACAGACGCACACACACAGTGATCCACATCCATTCAGCGTGCAGTGGTCTTTTTGTTTGGGGGGGGGGTCCCAGGTGACAGTGAACATATCAAGTTACGAGGTCGCGTCTTTGTGCTAGAATTTGATCTGCGACACACACACACACACACACACAGTGAAGTGACAAATTTAAGACATTTTTTTGTTAAACTAAAAGAAGAATCTACAAGCTCACAACGCCTCGCAATGTGAGCCGTTGTGAGCTTGTAGATTGGCTTTTTCCAGCATGCAACCAAGTGTAAAATCAGCCATTACAACGCCATCAAGGCACCGCCAACATACATTGTAGTCGACAAAATCAACTGTAGCTTTAATTGACTAAAAAAGTCAATTCTTACAAACGAAATTTGTAATCAAAAGACTATGACAAAACAAAATCTAAATTTGCTGAGAAAATCAACACTGCATCACAGGGTCCATTTTTAACAAATTTAAACAATCAATATGGATCGACTGCCACCCTCAGTCTCGGTCAGCATTGAGCGGTTACCATTTCGCTGACACAGTACACAAACCTCTCTTCCTCTTTTTAAACCGTTGAAACCCAATACTGTCCATACAGTACAGCTCATACTGTACCCATACTGTACTGCACGCCAGCATGGGTTTCTGTTCGGGTTTGAGCAGAATGGTGACGGCCGCCATGGTTTGGTTTAGGAGCTTGACAAGCCGACGTTTCTCTCTTCTCTTGTGGTTTAAGTGTATATTTGTACTTCAGGTCCAAGTTTAAGTGTTGCCTGTTCATAATAAACGGCTGACAGTACAGCTTGTTTAAAACCCATTCTGGACGGGAACCCCTTTAGGTGTTTTAAATAAGCATTAGGTTATACTTTAGCTATTTAAAAGTAGCAGATCTACAAGCTCGTAGCGCGCCACTCGGTGCTTGTACGTAGGTCTGCTATTTTTGAAAAATCGTGAAAATACGAATCTTTGAATATATATATTCTTTCAGAAGACTTTTTCTTTTTCTTTTCGACGTCAGGCCTAAATGGGTTAAAGTGTATTATTTATTCATATTGGATATATTTTATTTGCTACATCAACATTGAAAACACTACTTTGGTATTGTAAGTTGATATATTGGATGTTATGTCTCATGATGACTCTTCCTGTGTGGCGACAGCATGGGTGTCGTTTACTCAAACCCCCAACACAAATCCATGCTCACAGTCTGTACTGTAGCCGATCTACAAGCTCGCAACATGTCACGATGCAATGAGATGTGAACTTGTAGATTGGCTATGTTTAGCTTTTTCTTTTTCTTTCCATTTAAAAAAGAAATCTGAAAATAAAACTATTTTTCAAACTGTTGGAAGTGGTATAGTGGTAAGTATACATTATTACAGTCTGTAATACATTATATATAATGTTGTAATATTATTCTCAATCAGGCAGTAAGTAGGCCAGCTCTCCCTGGAGACTGAGATTAGAGGGATGAGCTCCAAACAAGAGCACACACACACACACACACACACACACACACACACACACACACACACACACACACACACACACACACACACACACACTTTCCTTTATTTACCCAGGGTAGTAGCTGAGCACAAGTTTTCATTTTCAGCAACGCCCTGCACATAGAAACACACAGACAGCAGTTGGGGGTTCAGTGCCTTGCTCAAGGGCACTTCACTTGGGTGAGTGATGACCAATCACTCATTCCCTGCAGTCGAGGACCCCCTGATCTGCACTAAATCACCAGTGTGGTCCACTCACCCCCTGCAGTCGAGGACCCCCTGATCTGCACTAAATCATCAGTGTGGTCCACTCACCCCCTACAGTCGAGAACCCCATGATCTGCACTAGATCATCAGCGTGGTCCACTCACCCCCTGCAGTCGAGGACCCCCTGATCTGCACTAAATCACCAGTGTGGTCCACTCACCCCCTGCAGTCGAGGACCCCCTGATCTGCACTAAATCACCAGTGTGGTCCACTCACCCCCTACAGTCGAGGACCCCCTGATCTGCACTAGATCATCAGCGTGGTCCACTCACCCCCTGCAGTCGAGGACCCCCAGCGCTGCACTCCACACAGCAGGCCTTCTGGATCAGATCCCTGGCCGTGTCTCTCTGTCCGTCCCCGTACGCTGCCTGGATATTCTCCAGGGTGGGAGACGGAGCCAGCGCCGAGACCCCCGGACACCTGGGACCCCCAGGACCACCCAGCAACGATGCCTTGGCTCCCATGTTCACCTCCACAGGGTCTGGGAGAGGAGAGGAGAGGAGAGGAGAGGAGAGGAGAGGAGAGGAGAGGAATGTTACAAATGAAAATCAAGAGAGGGAGAGATGGATGTGAAGTGGAAGACTTTTTCATGTCAAGGACCCCCAATATGACAGTCATTAGCCCGTGGAGCCCCCATTTGAAAATACATGCCAAGGACCCCCATAAGAGAAGCTTTTTACGGTTTGACCTGAATTAGGCAACAGCCCCCTACTGTATGTAATGCCATTTCTATCTCTGGGACCCCAATACATACAGTATTGTCAAAACAAACTTAATTTAACTTTGAGAGTGTACAAATGTGTAACTCTCTAATGGGAGTTACAGACCCATAAGGGTAGATTTGGTTCCTAACTATCATTTAGTTGGGGACCCCCTGGAACTCCCTCAAGGACCCCAGGGGTCCCCGGAACCCACCTTGGGAACCACTGAACTAGGTCACCACCCTGCTATAGCCGTAGCCTGAAAACCCACCTATTCGGACACCATCTTAGCCCGTAGCACTTGCCCTAGCCCCGACGACCTTACAAGCATACGCAAAGGCTCAACTTAGAAAGCATTCTATGTAGACATAGCACTATATAGTGAATACGCATAGTTTCATTATAGTCTAATCTCGGATACAGTCGAGAAAGGAAGGGAGCTTCTGCACATAAGTCTGGCAGTAGAAAAGGAGTGCAGGAAGATCGGCCTCAAGCTCAATGCCAAGAAAACAAAGGTAATGACAGTCAACACCGAGGACAAAACCATTGCCACTGCGAGTCGAGGACTTCAAGTACCTCGGAGCCTGGACTGCCTCAACTGAACAGGATCTGAAGGTTCGGAGAGCACTTGCCTGGAAAGCCTTGCACGGGATGAGGAGAGTGTGGAAATCCGATATGGGAGACCTTAAGAGGCGGCTGTTCATAGCTACTGTGGAGTCAGTACTGCTTTTATGGGGCCGAGACATGGACCCTCACAGTACAACAGGAAAAAGCCCTGGATGGAGTCTACACAAGAATGCTACGAATGGCAATAGGTGTCACATGGACGGACTGCATCAGAAATGTGGACCTCTATGGGGACCTACTGTACCACGGGTCACGGACAAAGTCAGAGAGAGAATGATGAGGCTGGCAGGGCACTGCGTCAGGCACCCAGAACTTGAGGCAACTTACATAGGTATATACTCGTGATGACTATTTTTATTTATGTGATGTATTGCCATGTGTTGTTCTTGCTTACTGTAAGTCGCTCTGGATCAAGAGTGTCTGATAAATGCCTATATTGTAAATTGTTATAGCATGCTCTATAGTGAAGGTCTACAGGTGTACAGCAAGGATATATTACAGCAGTTAACTAAAACTTTAAAGACCTTTAAAGCCTCTCTGACAGAGCCAACTCGGATCGTGACAACTTCATGACGTTTTTTTGGGCCGAAAAAATTATTCAAAAAAAGAAACCAACAGAAAAAATGTTGTACCCTGCTTTTTTCCTTCTTTCTAATAATTTGTTCGGCCCAAAGGATTGTGTTTGTTGTCATGAGTTGTCACGATCCGATTTGGTTTTGACCGAGGCTTAACGGTCTGACTGTAAATAAATACTTTATGAAACGTCTATGGGGAAAATGAATGGGAAATTCTTTTCCGGACCCGTCGTCGTCATGAAAGGGGGCGGGACTGCGACGCTGTCTATAGCATGATCTAGTGAAGGTCTGACTGGATTAAAAACAAAACCACACCAATGCAACTACTTGCAACCAAACAAACCACACCAATGAAACTCCTTGCAACTCCTTGCAACCCTGGTGTGGTTTCAGGGCTTTACAGAAAACACAGTCAAATCTTTACATGAACACACTGGATCTGAGCTATGAACCTCCTGTCCAATGAAATGACACCATGCAAAAACACTTAGTATCTACCGCTCATCCGGTATGCATGCGCAGCGCAGCACACACACAAACACACACACCTATTTATTTGTGTCCACAACTCCACATAAACAGAAGTACAACAATAGCTTTGTGCAAAAGAACATATAAACACTGCCAGTGAAGTCAGACAGTAGGAACACAGACAGCTAAAACGTGCCTATAAGTCAGAACTCAGAACATTGTCACTGTACATATCGTACAATACATTTGGCAACATTTTTGACCCCACCCTTTCTTTCCTCCCCCATGTAAATCAAGTCACCAAAACTGAACATTGCCAGTCTCCGACCCTCTCTGCCATTCCTCCCCATACCTCTGTGACCTCCTCAAACAACCTGGCTCCCCCCACTGTTCTGGGGTCAGAGTTACAGCCTACCCACTGTTCTGGGGTCAGAGTTACAGCCTACCCACTGTTCTGGGGTCAGAGTTACACCCTATACCCACTGTTCTGGGGTCAGAGTTACAGCCCCACTGTTCTGGGGTCAGAGTTACAGTCTACCCACTGTTCTGGGGTCAGAGTTACAGCCTACCCACTGTTCTGGGGTCAGAGTTACAGCCTACCCACTGTTCTGGGGTCAAGAGTTACAGCCTACCCACTGTTCTGGGGTCAGAGTTACAGCCTACCCTACCCACTGTTCTGGGGTCAGAGTTACAGACCTACCCTACGCACTGTTCTGGGGTCAGAGTTACACATGTCTGCCTGCCTGCCTGCCTCCCTGTCTGCCTGTCCAGCTTTACACTAAGATTCCTCTTGAAGTGTAGCAAGCTAGGATCTGAGCCACATGCCAGGGGTACCACACAAGGACACGCAAAACGTGCATGTGTGTGTGCGCGCTACGATAAACACACACACATAGACAGAAATGCATGCAGTGCACACACACACACACACTTTGTTTTAATTTTGTTGAAACACTGTACAAATATGTATTCATGTATTTAATAATGCATTATGGAATATGAACAGGAAGGACTGTAATGTCAGTTGTTTTCAACGTACTTTGTTAAATGTATCATATAATCCCATATGGGATGGGCCAAAGTGGCATGACACGAAAAAAGATATTTCATTCATTCATTCATTCCATATGTTGATCTGACCCCCATGCCGAAGCGCCAGCGCTCCCCCAGCAGTCTGCTGTCACCCAAGGGTATGCGTGCACGCAACCTCGCCCTTTAGGGCGACTTACTGGTATAATGTACACTCCATCGAAGTGTCCTAATGTAGTGTACACTCCCTTTAGCCATCTCACTGGCTTGACCCATTCTGGACGGGAACCCCTTTTGGTGTTTTAAGCATTATGTCAAACTTTAGCTATTGAAAAATAGCAGATCTACAAGCTCATAGTGTGGCAACAAGTGACGCGCTACGAGCTTACAGATCTGCTATTTTTGAAAACTATTGAAAATGCGGCGCGAATCTTTGAATATATATTCTTTCAAATCTTTGCTTCTGGGGGGGGTCCCTGGAACAACATATTTTCGGATGGGGGTCGGCTGCCAATTTCCTATAATTGTGGGGGTCCTTGACATGGAATTGTTTGAGAACCACATATAGAAACATAGGTATTTCAGAAAACCGTTAGGATTTAGAAGGCATTTGTAGAATCTTGTGTCAGGTCTAAAGGGCTTAATCCTTCTTGAAGCGTTCATGCTGCTGTCGCCAGAGCACAGGATGTCTGCATTTTTTTAAGTCCCTGTTTGCATTATTTTGGGCCCTCGATGAATAATTGAGAGAGAGAGAGAGAGAGAGAGAGAGAGAGAGAGAGAGAGAGATCCTAAGGGAGTGAAACCATTATACCAGCAGAAGCAAAGCTGTCCTGCCCCCTGGCCTGCGTCTGTCCGTTCGTCCATCCGTCTGTGAGAGGCCAGTAAGACAGACAGACAGACAGACAGGACCTACTTCTCCACTAGTCCCTCCCTGATATTTAGTTCTACTGGATCTACTTCTCCACTAGTCCCTCCCTGACATTTAGTTCTACTGGATCTCTTCTCCACTAGTCCCTCCATAACATTTAGTTCTACTGGATCTCTTCTCCACTAGTACCTCCCTGACACTTTAGTCTAGTTTTTATGTGTTGACTAAATTGTCAGTATATTTAGTCTTAGTCATCATAGCTTATATCATAGTTTGTATTTAGTTTTCGTCAATGAAAACATATTGTCATAGTTTTAGTCGTTGAAATCAACACTGCAACACAGACCGCAAATATGTAATGCACGTAACATCTCCTTAAAGTCTTTCACATGCCTAGTGTGTGCAGAGATCAGAAGACAAAGCGCTACGCTATCCTTTCGGTAAGAAGATATATGCAAAGAAAACAGCTAAAAGCAACCAAACGACAGGATGCATGTATTCACAACCTCCTTCTCAAATGGACAGGGGGGAGGTGGTAGACATCCGAGAAGGACTGATGGATCTTTTATCCGACAGCGCAGAGCATCACACAATTGATTGATTTAAAACGTTGTCTTCCATGGTTACCCCCAGCATCTCAAACACACGGCACTCAGCTTACACACACACATTTGCACTCAATGGACCACAATGGAAATGAACACTCAAGCAATTATTTGCATTGCAAAACGATACAGGGTGCAGTACTTAGTTTAGACAGTATACTTGGTTTAGACCAGTCATTAGTCCTACAACCTCAAACTCAAACCATCACCCTAACCTCCTACAGTGGAATGTACACCTAAACCTGACTTTAACCCATGTCTAACCAATGACTAGTCTAAACTAAGTATGCACCCCAACGATACGATATACAATGTCAAACGGTGCGATATGTTGCAGTTTACATAATACACATCGATATACTTTGATAGTTGAAATTAAAGTTGATGCATTGATGCAGTTGTAAGTACAGCTCTACTAGTTAAAGACGAAACACAGCGAGGCAGAATCAAAACACAATTTCTTCTATTATGCTTTCATATTGCATTTGTATGCCTTATATCACATAAAAGGCATAACTTTGAACTTTGTATTGCCTTCTTTGTGTATGAAATGAGCTACAAATAAACAAGCTGCATCTACATCTCTTCTTCCCAGTTCCTGATATACTGTATGGCTGATTGTCATGATGTCATTCATTATGTAGTACCCTATTCCTGATATATGGCTGATTGTCAAAATGTCATTATATAGTTCCCTATTCCTGATATATGGCTGATTGTCATGATGTCATTAATCATCCATGTTCCAGAGTGTTCCAGACTTCCAGTGTTCCAGACCCTCTCCAGAGCAACATTAGTGACTTCCTCCTGGGGGATCCCGAGACGTTCCAAGGCCAGTGAGTCGATGCGTTTCCTCCAACTGCGCCTTGGTCTGCCTCGGGGTCTCCTCCCAGTGGAACGTGCCTCAAGGACCTCCCTAGCCTAACCAGACCCACACTTCATGACCATAGGTGAGAGTAGGAACAAAGAGTATATAAGTAACATAGTTGTAATCTAAATGCACCAAGTCTCCGTCTGTAATGTATGTAACTCGAGAACCGTTCGCCCCACCGACTTTGACACACATGTTCCACCCCACCGCTGGGAGTGCAGTGCTCGGTGTCAAGTCGGTCGGACCCACGATTGTCCAGAACAGCCCCAAAAAGGCCTCTGCCCGGGCTCTGGAGAGGGCCCCTGCCCGGGTCCATATATGGAGGCCAAAGCAGTTATCTTTCTCACAAATATCAAATGAAACAGTTATTTTAAGAGGATTAGATACTACCAATTAGATACTACCAAAGCAACTGGCCATCCCTGCCACTTTGTTTTGCGGGATGGAGCCAAGCTCCATATCTAACACACATCATAAATCTTTCAATCTCCCAAGCAAAGGTGCCACATGATTTTAAAAAGGCCAGAGTTACTGCCCTACATAAAAAAAGGCAGGAGGGATGAAGTATAAGTAATTACCGACCAGTATCTATTTTAAGTATTCGCAGTAAAATATTTGAAAGAGTTATTCACGATCAGATTTCAAATCATGTAAATCATTTCTACATTTGATATGACTTACAGTCAGAATCACTCGCTTTCTAGAAAACAAGCTAAAAAATATTGAAGTCAAGTGAAAACAAGTTATCTTTCCATTTGGGTAAATCTGAATGTATTGTTTTTGCTTCCAGGTACAACTTAAGAGAGGTAACCAACTTTGCAGTTGAAGTTAAACTTGTCTAGTGAATCGATGGCCCACTCAGTTATTGGCAAGATCCATGCAAGGACTAAGTTCCTAGCTAGGATTGGCCTCAGCATTAGTACAATGTCTCTGTGATTACACTTGCCTAACCTGGTACAGCGGCTTATCTAAAAATACCAAAGACGTTGCAAAATAAACTAATGAGGGTAGTCTTTTATCTCTCCCCAATAACCCACATTGGCGCTAACCATTTTAGAGAATGAAATTGGCTCCCAGTGGAAGGCAGAATACAACAACTGAGACTCATTATGGTCTATACATTTTTAAAAGAACAATGCCCAAAATATTGTAAAGGTTACATCTTGTATGTAAGCACATTTCAATATACAGGGGTGCAGGATTGCAGGATTTAAAAAAGGATGTAGAAAAAGTGGCTGATGGGCAAGTTAGTGTATTTATATATTTATATCTATTCATTGTCTTCTGTTTACTGATCTACATATGATGGCCTGTTGTAAATGTCATTATCATTTTATCTTCTTACCATTATGCTGTAACTATTTATTTGGATCACAATGGAATTAAGTCCTTTTTGCGCAATCCTGATAATTATGTACTGCTCTTTTATGAATATATCAAATAAATCAAATCAAATGGAGCTGGCCTGTTCGCACAGCACTCCATATACTGTATGATGACTTCCTGTATCTTTATAGAAGTGTATATTTGTACGTCTTCTGATGAATTGAAAATGGTGGACCCTGTTGTAAACAAGTGTCAATGCTTTATCATGGTCCGTCCACAAAGTAACAGTATTTTGTATTGACTTGTGCTTTACAGTAGTTTGAAATGTAACCATTCTGCATACTGTGGAATAAAAATGTCAATCAATCAATCAATCAATCTACCACTATCCTACAGGGGTATGAGTATGTCAGGAGGACAAGTATGTTGTTTACTTGCCATGTGTTTGTTATTTTTCTTGACTAAAAATGTTAAGAATGTTATTTAGATGCTGTTTGGACATAGGCTACTGTAGGTTCATTGTGTACTTGGTATCCTAGTGGCATTGTTCTCGCTCACTCTACTCTACGACTATTTCACCCTGTTGTTTGTAGAGCAGACCACTGTTGATTCCATGGAGTAAAAATCACATGAAGTGAGGGGCGCTCTTATCACCGTATATCATCATGATGTAAAATAGACACTATGCCTATTTGCTCAGACACTATGATGTAAAATTCTCCTTTCATTGTCAATGGGATTTTTTTTTTGTGTAGGACAGAAATCTACACTAATATCTGAGCCCCTAAAAATAAAGGCCATTTTACCCTCAACATCAGCATTATTTGTAAGATGGAGTTTGCACTGCAGGATTATGAGAGTATTTGTTTCCCCTTTTTATAAGATAAGATGACGGCTGACAAACAGGTCTAACATTTACAGGCAGTGGTGAAAAGGCTGCGTCTGAAGTCATTCATAGGTAGCTTTCAGTGTCCATCAATATGACTGACTGATTGATTGATTGATTGATTGATTGATTATTTATTTAAGTGTCATGGTTCCGAAGAAGCCCAGCCCATATGGACTTACAGGACACTTTTTTACAGTTTACAATGACAAGAAATGGCAATAAACCATAAATCATAGTTAGCATAGCAAACATGAATACTAAACTAACTAATACACCCAAGATTCTTACACATAATATACACAACATAAAATAAAATACACCATTAGGCCTGTAACAGGAGACACATGTCAACTTTGACGATGGAGAGGACCACTATAGTTCCGCACTCACTCCAGAGGGCCACATTGCATATTACTGTCGTAGCAAAAATAAAATCTACAAGCTAAAACGCGTCGCACTGCGACACGTTTTGAGCTTGTAGATTGGCTATTTTTTCTGTTGACTGTGTGTGGGTAATCTCAAAGAAGACAAACACCAGTCCAACACTCATTCTGCCAGCAGCCTGTTGTTAATGAAGTCATTATGCTTAAGCGGACAGGTCAAACAGCACTAGGTCAACAGAACTCCATCGTCAAGGTGGCATTCTATAAAAAGACGCTGATTAAATCAACTCAAGCCTTTGACCAACATTTACTCGAGTCTGCAACCTGATAAAGTGAAAACAACGCTCTAATGGAGGCAATGAACAAAGGGAGAGACTCGGAGTAGAGTCGCTGCTTCTTTGCATTGAAAGGAGCCAGCTTAGGTGGTGGTGGTTTGGGCATCTGGTTAGGATGCCTCTCGGGCGACTCCCTATAGGGAGATACTCGAGGCATGTCCCACTGGGAGGAGACCCCGGGGAAGACCAAGGCGCAGTTGGAGGAAACACATCGACTCACTGGACTTGGAACGTCTTTGGGATCCACCAGGAGAAAGTCACTAATGTTTGGTCTGGAAAGTCTGGAACACTCTGGTGGAGCTGTTGCCCCTGCGACCCGACATATAGGCTACACCAGTCGTTAGATATTCAGAAATTAGATATTAGATATTCGCCCCCAGGGCCACAACTAGTGAAAATAGCAGATCTACAAGCTACAATCTATTTAAAAAAATCACACCCGTGTGAACTGAGTGGTGCCACTCCCCCCCTCTCTCTCTGTCTCTCATTAGCAGCACTATCTCTCTCTCTCTCTCTCTGTTTCTGGCACAACACCGCCACTTTTGCCCCTACTGGTACTCATAGTCACACACATAGGTTACTCATAGTCACTCACACACATAGGTTAACACGGACATTGCTGTTCCTTGGAGTGGTTGCACCACAAACAAATGTAGGAAACAAAAAACTAAGGGACCAATAACAATGGGTCCCAACCCACAGTTTGGGAACCACTGGGCTACACTATGAAGCAGTCAATGACAACACCGACTCCACCAGGAGGAAATGTACAGTCAATCTGATGACACACACACACACACACACACACACACACACACACACACACACACACACACACACAGAGATCTCCTACCTGCTCATAACGACACAGATCCTCTGGTTTCCTCCTCCTCTCCATCCATTACAACTAACACTACAATCTCTGCTAGTGTTTCTCTGATCATAGTCATTCACTGTGTGTGTGTGTGTGTGTGTGTGTGTGTGTAGCCTGCCCTGCATACGACGACAACAACAACACAGACCTCAGACCGACCGAACAACAAGCATGGCCATTTTCCCCCGACTGACTGCTCTCCTTTCCTACGCCTGCCTCTCTCTCTCTCGCTTCTCTCTCTGAGAGAGAGAGAGAGAGAGAGAGAGCAGGGGGGGGGGGGGGGGGGGGGGGCACTGCTCCTCTGTTTGAGAGCCACACCATTTTTATCATCTCACTATCTCTGTCTGTTTGTCTGCCTGCCTGCCTGCCTGCCTGCCTGCCTGCCTGCCTGCCTGCCTGCCTGCCTGCCTGCCTGCCTGCCTGCCTGCCTGCCTCCCTCCCTCCCTCCGCCTGCTTGCCTGCCTCCTTCCCTGCCTGCCTGCCTGCCTGCCCGCCGGGAAAGCGGGAAAGTGTAGCAGTGTGCATGGACATTAATACTCTCTTTCTTCTTTCCTCAGAGAGACTGCCTGACTGACTGGCTGACTGTCTGACCCAGGGATGACTTCACTTCTTGGGGGTGAGAGAGAAGGAGGTCCCTCCCTGGTACTGGTTCCCTGTACCACTGTACTGTACTGTACTGTACTGTCCACAGCTCTACTGTACTGTACTGTACTGTACTGTACTGTACTGTACTGTACTGTACTGTACTGTACTGTACTGTACTGTACTGTACTGTACTGTACTGTACTGTACTGTCCAGATTGCCTCAAGTCCACCCGGCTGCCCGGAAGCAGCCTTGATCGTCTCAGATATATATGCAACACTGTCCTCCTTTTGTGTGTCTGAAAAAAACATACTGTACACACAATACTGTACATGTGGATGTCCCACTCTGCGCGCGTACACACACACACACACACACACACACACCTCTCTCTCTTTCTCTCTCTCTCTCTCTCTCTCTCTGCGTTTCAGTTCTACTTATGTGTATATTTCTGTAAAGCACATCCGTCCCTCAACCACAGACACGCTCAGCTGCCTGCTCTTTAAATTTACAGTAACCAACCATCACTAGGACATGTACATATGCAGTATTATTAAGTACTGGAAAAAAGTGATGGCAGACGGGATGGCATGGTGTCAGGAGAGGAAAGCATGGGATCACCACCACACCTACTGGAGAGCCTGTGAACACCACCACAGCCCTCCTGGAGGACTGGGTAAGTAGGGAGGAAACAACGAGGACTGTATTTATTGCTCACCAGTGTGTTCCTCCATGGTGGCGACTGTGGGTGTGTCTGCGTGGGCCGGGGAGAGGCCTGCAGCCCAGTAGGACATGTCTCCACCTTCTCCACCTCCTGGTCTGAGGGTGGAGCAGGCAGCAGAGGGTGGTTGAAGGGCTGGTCTGAGGGTGGAGCAGGCAGCAGACTAGGGTGGTTGAAGGGCTGGTCTGGGGGTGGAGCAGGCAGACTAGGGTGGTTGAAGGGCTGGTCTGAGGGTGGAGCAGGCAGCAGACTAGGGTGGTTGAAGGGCTGGTCTGCGGGTGGAGCAGGCAGACTAGGGTGGTTGAAGGGCTGGTCTGAGGGTGGAGCAGGCAGCAGACTAGGGTGGTTGAAGGGCTGGTCTGGGGGTGGAGCAGGCAGCAGACTAGGGTGGTTGAAGGGCTGGTCTGGGGGTGGAGCAGGCAGCAGACTAGGGTGGTTGAAGGGCTTGTCTGCGGGTGGAGCAGGCAGACTAGGGTGGTTGAAGGGCTGGTCTGGGGGTGGAGCAGGCAGCAGAGGGTGGTTGAAGGGCTGGTCTGAGGGTGGACAGTGGAGCAGGCAGCAGACTATGGTGGTTGAAGGGAAAGGTGTCTCAGCAGCACATCGTGGTTCATGGTCCTGCAGCACAGAAAACACAAAGATAGTGGAGATCGACGTCATGGCTACAGTACACACACACACGATATCACAGGTCCAAGGTCAGCGCATGTGAGCTCTGCTTATCTTGACACGATAACACACTGCAATTGGATTGATGATTGATGATAACAAAGTGACACATTGCAGTGAGCTTGTAGATCTACATTGCAGTAAGATTTTGATGCATTACATACATTTGAAAACTTGTGAAATGGGATATTCTGCATAATGACAAATTTGTACTTTAAGTACATTTTTATACCAATACTTTTGTACTTTTAATCAAGTAAAGTTTGAATTCCAGACTTGTAGAGCTAGTACTTCTACATTGCAGTATTGATACTTTTACTTAAGTAAATAACTTTTTTTCCACCACTGTTGTTTGATTGAATGAACAAAATTGTATTAACTAGCTGTTTGTGGAAGAGGATAAAACCAGAAAAAGTAAGTAAGACTTGTTTACATCGTGGTCCTCCATTTTCAATTCATCTGAACATTTAAAGACATACACATATACACTTCTATTAAAAAAGAGAAATCACATTATTATGATTATTATCATAACGGACAAACATGAACAGTATGGGGGGGGGGCGGGCTTTTTACAGGGGCCAGTTTTGAATTACAGCCGTCCATATAGGTGCTCTTTGAGAGCGATTTTGAAGGAGTCTAGGCCTAGGGAATCAGGGATTCACATTTCTTAACGGCTGTTGGTAGGGTGTTCCACATTTTAGTGGCATAGGAGCGAAATTAATTTAATCTCTTGTAAAGCAACGTTGACATGGAAAGGCAAATGCAATGTTAGCTGCAGCGTAACACATACTGCAAAAAACGGTTGAAAACTGACATGACTCATTTTTTCTGACAAAACAAAACATGTAGCTTATATTTACTTAATGTCACGCAGTCTTTACGCTGGAATCTCACCAGTAAAGCCCTCAGTTATCAGAACATTTACAAATGCACAATATAAAGTTGCTTGCCCGCTTGTCACGGATGTCTTCTATCTCTGCGGTGTGTGTGTGTGTGTGTGTGTGTGTAATATGTTTTAGTCCATATTGTTCAATAAAGAAGTGATTTAATCCACGCCATTTCCCCCTCCTCGTTTACTTCCCGTTTACAGTGTGTAATACCTGCTGTCACCGGATGCGCCTCCCTCACTACCGACCATTGAGGAGCTTAACTGAGTCTGACACAGAGTGCATTAAAACACTACTCTATTGAACAATATGGATTAATACATTACACATACATCCCGCAGAGATAGAAGACATCTGGGACAAGCGGGGAATCAGCGTATATGTAGCATTTGAACATGTTCCGAGGTCTGAGGGCTTTACTGGTGAGATTCCAGCGTAAATTGGGGGGTGGTCGCTAAGACTTTGGATATACAAATGTCAACATGGGTAAACTACGTACGTTACATATACGAGAGTCTTGACCTAAAACCCAAACCACATAAAGGCTAGCAGTACTGTGAAACAATGTCAGAAACTATGAGGACTGCTGGGTTCCTGTTCTGAATCCAAACACGTCAAACTGTTTAGTTTATGTAGAAACGTGTTGCCACTTTTCCAACGTGTCAACAAACCATTAGAAAACACACAGTGAACACACACACACACACACACACTGATACACACTGCACTATACAGACAACTCATACGTTAGTGTAGTTTACTCACCGCGTCGGTAGAACCTTTTAGTGACGCACATTTTAAGTAATCCCCAAACACATGGATCGAGCGACGCACAGTGAAACAGACTGTCTGACACCGTCTGTCTGTGATTGGAAACTACAATTTCTACTTCCTGATTCCACAGCCTGAGTCTGTCGGTCTGCTGTGTGTTTGCACAATGCATTGTCCTCCTCTGCACCACTATAGTGTGTGTGTGTGTGTGTGTGTGTGTGTGTGTGTGTGTGTGTGTGTGTGTGTGCGCTTGTCAAAGTGATCGCAACAGATTGCTGCTATAGGCTTTCTTGGGGTTATAAATCAAAAATCATATATTATAAATATTATATATTATATTATACATTAACAGACCTTGTAATAGGGTTCCTACGTATAAGTATGGAAAGTATGGAATTTCATTTTTTACTTTTCCAAGTCTGGAAAAGTATGGAAAATAATGTATGGAAAAATATTCATGTTTCCTGACTATATACTGCTGTTCTGTTTTCTCAGGCAGGGGGAGACTTATTGGGGGGAGCGGGGAGCCTCCTGGTCCCTGCCTGGTAATTAAGTGATTTCAGCTCTAAAGACATTTTAAAATATATGTTCATGAACGGAAATGGCAGCTTCTTTAATCTGATTTGGGGAGGTTCTAAATTGTGGAATAGTTGTCTGGCTATTTGTATGTTTTTTTTTTCTTCTTCCATGAACATTGATCATCTTTACCTTCTTCTAACTGTAGCACCACAGAGGATTCATTTTAGCACCGACAGAGTATGCAGACATCTCCCTAGTATAGGACATCAAAGTACTCACCCAAATCAGTACAAACTATTAACACAAATGATTCACCTGTTAATATTTGTAGTATACTCATGAAGTAGTACACACTATTCACCTCTTGTAGTGCATATACTGTAAAGAGAATTCAAGTAGTATACTCACGAGCCACCCAAGGTTCAACTTTATTGTCAACAAAATAACCATAATAAAAAAAAACATATAACTATAAATTAACAGCAACACCTTCAGAAAGTTACTTTGTTTAAAAACCCCAAATATTAATAATACTTTGTCGTATGATCAAAAGTGCCAAAAACATTCCCTGTATCGCCGCCACGCCTCGCCTCTGTTGGACTACTTTGCTTAGCTATGGGAGAGACGAGAGAGACTAGAAGAAGTACAAGAGACTCACAAACGAACCCAGGGAGCTTCCACCACAAACATGCCTATTATTCTCTCTCTAGGTCTCATGTGTGGGTGTTCAATCATCACAGAAGAAAGGATGGCTCCCCAAATAAAAGCTAAAATAAAACTAACCAAAAACTGCATATCTACAGTACTTAACCCATTCTGACCTGAGATCAGATTCTAAAAATGTCTTCTATATCCTGACAGTTTTCTGAAAAAGCTATGTTTCTATGTCAGTCGTTCTTCGATTTTTCAAAAATAGCTAAAGCATAACACCAAAAGGGGTTCCCGCCCAAAATGGGTTTTAAGCTCACTGCCCTTGTATTATCAGCTATATTTGCTATTTGATTTTGTTTTATGTCTGTGGGTTTTCTAAATATTGAACAAATGTAAAGTATTAACAAGATCAATCTTGTGACTAAATAATAACATTTTACTGAAAAGTGACAGTTTCAACATGGACAATATGATTGAGCAGCCTCCTATTACACCTCTCCCAAGCCTGAGCTAATGTTGTCTAGAGGGGCGGGTCGCGGCAGAGATTTGCGCACACCCTGATTGGCCCTCACTGATCTGTCAGTCACCCCTGGCCCCTCCTCCCCCCAACAAATGAGAAATGAGCTGAATCTGTTTTAAGACATTACACCTCCTGAACCTGAACATAGTCTCAATGAAAAAATCTCACATACAACCTGAGATTATACAGAGCTATAATTGCCCCACATTCAAGGATGAACAGTACCTTCTTCTAACTAGCACCACCGGATTCCTTTTAGCACTGACAAAGTATATAAACATCTCCTGGTATTAAGTGTATAGGACTATTTTTGAATAGTCAACGCAAAAATCTAAAATTATTCTTTACACAGATGCAACAAGTTAAATTGACACAGATGCTTCCTCGGTTGCAATGAGTTAAGGGAGCTTGTTGGAGGAATCCATCCTCTTCCTCTTCTCTTCACCTACGTCTCCTACATAACCTGTTAGGTCACAGACAAACCCAGGTGATATAATTGAAAATATTCCTGCTGTGCAGGACTGTTAATCCATAGTCTGATGCTACAAATGACAGTAGTCAGAAACCAATAAGTCCTTGACATCTACATGCACATAGCATGTTGATCTCTATTATTCATCTATGCTTTCTTTAGTAAGTATGCTATTGAGGAGGTATAAATAATAATAATAATAATAAAGTAATAATACACATTTTTCTCTCTCTTACCGTCACTGGGCAGTGGGCGCCCCCTGCTGTTCAGTGGTAGTGTTATTCTTCTTCTTGGGACTTTCCTCAGCATAGAACTGTGGACTAGCAGAATATTGCACAATACAGTATCATATTACACAGTGACAGCTTGGTTGAATGCTTGATTCTGATTGGTCAAATTCAGCGGTGTGTTATTCCTGGATAATGACCACTGGACTGGACTCTATAACAGACCGCTGTCTAATCAAATCCTCACCAGCACAGCTGCTTATGCTATATCCAACATGACAGCCATTTAAACAAACACACCATGTAATTTACAGCTAAATGGCTGATCAACTCACTTCATTGTTTTCCGAGGCGACGGGGCAGATGCGGCCATACCTAAACACCTCGACTTCGTCTCAGTGTTTAAACATCCTGTCCTTGCATATTATTTACAAAACACGTGAACAATGCTACACGGAATATCACACTGAATATCGCAGAGTTCCACAGATCAGAGTAATGACAGGAGGTTGACCATTAGCTTACACTGATTCCAGAGTAAAGGCCAATTAAATACCATGATTAGTTATAAGTTTTAAGTCATTTTACTGAAAGCACATTTGGAATAGACTGTTCTCATTGGATTGGTAGAGGAGGACAAATACATGTGTTTTCTTAAAACACCAAACAGATACCGTTAAGAGAGTAGTGGAATGCAAAGTCAGCAATGTGATGATTAGTCACTAAATCTAGGATGTTGTGTATTTGTTGTTGAAAAAATGAAAGTGAATAAATAATTACCTGCTGCAGGAAGCAACTCTGGGCTCAACAGTTGTTCCATCAACCTCCTTATCCTGCACTGCATCTGACACTGAAGGACATGTAAAGGTCATTATAGGCAATGAAAAAGAAGACACAAGATGAGCTGTCTGGTTTGTAAACTAAATTAAGATGAGAAACAACTGTGTTTAATGCTTAAGATGAACACAAACTGTAAACAATTGTTTATTTGATTTGGTCATCTTGATCAGCTGTGGAGGGGTGATCCCTCTGCTTTATTATTTACAATCTGCCGATGTCATATTGGATAACACTGAATTATAAATTTGCTCTGTATTTGACATTATGTGTCAGGTCAGATTGCCTCTATGAAAAATGCATTGCCGTTAGTTCTCTCTGTATGAAGACGCATTTCTAAGCTCATTGACTGCCAATTAGAGGATGACATTTTTTCGGGACTACCGCGGATCACGGGATTCCAGCGGGATGGGATTTTTTATTTTTATTAATCTCGTGATATGGACAGGACGGGAATAAAAGTCAATGGGAACGGGCAGGAGAGGGAATTACATCTATAGATGATTATGATCATGTTCAGCTGTTCGCGCCGCCAATCAAAAGGACAGAAGTGCCCATTTTGTAGTCCCATTAGGACTGTAGGCCTAATGGGAATTTTAGAATGCCAACTACAGTGCCAGATATATGCATTATTGTGTATTTATCTTCCTTCCATTAAGTCTCTTTGCTCACCAATGTGCTCAGTGACAGTCTAATTCATGCAGCTGTCAATCTAACAGCTGACTTGACTCCTCCACACTGTCAGCAAAGGTATACTTATGCCCTTATGTTTAGCACAGATCCGTATATGGACATTACATGACTATAAGGACTGTCTGAGAATGGGGTTGAGGAGGCTTGCGCCCGGAGGGGCTGCTGGAACAGGCAAGGAGGCCTGTTCCTCACTCTCTGTATGTTGTTACTCTGCTGAATCTTCTTAATAAATTCTCAATACCCTGAAGAACTTCGTCATTCCTTCATCTTTGCAAGATTATTTAATCGACGACAAATGCAGAATATTCTATGATTTTTGAAAGGTTGGTGAAAAATGTGCTGAATCCTAAAGTGTGAGATGCAGTTTGAACAAAGCATTTGCTACAAACTAAACATTTCCCTCACCTGCATGAGTCCTCATGTGTGTCTTCAGATTACTCTTTCGACTGAATCTTTGTTCACAAACTGTACACACATAGGGTTTTTCGCCTGTGTGAATCCTCATGTGTTTCTTCAGCGTACCACTTTCAGTGAATCTTTGTTTACAAACAGTACACGCATAGGGTTTTTCCCCTGTGTGAATCCTCATGTGTTTCTTCAGAGTACCACTTTCAGTGAACCTTTGTTTACAAAATGCACACGCATAGGGTTTTTCCCCTGTGTGAATCCTCCTCGTGTGTTTCTTCAGAGTAGCACTTAAAGTGAATCTTTGTTTACAAACTGTACACACATAGGGTTTTTCCCCTGTGTGCACCCTCATGTGTGTCTTCAGAGTACCACTTAAAGTGAATCTTTGTTTACAAATTGTACACACATAGGGTTTTTCCCCTGTGTGAATCCTCATGTGTGTCTTCAGATGTTCCTTTCGATTGAATCCTTGTTCACATTCTGTACACGCATAGGGTTTTTCCCCTGTATGAATTCTCATGTGTCTCTTCAAATGACTCCTGTAACCACATCCTTTGCCACAAACGGTACAACGGAAGCAATTGTTCTCTGTGTGACTCTTCGTGGATGGAGTTCGTTTTGATGATTTCAAGTCCTGGGACAGCTTGTTGCTCAAACACAATCTTTGCCCTTCTACATTTTGTGTCTTGTGTGATTTCAGTGTGTTTAAAGCGGACTGATCCTCCCTGGTCTCCTCCCACTCATCACTGTCTTCAGTGATGTCAGATTCAGAACCATGTGAAGAGAGGAGCTGTTCCTCACTAAAGGGTTGTGATTCTCCACAGTCTGCTACGTCAGTTTGCTCTGTGTCTCTGTTTTCATCATCATCTTCACGTTTCACTGCCAGTAATGTCACCGTTGATCCACCAGCCTCCTCTGGTTTTTTAAGTAGCTCTTCCTGTTCATTTTTTATCTGTGTAGGTTCAGGATTCATCTGGACCAGACTGATGCTCCTCTCTTGCTGTTCCTCTTTAATCCGTGGAGGTTCTGGATTCATCTGGACCAGACTGATGGTCCTCTCCTGCTGTTCCTCTTTAATCTGTGGAGGTTTTGGTTTCTCCTGGACCTGGTCCTGGTCCTCTCCTGCTGTTCAGGGGAAACCTCCTCTTCACACACAGGGAGGAGAGGAACATCTAGAAGGAGGAGAGAGGAGAGTACATCAGCAGACATAACCACTTTTTATTAGATGAGATTGATTATTCTACTTATTGATTTGTTTTGTACAAAACACATAATCATTTTAAGCGACACATTATTAACTAGATAAAGTGCCCATCGGCACAGGTCTCCAACAG
Organism: Protomyctophum bolini; assembly: GCF_963924005.1. Classification (NCBI taxonomy): domain Eukaryota; kingdom Metazoa; phylum Chordata; class Actinopteri; order Myctophiformes; family Myctophidae; genus Protomyctophum; species Protomyctophum bolini. The sequence goes on along the minus strand of NC_137862.1, from coordinate 42,939,512 downwards.
GGCATGTCAGGTTGTGGCCTCCTGGTGGCGCTATAATAGGCCAATGTGAAAAGGGTGACATTTCTTCTTGCCTTGGATGGCAATTGGATGATTTGAGGCTTTTGTTCAAAACGGCCCAATCCTGCAAACGTTGAAAGCCAATGTTAGCCAATTAGGATGGAAAATGATATATCGGACAGATCCGTCTTGGACACATGACTATAGAGATAGTGTGTAAGCCAATCAGTGTAGAATGTGAGAAATCCAACAGACTCGTCTTGATCACATGACTACAGAGATCATGTGGACCGATTTGCGTGAGATTTGGATGAAATCTGTGCGACTAACATAAGCAATCTGTTTTACAGAAATCGGCCTCATGGTGGCGCTATAACCGGCAGATGTGGAGGGATTCAGGGACAATGTTTTTCCATGGCCTCTAGGGAGTGCGCATACATAAGTTGTATACAGATCGATGCAGTTATAGCTAAAAACAGGAATTGGCCTGTTATAGCGCCACCGTGAGGCTGATTTGGGGGAAGAATTTGTGGCATGTCGTCCTCGGCCTAGTGGAAATGTGCGTGTATAATTTCACGGAAATTGCACACCGTGTTTGTGATTTGTGGCATTTTTTCTAAACGGACCAATCGTGTGAGCTTTGGAAGCCAATCTTAGCCAATCAGGATGGAAGATGGGAAATGGTGCCGCTCCGTGTTGATCACATGACTATGGAGATAGTGTATACTGAATTGTGTGATGTATGGATAAAATGTGTACGAGTAATCTACAGAAATGTGTTTTGCCTAAATCGGCCTGATGGTGGCGCTATAACAGGCCGTTGAGGAATATTTGGGGCAGAGGTTCGTCATTGGCATCCAGGGAGTGTGTGTGCAAAGTTTGGCATGGATCGGGCCAACGGTGCCGGAGATTAGCTGATAACGGGACGGAGTGCAAAACATACTCTCCCCCCTGGCCTTCGGCCTGGTGGAGACAATTATTTGGTCCTGCTTAAACTGAAGTGTCCCTAGTACTTAATTACGTTTGGTTTCATACAATTATATACAATACAATTACAATATAATACTAAATACAATAATTTCCATATGCCAACTGTTTAATAAACAGTCTGTCTAATTAGTGGCTAGGCTACCAACTCTCCATTTAGCTGGGGACCTGGAAACCTCAAGGACCACTGGTGGTCCCCGCACCACTAGTTGAAGACCACTATAATAATTGTATCTGAGAATGCATCTGCAAATAATGGAGAAACAGCGCCCTCTTTTGCTTTAATTAATTCACCACACGTATGGTAGGAACATATGCAAAGTGCGCAATGTTTTGGGAATAGCTTTTTTACATCGGTAAAAAAAACACATATAAGTGCACATATAAGTAATCTAGTACATGCCATTTACAAATGCATATCATAAATGCATTTTTTTTAAATAAATGTAGCACTTACATTAGTTACGAGCTCTTATTCTTGTGATAGATTGTACTCTATGTCCCATTAAGACTACTGCACTGACACTGTTATTGGATCGACTGCTCATGCCTGTAGATGGATTCACTCAGTAAAACTGAAGCTGCAACTACAATCTACAATCTACCCAACTCACAAACTATAACATGGTGTTAGAAGTGGCTGGATCTTCACTCGATGCACGCCGAGTTATAAAGACACAAACCGGGAGTGAAATATTCCTTATATTTTTTACTCACTTATCTCCAAGTTGTCCACCGAAGCGCCGTGTTAATCCGTCACGTTAAACTTCTTCCTCGGACCAAACGCTATCCTTGTGTACCCATAACCTGTGTAACCATAACCTGTCAAGCTTTGAGATGCACAGCGTCAATGCGTGATAGAGAATAAGCAAGTATTTTTTACTATCATTAGCCTACCGGCATATTTATTTGTATCATCAGTGACAGACTGACAGTCTGGCTGTTGTTTTCTTCTTCTTCTTCTTCTTCTTCTTCTGTTGGGATTTCCGGCAGTGTAGACGCTTTCGCGTATTACTGCCCTCCACCGCTCAGGATGATACTCCGCTCGGTGCTCTATGTCTATATCCCTTACAGTCTATGATATATCCTCTTATAGAGGTCTGTATTGTGGAGGAAGGCTAAGACGCTCCTCTCTACAGCTGACAGCATGTTGCTCCTTTCCCCAGCTGAACAGTCTTGTAGCCTACTACACAGTGGGTATCCCGATATTGGCTAGTTCCTCACATAGCTGAGCTCTTTCTGCCCTGTATCTTGACCCCCCAGAGAGAGAATCAAGAGAGTGCTCACTGCTCAGTCGGCTCAGAGCGCACATGGGAGAAAATAACGGAAAAATCAAAACCTACAGCGGCGGCACTGCCTCGACAGCTGCATTCCATGCTGCGAGTTTCAGAGATGATTCAAAATGCATATTCTGTAATGGTAATCACAAATCCAAGAACTGTACCAAACTGACTGTTGAACTAAGAAGAGGAAACAAGGCAGGTGTTTTGTAGCCTACTATCTGGGTAGCAGGCTGCAGGCATGTCGCGCGTAATTGTAGAACGCAGGGCATTCACTGTGAAGAGTGCGGGCGCAGACACCACAAAACAGTTTGCAATCAAACAGCCAATATACAGCGCATGATAGACGCGCCGACCACGGCAACGACAGACAGGCTGACTACAGTGTTGCAGATGCACTTAGTAGTGTAGCAAGCAACTCTGACAATAGTACAGTATTACTGCAGACAGCTACCATTTGGATAGAATGCACCAAAGCCAAGTAGCCAGGTGCCTATTAAAACACGCATTTTTATTAAAGAGGATATTTCCAGAGCACTTAACCTGCCAGTTATATAGGTAAAGAAACGTTGAATATGTATGTGTTTGGTTGCAAAACACCCCAGAGAATTACCTGCAGGAAAGTGAAGGCTCGTTTGTGAAATATCAAGAACAATCAAAGCATTGATGTCCATTTATTGGAAACACCCAAGTTGAGCTCTTCTATGATTAAAGCGCCAAACGGAAAGATATAAGGAGGGACTTGGAAGCAAAAGGAATGCCCATAGCAGATGTATAGGCTACCTATCATAGGGATGGGTGCAGTGGAATTAGGAGTCCTAATTGGCGGAGACCAATATTGGAAAATGGTCACAGGAAAAATGGAGAGACTGAATGAAGGACTAGTTGCACTGGAAAGTATATTTGGATGGCTGGAGAAGTCACCACGCTAAATATCATAACTGAAGTAAGTTGTGGACATTGAAGTGATGCACATGTCGGAGAGGAACAGGCACTGTCAGATCAGTTACGCAACTTTTGGGAAATTGAATCCCTTGGAATCCACATGAAAGAAATTCCGTGCATATCCACGGCCATTCATTTGTTGTCCAGCAGGGGGAGTGGTTTCACCAGGCTAGGTTGGACCAGATGGCTCTGGGTTGGACATGTTTCACTATCAGCTGATTGATTGATTGATTGATTGATTGATTGATTGATTGATTGATTTTGATTACAGTACATTTCAAGCACAACTCAATACAGAAACTGTTAACTGTGAGTGGACGACACCATAAAGCATTACACTAGCTTCCACAGGAAATGACACGAGTCTGACTTATTGTACTGAATGTTTTCATTAATTTATCAAAAACAAAGGTTGTAGGAAATTTCTAAAAGGCTGTTGGTATTCCATTTCCTTCACCTCAATATTGTCTTAGCGGTTAAAAAAAAAAGTTAAACAATTGAGCTTCATAGCTTGTTCAAAATGGCCAAAGCCTTCTCAATAATGTGTAATCCCTCATCTGTGTAGCTTCATCATCCTTCTCAAATTCCTTTGTGTTTGGGTTGTAGACTGGGTCCATTAACCATTTAGAACTACAACTATGGAGGTTGGGTCCAATTATTTTAGAACTACAACCATGAAGGCTGGGTAGAACTACAACCATGGAGGTTGGGTAGAACTACAACCATGGAGGTTTGGTCCATTTAGAACTACAAACATGGTGTCCTGTGGTTGAGGTTGCCAGGTTAGGTCCATTTAGAACTACAACCATGGTGTCCGTGTTGTGTCTGAGCTTGCCAGGTTGGGTCCATTTAGAACTACACAATGGTGTCTTTGTTGGCGGTCTTTCTGAAGAAGTGCATCGACAGGGCCTGCTGGTGGTGATGTGTGGAATCTGTGGATGTGGAGTTTGCCGGAAGGACCTGGAGTCTCACACTCTGGTCCGTGTTTCTCCAGGTGTGGAACAGGTGGATGTGGAAACGCACCGACACCTGCAGGACGGAGGAGGAAGGAAAAGTACTCACATTTTATAAGTAAAAGTATCAATACTGTGATTTAAAAATACTCTGCAAGTAAAAATCTGGGATTTATAATTGAGTAAAAGTTTAATGTACAGTGACTGTACAATATGAGTGATGCTCGATCTGCTTACCACTATAGTGTTCATTTTGTCGACAAAGTATGATGAAGAATGTTCATCGACTACCTTTTTTCACAGATGAAAACTAAATAAAACGAAGCTATAGTATAGGATGACTAAAACTATTAAGTCTTAATATATTGACAATTTCGTTAACAAATTAAAACTAGACAAAAATGTTAGGGAGGGACTACTAGTATACAGAAGAGATCCAGTAACTAAAATACGAGGCATTTTATGTTTTGTTGCACTCTGAAAATAGCAGATCTACAAGCTCACAGCGACGCGTTGTGAGCTTTGTGCCATTTGTAACAAAGTTTAAAATCAGCCAAAAAATATTTTATCTACAAAATTAACTCTAGATTGAATCGACTAAAAGTCGCATGACATTTATTTTGTCGACTAAAAACTAGACAAAATAAAATGTTTAGATGACTTAAAACTAGAATCCAAATGTATACCAAAAGAACGTGACATAACTAAATCTGTCAGTCTTCTTACCACGGTCCAGAAGACGTAGATGGTGAGTAGCGTGAGGGTGAGGAACAGCAGTCCTACAGCCTCCACAGTGTTGGTGTGGAGCAGTTCCGTGGCTCCCTGAACACACAGCCACCCCGACAGGCTGGCCAGAGGGCTGATGAGGAGGAAGCACAGCATGTCGCCACACAGGGTCCTCCTCTGCGCCTGCATGGACGCACCGCACAGCCACTGTACGGGTCGGGACAGGAGGAGGAGGAGGAGGAGAAAGGAGCACATGAACCCCCGGATGATTACCGCCATGGGGTTCCCAAACGTTTTCATGTCAAGGACCCCCAAGTTGTCACTAATTATAGCCCGTGGGCACCCATTTGAAGAGACATATGCCATGCAGGGACCCCCATAAGAGAAGATATCTTCACGGCTCTATAGCAGTGATTCTCAAACCATCCCATTTTGACATGCATTACTCTACGAACCCCGTTTAATGGCATTTCTATCTCTGGGACCCCCAATTTATATTGTAAAATCAATGTTAATTTATGGACCCTTATGGTTATGGGTCTGTTACTCTGAGATTGTGAAAATGGAACCAAATGGACCCACACTCTCAGAGTTACAGAGCCATAAGGTTCCATTTGGTTCCAAAATATAATTTAGCTGGGGACCCTGGTCCCCATACAAAAGTATTGGCTTAAAGTAAAAGTACTCATTATGCAGATTGAATGTTTTCAAATGTATAAAAATGTTATTGGAAAAATGGCCGATCTACAAGCTCACAATGTGATACGCATATCACGATAAACGTGTGTATCTGAGCATGTGTGAGCAGCATGTGTATGCTCTGTAAACAACAGATTACAGGTGCTGCATGGCTTCACATGCCAAGTGGAAGAGGAGGAGGAAGCCAATTATACCCAGGCCTGTCCTGTCCTGTCCTGAGCAGAGGCACAGCATGGGAGGGAAGGAAAGGAGGCAGCATCTAATCTGGCTCTCAGGCTAAGTGGCTTTAGGCTTTAATAAATGCAGTCCAGAGAGAGTAGCATGTGCCCTAAAGAGCCCTATACAGTATGCTTTATGGGCATATAGAGGCGGAACAACATCGAGTCGACTTCCTGTTGGTTCACCAGCCTACAGTATGAGCGTGACGTCACCACATTTTAAACTAGAACTGCAGGGCCTACTAGTGCGCAAGCAGAGTGCACAAGTAGCCTACTGTCGACTGCTACAAACTGTCAAAGTGTAATATTGCAATTATGCAAGTTACCCTTAAAACTAAGACTATCGCTGAAAAGTTTTCAATGACAGATGTAGCCACTACGACCACAAATGTTCCAAGAAACTCGCTAGCCTAGCAACCCAGTCTGCTGCGCTCCTAGAGAACAACCCAGTCTGCTGCGCTCTGAGATAACAACCCAGTCTGCTGCGCTCTGAGAGAACAACAAAAAAGGTAGTCGACGAACATAATGTTTTTTTTTTGGCGACGAAATCAACACTGTTCTGCATACTGTGAAAAAAATCAATGAATCAATGAATCAATGAATCAATGAATCAATGAATCAATGAATCAATGAATCAATGAATCAATTAATCAATGAATCAATAAATCAATCAATGAATGGTGGGCGTCGGTCTCACCTGGGTGAAGGGCTTGGCCAGGCGTTCCAGGGCATAGTGGTGGTGGCAGAGCTCACAGTGGCTGCTGTTGGAGGTGCTGAGCCAGCGCTCCAGACAGCCACGGTGGACCAGGGCCAGAGAGCCAGAGCACTCACAGGGAGACAGCAGCTCCCCGGATCCTCCTCCAGACTCATGGCAGATCCTACAGAACGGCTCCTCACTACTAGTCAGATGGGAGAACATAGGAGAGAAACGTTAAGATGCAGTTACAAGTAAAAGTCCGAAATTCAAAATGTACTTGAGGAAAAGTACAAAAGTATTGGTATAAAAAATGTACTTAAAGTACCGAAAATAGAAAGTACTCTTTATGCATGTCTCAATGAAAGTTTTCAAACGTTTTAAAATATTTTGAAAATAGCAGATCTACAAGATCACAATGTGTCGCATTGTGAGCTTGTAGATCTTTTGTAATAATTTACAAAGTTTACAAAGTTCTAGTTTAAAGCTGTCAAATAATTTGCACAATATTTGGATCCGGGATGTATTGGAAATTGGAAATACTCAAGTAAATTGTAATTGTACTTATGTATAGTACTTGAGTAAATGTACTTAGTTACTTTACACCCCTGTCCATTACCTATCAATCGTCCTGTGTTCTACAGAGTGGTCATCACCATCGCCACAACCAACCATCACTTCCTGGTTGTGGATGATTGGCTCCTCCCCCTGCACGTCGTCCTCAGGCACAGACTTCAGCTCCGCTACAGGGCTGCCCTGCACACACAGGCCCAGGGGCTGCAGCTCCGCTACAGGGCTGCCCTGCACACACAGGCCCAGGGGCTGCTCCGCTACAGGGCTGCCCACACACAGGCCCAGGGGCTGCTCCGCTACAGGGCTGCCCACACACAGGCCCAGG